>NC_133365.1:41420784-41583085 GCF_049309525.1 Garra rufa | reverse complement strand
GCACCTATTAGACATTAGACATTGTATATGGTATTCATATCATAGGGTAGAACTCCTCATTCCGGACAACTTTGCCTCTAGAACCACTGCTGTCAATCAAATAGTTTGTTAAATGATTGAGAAGATGTAAAACCTACTTTTGTGAATTAATCCAAGATTTTTGCCTCAATATGGAAAAAAAACAACGGGGTACAATTATCTGGACTCTCTAGGTCAATAATTATCAAAAAAAAAAAAAAACCTTTGGGAAGCTATAACGTGGTAATTTAGAACAGAGGCCTGTCCAAATGTACCCAAAATCCTATAAAACCTAAAGGAAAACTCAAAACTTCACGAAACCTGTTGAGGTCTTGCGACAGATGATTGTAAACATGCAAAGTTTTAAGGCTATCAGACCACAGCTGGCACTATAACAGTCATAAATGTAAAAAAAAAAAACATAATATTTCTATGGTAAATTACCTGGTTTTGCCAATAACAGGCTTGCTAAATAATGTCTTTTTTCATATGTGCTTAAATGCCTTAAAGCGCTTGAACCCTGGTAATCATTGCTTGCAGCTATATTTTATTTATGTGTGTGTGTTCATTGTTATTTTTATGCTTGTTGTCTATCACTTTATGTCATCTTGAGGCCCCCTTAAAAGTGTGCCAAGAAAGCCCTTTGGTTGAGAACCACTTCTGTATATAGTAATTACAACTTTATTAATTTGTAAAATCTTTTTTATGATTGTGCTTTTAGACGTGATGTTGATTGAATATAAACATAGGCATAAAAGATGGTAATATTAATAAAAAAATGTATGCCAAAAAAGTATTTTTTGATATAGATATTGGTCACTAGATGGCAGACAGACACCACAGCACTTCCTCATGCAGCCCAACCTGCTACTTCCCATACTGTGCAGATAGGGAAAAAATAATAGGGTTTTACCTGAAAAATATTTGTAGGACAGATTATGGTGGCATGCATAACAAATCAATGTTAAAATGATCAAAAGTTTGAAATAATTCACCATTTTTCATTTTCCATCTCCCTCCCTCCCTCCTTCTTTCTCTAAGGCTCCAAGAACAGATGGCCTAGTAAACCAGTTAAAATTCCCTTCACAGCATTTTCCAAACTGACCTTGGGTTCTCTCACATACACACACACACACAAGGTCATGTGCCGGTTTGTTACAAGACACTGGAGGGAGGAACATATCTTTTTCTTCCTCCACCCAGAATACACACACAGACACATGCGGACGGTTCGCTTGTACATACATGTCCTCTCATAAGATTACATACAAATACAAAAACACACGTTCTCTCCTCCCACCCTCTGTTTGTTCCTCCTCTCTCTCTCTCTCGCTCTTTCTCTCTCACTCCGTCCCTGGTCGATGCTGTGAGTTCCTCCTCTCCGTGTTTGGGGGGGGGGGGGGGGTTTGAACACAGGATTCTCTCTGCCTTCCTCTCAGTCTGCAATCAGCAACGTACACACACACACGCACACAGACAGACGCAGCAGCTATGAGCGCAGGCGATGTGGTGTGCACAGGATGGCTCATAAAATCCCCTCCGGAGAAGAAGCTAAAGAGATTTGTGAGTAAAAGTCCTGTGTGTCCGTATGTGTGAAAGTGTGTGTGTGTGTGTGTGTGTGTGTGTGTGTGTGTGTGTGTGTGTGTGTGTGTGTGTGTGAGAGATGTATTCTGCATTAGAAGCGGGTACTGCAGTATAGTGATCCACTGTCAGTTTATCTTCTCTGTGTTTTTATAACACAGCTGTGTTTCTCTGTGCATTTTAATACATACTAAGTGCTGAACTCTAGCTTACTTGTGCTTTCCATCACTGTCAGTGTTTTATACTATTTAACTGTGCCGTGCCGAAGGCTCTGCCTGGCTGCATTTTAATTTCTGTTGCCTGTGGACTTTAGATCATTGTTATGTGATGCTTTACACATGCTAATTCTCAGCTGTGTTTGTGCAGCATTTGTGTGCCTTCTTGCACGTGGCTGTGCTGCTTTGCATTGCTTCTCGTCTATGTCAAATTCACTGCTGTGCTTTGTGACAAAGCCGTTTACCTGTGCTGTATCTCTTCTATAAGTTACTCACTCATGGAATGCATCTCAAATGCTAGATTTCTTGTATAGAATGTGTAATTGCAGTTCATTTCAGTATCTAAGTGACAGAGCATTGCGCTTTGTCATGTAACTGCAGTCTGTTTGTTATTTCATCTATTCCAGAAATATGCAGAGCACATATTTTGTTGTCCTTTGCTGTTACTGCGTTTGATCTTCCTCCTTCATTTCTTTTAGCATGTATATGCAATCTGTTTATGTTTACCGTGCTTAATTGTGCACGAGTTTCACTGTGTTCAGCTGTGATGTGTCAGAACAGAAGCTACCGCACACATTTCACCTGTTTCTGAGCAAATGCTACTTGGATAATGTTTGCTATAGATGTAAACAGGAAACAGTTTAAAACAGGAACTATTAAAGTAAAACTGGAACAGTTTAAAACTGAAACAGCCTAACTGTGTTCTCTTTTTACTGTGTTAAATGCTGTTGTGTAATGTAAACAGGGGTGAGCCTTGTTTATCCGTTTACACACCTGTTAACACCAAGAATGATAACTAATCATAACTATACTAGCATCCACACCGATGGATGATAACTGTCCAGATTCTGTTTATTATGAGTTGTTTATGTCGCCTTTAAATCTTTAAGATCATTAATGAAGGGTGTTTTGAAGGGTGAGTTCAGGCCAAATTCAACAAAATTTGTTATAGTGGTATTGTTTTTCTCTGTCATTATGAAGTCCTGTTTACAGGATGATAAGTATAACCTGGCTATAACTGTAAGTTTTAATAATTGCTCTAGTTGTGTGAGAATGGGGAAGTCCACACCACAGCTATATCAATAACAACACAGTGGAACTACATCATTGGAGAGCATTCAAAGCATTTTTTTTGACCTGATGAAGGATAAAAACTTTGACAGCCCTGACTTTAGAACATTTAAAGTCGCAGATGATACAGTAACTGCAGGATGCACTTTCAGTAAACTAGTGTGGACAGTAATATAGTTATCATTATAGTTATTGTTCTTGGTGTGAACAAGCCTTTACTGTTTGACTTCTCTATTCTCATAGAATTAAAATGATTGTTAAAACTTTATAGTTATAGTTATCATCCTTGATGTGAATGGCATCATTAGTCGTCACAGCATCATGCAAATATAGCAGTTATTTTGACATGAGTAAGACAATATTATAGTTTTTATTAATATTTTGAATTAGTTAGTTTTTATTTATTTATTATATTAGTTATAAACTAGTTATAATTTGTATTCATTTTTATTTCAGTTATAGTTATCTTAGTACATTAAGTTTAACTAAACGAAAATGAGAAATGTTCGCTTGGCAGCAGTTTAAGTTCTATATATATTTGATTTTATTTCAGTTAGTGTTTGTTTTATTTAAATTAATGGAAATGTTTATTTTAAGGGTTTAGTTTTAGTTAACTATAACAACCTCAATAACTTGCACGTGAACTTTTAGGTAAAACAAAAAACTTTATGTTATGGAGAGATGAGAGCGAGAAGCGGGCGGATCCATATGCAAAGCTTTATTCATGAACATGGTCAAACACTGGCAGGGTGAAACAACGGCAAATGGGAATACAGAGGGCAAAACACAAGAGCAATCCAGAAACAGGTGAGGGTCGATCAACAGCGAACGTAATCCAGGGGGCAAAGTAAAATGGTAATCCAACAAGACAGGCGATAGATCCAGGGTAGGCAGCGAAACAGACAATACAAGATAAACCAGGCCAGAATCAGAACATGCAAGAAACAGACTAGACTTAGAACTAGGAATGGGCTCCGTAGAGTAGCTAACACTGGGAGAGCGTTAAACGCTAGACAATACTCTGGGTTCTGAAATAGGAAGTCCAAGGCGTATATAGTGTGTATAATCAGTGCAATGGATGATGGGAAATGTAGTCTGGGGTGACATGCAAGAGTCTGTGTAGTGTGAAAGTCAATATAATGACAGTGCGACATCTGGTGGCAAGCAGACTGAAAGCCACGGACCAGATCCGTCACAGTACGCTACCAGTAAAAAGTTTCTGAACAGTAAGATTGTTAATGTTTTTTAAAAAGTCTCTTCTGCTTACCAAGCCTGCATTTATTTGATTCAAAATACAGCAAAACAGTAAAATTTTGAAATATTTTTTACTATTTAAAATAACTATTTTCTATTTTAATATATTTTAAAATGTAATGTATTCCTGTGGTCAAAGCTACATTTTCAGCATCATTACTTTAGTCTTCAGTGTTGATCAAAAGTGATGATAAAAACATTTATAATGTTACAAAAGATTTCTATTTCAGACAAATGCTGTTCTTCTGAACTTTCTATTCATCAAAGAAATCTGAAAACCTGTTTTCAACATAATAATAATAATAAATGGTTTTTGAACAACAAATCAGAATATTAGAATGATTTCTGAAGGATCGTGTGACTGAAGTAATGATGCTAAAAAGCCAGCTTTAAAATCACAGGAATACATTGCATTTTAAAATATACTCAAATATCAAAGTTATTTTAAATAGTAAAAATATTTCAAAAACTGTTTTTGCTGTACTTTGGATCTGCATGGTGAGCAGAAGAGACCTCTTTAAAAAAAACATTAAAAATCTTACTGTTCAAAGACTTTTGATTGGTAGTGTATACGACTAAAAAAAGATATTTTAGGTTCTGTGCTTGATCCCTGTTTAAAATCTTTTTTGTAGTCTATTTGAATAATCCTTTGGTATGACAAAGGCACATATATTTCATATAGTCTCTCAATTAAATGGAAGAACTACATGAACAAGACTTACTCCCAAACCAAAGTTTTAGATGAAATATAGCATGTGAAATTTAAGTGCACTGCTGTCACTGCTGACATGTCATGTCAACTGCCTGTTTACAAATCTTTTAAGCTTTCTTTGTTACTAGTGTTATTTTGCTTGTAATACATATAATTCGCAATCATGAAACAGCCTTTTCAAAAGCAGGTGTACTATATTATTCAAATGTTGATGTACATACAGAAGAATACGGTTTATTCTAATTATAACTTGGTTAGGCATTCAGAGAAACTGTCGATTTAGTCCTCTCCATGGAAGTAGAGGTCTCAGTTGTTTGGTTGAGAAGAGGAAGGGAGGACCACCAGTCATAAGATGTGTGTTCAAAGTGTCAGTCTGACACCACAAACACGCTCTCTCTCACCCCTCTCCCTCTCTGTTTCGCTCTGTTTCTGTGAAATTTGGGTGTGTTGCAAAACATGGGAAGTGTAGGGTGCCAGGCAGTTGAAAGTGACCCTGCATTCAGAAATGAGCTGTGCTGTCAGAGACCATACAGGCAAAAGTGGCTTGACTGCTATTAGTTAGGAGGTGTAACCCGGTGACTGACAAATAGTGAGTGCACATGTGTAAACAAGCGCGCATGTAGTCTGTGTTTGTGCTTATGTGCGTGTCATAGTAAATAGTTTAAGGCACTGCATGAAGAGCAAGCAAACGCTTTCTCTTGCTCACTCGCTCGCTCTTTCTCTCTAGCTCTCTCTCTTTCTCTGGTTTTGTGGCTTTATCTGATAGTAAAATGGGAAGGAGTTTTTCTTGTGTGCTACTAGTGTGATCTCTTTTTCTCTTTCTTTCTTTCTTTCTTTTTTTCTTTCTTTCTTAATGCTTTCTCTCACCCTCTCTTTTCTTCTTCTTTTGTTGGTTTTTACTTTCTGCGAATTGGAGATGTAGATATGTGTACAGATATATACACAAAATGCTTTTTTAAAGATGAATTGGTAAATTGTCAGCTACAGTATGGGTAGGCCACAAATAGCATGTTTATAATATATGTTTTTCACCATTTTAGGTTAAAAATATTAAGGTCACTATTTCTTTGAAATATTTCTGCATTTTTATTTTTATATTTTTATAAATTTTATAGTCGAAATGCCAATGAAAAACATTTTTAGAACACAAATTTGTGACCCTTTTTGTGTAACATTTTATGACCATGTTTAAGAGCTTCGCAAATAAAAATATCATATGAATAGGGTAGAGCAATGTCTAAGGTATAATGTCAAACTGTAAAATTACATTATTTACAGTTCAGATACAGGTTTTCACAAAAACTAAAAGAGGTGATAAACATCACATTTCAGGGTTTAAACCATTTTTAAGAAAAGGGGTGAGTCGAACGTATTAATTCTTATATCTATTTAAAACATAAATATTACGGTCTTAATTGCAGAGGTGGGTAGAGTACCCAAAAACTGTACAAGTAAAAGTAAAAGTACTTATAGAAATATTTACTCAAGTAAAAGTAAAAAATAATAGTCAGAATAGTTACTTGAGTAAGAGTAAAAAAGTATTGGATAAAAAAACCTACTCAAGCAGTTAGTTACTAGTTACTTTGGATCATATAGGCCTTCTGTATATCTATAGTCTATTTTATTTAGATATATAGATACAATTTAGGTGTGTGTGTGTATGTGTATAGGCCTATACACATACACAGACACAGACACACACACACACACTGGCGTTCAAAAGATTTTTAATGTTTTTTTTGAAATGTAATTTATTTCAGTGATGCAAATCAGAATCTTCATCAGCCTTTACGCCAGACTTCAGTGTCACATAATCCTTCAGAAATTATTCCAATATGTTGATTTATTTTCAATGTTGTTCTTTTTAGCTTTCTATTCAACAAAGAATCCTGAACAAAATGTCACAAGGTTCCAAAAAATATTAAGCAGCAAAACTGTTTCCAACACTGGTATCAATCAATATATTGGAATGATTTCTGAAAAATGATGACTCTGAAAACTGGAGATTTGCATCACCAAATTAAATAATATTTTAAAGTATATTAATTATTTATTTTCTATAATTGATATAGCAGTCTCCTCACATGACCACTACCAAACATCTGAACATAACGAAACAAATGCACATTGGCAGAACTTCTTCCGCCTGTTCTGGAAAATGTAAACAAATGTATATTTCTGCAAGCGTAAATATTGTGAAAATAATCAATATTAACAGGTTGCGGGCCGCAGCACAGAGCTAACGCAGGTTTGGCGGGTGTTTATTTCATACTCTGTGACACTTTTTTTATTGGATAAATTATACATTTTATTTAATGTATAAGGTAGAGTACATGTACAATAAACTGATAATGTCATAGTGGTATCCTGAATTAATTGACGTTTTTTGAGTGAATGATTCAGTGACTCGAAAGGGACTTGTTTCATTCCTAAATTTTAGATTAATATAGATTAGATTCAACTTTATTGTCATTACACATGTACATGTACAAGTACAAGGTAACGAAATGCAGTTTAGGTCTAACCAGGAGTGCAATAAGCAGCAAGTGCAGGATATAGGTATAATTTATAAGTTATAAGTGCACTTATAGGAGATATGTACAGGGAGAAACTATGGAAATTATTTACAGATGAAAGTATCGTGGACATAATTTACAGGTGCTATTAACAATTAGAATGTACAAATAGAGGAGCATAATATACAGGTTGCTATTAACTATAATCAGGAATTGCAGATCGATATGAACATAATATACAGGTAGCTGATTACTAAGGCAGGAATTTACAAATAGACATGTATAGACATGTATATATGAACTAGCGTTTTTAAATAAATTGGTTGATTGAATGATTGGTGACTGGTTTAATGACTGGTGTAATTATGTATTATGCAAAAACAAAAAAAAACCCTGCTGGTCTTAGCTGGTTTAAGCTGGTTTCCCAGCCTGGCTAGGCTGATCAAGCTGGTTTTAGACGGTTATTCCAGCTGGTCTCCCAGCCTGACCTGCTAAGGAAGTGGCCAAAACCCCTTTTAAAACCAGCCTGCTGCCTAGCTAAGACCAAGCTGGATGACCAGCTAAAACCAGCCAACCAGCTAAGGTTGGTTTAAGCTGTTTTTTATTTAACAGGGAAATGTACTTTTACTGTATGTTTCCACCTTGCTTTTAATGTAAGAGCAGGTGCGGCCATTTGTAGCTTAAATGTGTGAGTCTGTAGAAAAACCAGTCTGTCATGCTGCTTTATATGGCATACAAGTTTTTGTTATCATATTATTAATGTATTATAATCATAAACACACTGGTCTGAAACCCAAATAGTTTTACTGTACACTGCACTGTTATTCTTCTAGTTATTTACTTAAAGGTTAATAATTCGAAAGTCTTGCACATTCAAAGAAAGCTTATACATAAATACAAAGACTTCATCAATACTACTGTTTCGTGTTTGCGCAAAACATCAGGGAAAACATTTACTCTTTGTTGTTTACCTTGGGAAGACAGCAAAGTACGTTATTAAATGTTAGTTTACATTCACTTTTACTTAGCATCTCCATCTAAAATGAACTACACAGACCAAACCACAGATATATGCTGCAAACATACGTAGACAAACTCAACCTAAAAACACACACATGCAAATGTCACAGACAAACGTTTAGGCCAGTTTCAGACTTCCCTTCTGTGAAGGGTTCTGGGAAAACGTAGCTCTAGTTCCTCTCTTTGACTTAAACACGCGTGCATAAGGGGAAGAAAATATAACCATTCCAAAAGAAAGAATAGAGAGAAGGTCTTTGTTTGCGACAGAGGTAAATCAAGGCCATGGCCTGACCCTGCCGTTCTGAGCATGCCCAGAACAACGTGTGGTCTCTGACAAATTCTGTAGAAAAACAGTTCAGACACGGGAAGGGTAACGTATGTGGTTCAGTGAAATCCACGCGCGCACACACACACACACACACACACACACACACACACACACACACACACACACACACACACACACACACACTTACATTAGAGACTCAAGATGGAAGAACTGTTAAAGATAAACCATATTTTAAACAGTGCCTGGTGGTTTGTGCTTCGTAACCTTCCATACACATTCAATGCTGTTTAAAACAAGGAAGTGTTTTCAATTTCAGTTTTTGACAGTTCAGCAGTGCTAGTAATCAAACTTTTGTTTCTTTTTTTTTAATGTTTAATAAGTGAGAAACTGCTTAGGTTTCAGGGTAATATAAATACACATTTACCCTTTGTCAGCTTTCTGTATCAAATAGACCATGAAGATAGAGACTTTTGCCTTGTAAGCAGCATTTAAGCAAAAACAGTTCTACATTTACAGTAATTCTTTTGTGTATGCGCTGTGCGCAACATTAATGAGGTGTGATTACGTTTTAAGGAAGTGTTTGTGGCCATTTCCCCCCCTTTACTGTAAAGTCCATTTTTTATGTGGCCTGTAGTGTCAATTTTTTTGTGTCTGTGTGTGATACAAAAACAATTACAGTACATGGGCCATTCTACAGAATTGGTGCAAAGACAGAGTTGGAGTCTTTTTCCACAAATTTTGTATGTATACTAATTGTATAATATCCAAAGGTACACATTTCTAGTAATTGTGCAGTAATTCTCACATTTTACTTTCAGAGACTTTTGGAATAATTGTTCTCTCCCCGGAATTGTACTGAAACACAGAAATATATAATTTAATATGAAGGGCTATATTAACCTATTAAGATTTAGCTTACACTTTTAATATATATATATATATATATATATATATATATATATATATATATATATATATATATATATATATATTCTATTTCATTTCTATTTCTATTTCATTCAAGTTTTCAGAGGTAAATCAACAATATTTCAAGTGTGATTTATGAGATTTGTTGTATTTTGAATCCAGTTCAATTCTAAAAGTTGATCCCTGATTTCAAACTTAGTATTTCACTCTCAGAACAAAAATTTACAGATATTGTACTCACCCCCTTGTCATCCAAGATGTTCATGTCTTTCTTTCCTCGGTCGTAAGGAAATTATGTTTTTGAGTAAAACATTTCAGGATTTCTCTCCATATTATGGACTTCTATGGTGCCCCCGAGTTTGAACTTCTAAAATGCAGCTTCAAAGGGCTCTAAACAATCACAGCCGAGGAAAGAAGAGTCTTATCTAGCAAAACGATGGGTTATTCTCTAAAAAAATTACAATTTATATACTTTTAACCTCAAATGCTCATCTTGTCTAGCTCAGCAAGACGAGCATTTAAGATTAAAAAGTATGTAATTTGTAAATGTTTTTAGAAAATAACTGATCATTTCGCTAGATAAGACCCTTCTTCCTCAGCTGGGAAGAGCCCTTTGAAGCTGCATTTAACCTGCATTTTGGAAGTTCAAACTCGGGGCACCATAGAAGTCCATTATATGGAGAGAAATCCTGAAATGTTTTCCTCAAAAAACACCATTTCTTTACAACTGAAGAAAGAAAGACATGTACATCTTGGATGACAAGGGGGTGAGTACATTATGTGTAATTTTTTGTTCTGAAAGTGAACTACTCCTTTAAGGATTCATTAGTTGGAATATACATTGAAGCAAATACTATCATAACATCTTATTTGATAATTCAGTATACTTTATTTTTGACAAAACATAACATATTTGTGACCTAAATAAAGGATTATGTGTTCCCTTTTGTCACTACAGAAACAATGATCACCTTTCAGTCGTGATGGTTTCGGTAGGGACAATTTAATGAGAAAACACCCAAAAAAAACAATGATGTCACTACCAAAACCTTTTGGTAATGACAATTTTAGATACTTTTGAAACTAGCTCAAAGAGGCTAATCAGCACATGGTTCGTTAGCACAGTTCAAAACAGTTCAACACATACAAAAACTAAATGTTTTGGAATAACTCTTAAAAAAGTGTTTTTAATTATAGAAAAATGATGTTCGGTAGTAAATGAACACATTAACCTCAAAATAATGGGGCCTATCTACTCACCATGTAGCTATGAGACAGCTTTGACATTTTTGGAAATAACACCTAGTGTTCCACAGGAAAAAGTTATGTTTAGAGCAACTTGATTTTCAGTTTAAAACAAGTGATCTATGGAAGGTGTGAAACCCAGTAGACCAATCAAATGATTTCCAATATATATATATATATATATATATATATATATATATATATATATATATATATTATTTATTTATTTTTATTTTTTTTTGGACGCTGCATTCAAAGTCCCCTTATCTCAGAAATCTGAGGTGGCACATGTCCCTTTCATGCATGACACTTCTGGAAGTACTGTAAGTGTACTCCATGTCACTTTGGATAAAAAGTTGGGCTGTGAGACCCTAGTAAATGGAGAAGTCTTTTCTGGCTTCTTCTTGCTTAATCTGGCACTCAGGACTCATGTCAGCACTTAGTCTGGATCTGGATAGAGGAAGAGAATTTGTCTTGTGACGCTGGAGGGATAGAAATCCTGCAGTTCTGCGGCTTTCTTACCCATCATGCATTTGTTTAGATCATACTGGACATAAAAAAAGACCTCAAGGGAGGAAGTCAGGGTTTTCCTGATGATACAAGTGCAAAACTGTGACCTTTTTTAAATATCACTGTAAGAAAGAAGCTCATTTTTTAGAATGAATTAAACATAAAAAGAGAAACACTCATAAAACTGGTCTTGTTTCTCAAGAGATCTTAATGACACTCCCCTGCTGATGTGTTAATTAGATTATTTAGATTCTTAAGAGGCCTGTGTGAGACATCTTTATCGTCAGGTGTTGTGTAACAGCTGATGTGGTGAAATCTTGGTCACAGAAGGAAAACAGCAACTAAGTGAACAAAGAAGCTTTAACTTTACACAACAGAGAACTGAGTGATGCCAGACAGAAGCAAAACAGAGCAAGTTGCTGATGGTTCCAGGATGTTCAGGATCAAGGCCGTTACGTTTTACAACTGTAAAACAGTCCATGTCACATCAGTGGTTTTTATGAGGCAAGGATGTGACTTGGAGGAGAAGAATTGTTGAATAAAGTTGTTATTTGTGCTTTCTTTGCTCACAAAAAGTATTAGCTTCGTTCAATTGCGGTTGAACCACTGATGTCACATGGACTGTTTTATTGATCAGTTATGTTGCTGTCTATGTCAGAAAGCTCTGATTTGTGTTCTAAAGATGAACAGAGGTTTCATTTTTGAGTGAATTTTCACTTTAAGGCCACACAAAAATGCTGAACTTTCTCTTCTTTCACTAGAATAACATTCTCAAGAATGGGAATAAGGATCACGTCCAGTTGGACTATAAGCTAGGGGCAATGACAGATGGTATTTGTTTCTAAAGCTTATTTGGTTTTAGGTGGGTTTTGGATCTGATGGTCAGTTTGGCTTTCCAACTGTAACTCACCTTATTGCCATAAATCAATTCCTAAATTGTGTGCAAAAGTTCAGACTGAGTATGTCACACCATTCAAAAACATGTTTGACACTAGCATTAAACTGAACATTTAATGTAAATTCAATTTAGCAAAGATAATATATTTGGGTCAAAGACGAAAAAGGGTTTAAGCATGAAAACAATTAGCGTAATATTCCTTTAAATAGTTGTTTTTCCAAAAAAAAATATTAAACAGTTTTCTGTTTAATTTTATTAATTTTAGTTTTTTTTCTGAGCAAAAATTAAATGTCATACATCTTCCTTAATTTACAGAAGACACCACTAAAATGTCATTCAGTGTAACTAAAAAAATAATTTATGACATTAAAAGACTAATTACTTTTATTAGTAGTAATTCTACACTTTTAAAATGTGCCACTATCCTAGGTTTTGCCCATTTGTGACCCTGGACCACAAAACCTGTCATAAGGTTAAATTTGACAAAACTGAGATGTATACATAATATGAAAGCTCAATAAATAAGCTTTTTATTGATATATGGTTTGTTATGATAGGACTATATTTGGCCGAGATACATCTATTTGAAAATCTGGAATCTGAGGGTGCAAAAAAATCTAAATACTGAGAAAATCACCTTTAAAGTTTTCCAAATTAAGTTCTTAACAATGCATATTACTAATCAAAAATTACATTTTGATATATTTATAGTAGGAATTTTACAAAAAATCTTCATGGAACATGATCTTTACTTAATTTCTTAATGATTTTTGGCATAAAAGAAAAATCAATAATTTTGACCCATACAGTGTATTTTTGGCTATTGCTACAAATATACCCCAGCGACTTAAGACTGGTTTTGTGGTCCAGGGTCACATTTGTCAGTTAGAATTTTGTTACTCATTTAAAACACAATAAAATTTAATACACTCCCTTATTCTTTTATACATTTTAAGTACAAGTCAAAATAAGCATGTTGTTTGAATTTGTATATAAATATTGTGTTACAGTAAATGACAATGTAACATTATTTCAACCAAATCGTGACATTTTATTCTTCAAAAACTTATTTGAAACCTTAAAAGTAGACACTTTACTTACATTGAATGTGCTTTCTATGGACATAAAATCACTTTTGTAAATTTCTTTTGACGTGGACATCTTAACGTCTTTGACTCATGTACTTTATATGTTTTATGTTTATTTTATTTTATTTTTTTCATCTTATCTTGCCTAAGAACTTTTTGGATTATAATATTATCTTCCCTAATAAGAAAAAGATAACTGAGAAAACTGAGGGACTGCAAAGGAACTGCCACTTTCTTTTTTCCCTGTCATTCTCTTTCCTGAGAAAAGTATTTCTGCAGTAGTTTCTATAATAGTTTCTGTTACATAATTGAAAATGGAAAGTCACATGCGTAGGAGAATTCTCTGAAAGACAGACTTCCAGATTTCACCTGAGGCAGGTACTGCTTGCACTTAATAAACCAGAGCAAAACATTTTGTATAATAATCAGACATAATGACCTAATAACCTAAGTGTATGCATTTACCTCATAAGCTAATATTAACCTAATTACCTCATAATGACATAATCACCTAATATCTTTTTAATGGAATAACAACTTAATACATCTAATAACCATGTTTTTGGAACTGATTACAGTGCACAAACTGGATTTCTAGTTACTGGTAAAGCCAGGAGATTTATATTGATTGGCATGGTGTTTAAGCGTTGATTATTTTCTTCTTGTAACCATATGTGCAACTCGTTTCTGCTCTGAGAGATTAACCTGTGTGTGTTTCTTGGGAAGTTAGTTTGTAAGTCATCTCTGACTGCAGACCACACCCTGCCCAGTTTAGACAGAAGTTTATCTGTAAGTTTGTTTTTGTATTAACACTAGCCTCAGTAGGGGATTACACCAGTGTGAAATTTACATTAGGTATATAAGAGAAATAATAATAATGAAACCTATACAGACGTCACAAATGTATCCATCTAGACCCGTTCTAAGACAACCTCTGAATTGACATCTAAACTCTTGTAATGATCAATGTTTAATCTTATCGCAGAGTTTCATTTTCACTTTTAGTTAAAATAATTCAAGTTGTTTTTATTACTGTGTGTAGACACAGTCTTGCGCAATAAAATTGGCTGAACACCGATACCGCATGCTGTGAAAAATATGACACTGTGGCGAATCTAATTTGTAATTATATATTCTTTTGTAATTATATACAGTATAATTTGTAATAATTATCCAATCCTGTCCACTTACATATTTAGTAACATTATCCAATAGCCAGTGACATCAGTCTTTATTAAAATGTTGAATTGTTTTATTTTTATATTTTCATTTTTTTCTACATTTTATTTCTGTATTTTTTTATATTTCTATTTAGCCAAGGCAACATTTTTTGTACTTTTCTTTTAAGTTGAATTTTATTTCACATTGGCATAATGTGGATGAAAAGAATTGTACCAATCAAAACCAACATGATATAATAACCATCAAGAGACAAATCAAATGTTGCTTCCATGTGAAAAAGTGAATGCTTGCAGAATAACAAGATCTCAAGATCAAAGGAGACTTTTTGACTTGATTCCAGCAGAACAATGTTAATCTAATTCTGTTCCCGTCTCTCTCTCGCTCTCTGTCCCTTTCTCTCTCAGTCATGGCGAAAGCGATGGTTTGTTTTGCGGAGGGGTCGGATGAGCGGGAATCCTGACGTTTTGGAATATTACCGTAGCAAGAGCTCCCGGAAACCAATCAGAACTATCGACCTGCAGGAGTGCGAGGTCACCATCGAGGCAGAGGTGCGACCCACTAAACGGCAGTATCAGAATCAGCACCTCTTTGTGGTCAAAACTGCCACTCGCATCTTTTACCTGCTGGCCAAAACGGCAGAAGAGATGAACATCTGGGTACAGAGCATTGGACAGATTTGTACGTTTGGAGGACTGAACAGACATGCAGGTGAGAAGGTTTATTATTAAAATAGTCTTGGATAACTTAGTATGGCATGCTCACCAGTTGATAAACTGTAGCCTCTGATTAAGTTCAAATGGCGTTGAGTCGTAGTCATTTTACATTATCATCATACTATTGAAATGACCTTACAGTTTCTCTGAAGAATGAGCAGTCCATGACCTAATTGACTTTAGACACTTTGACTTAATTTTTCCCCTTTTCGTCAATGCAAAACACTACACATTAAAATCAGCACAAGAGACCGCTTTGAAATTATTTGAGAATGAGAGAATAAATGCGGACTGTCCAGTCAATTATTTAAAAAAGTAGTAAATAATTTTTTTAAATTTAATTATTAAATTAAATAAATAACTTCTGCTCACCAGGGCTGCATTTATTTGATTAAATACAGCAAAAACAGTACTATAGTGAAATATTATTACAATTTAAAATATTTTTTATTTTGTTATTTTAAAATGTTAGTATTCCTGTGATGTGAAAGCAGATTTTCCAGCATCATTACTCCAGTCTTCAGTGTCACATGATCATTCAGAAATCTTTCTGTTATGCTGATTTGGTGTTTAGGAGACATTTCTTTTTACTGTCAATGTTTATATGTTTACAGTATACTGCTTAATATTTTTGTGGAAACTATGATACATTTTTCTTGGGATTCTTTGATAAATATAGGATTTAAAAGAATAAATTATTTTAAAATTCTTTATTCTCACCTTTGAGCATAAATTTCTTTTCTTTTTTACTGATCCCAAATATTTAAACAGTATTCTATAAATGCTTTTTACAAATAAATAATTATTATTTGTACCTCAGCAAGTAGCAGGTGATATATATATATATATATATATATAAAGCTGCTATAAAACAAGGTGTACAGTAAACAAGGTAAAAATCACGGAACTACATTTTTATAAGCTGTCGACCCAAAAAAATGAGTGTTTAAGGACACAAATAGTTGTAGTTGTCAGAGTACTGACATAGACCAATACAATTTAGTTTCTCAATATATCTTCTCCTTTCAGGGCGGTGAAATTATCCTTTGACATGGTTAAAAATAATGAATGTTACTGTCGCCGTTAAATTTCCCTCTAGCGGACATAGTTCTTTTGTGTTCTTAAACGCTCGTTTTTTAGGTTGACAGCTTATAAAACCATAGTTCTGTATTTTTTAGCTTGTTTACTGTAGACCTTGTCACATAGCAGCTTTTAGACATTTTTCCTATTTTTGTTATAAGATAAAGATGACTTATGCCTCCCATCCATTCAATTATAATAAATATATAAATGAATGAATAAATAAATTATCTTATTATTACATTAAATCAATTATGTATGCTAACCAAGGCTGCGTTTTTCTTGATCAAAATACAGCTAAAACAGTAATTGTAATTTATTATTACAATAAATGTTTTTTTTTTTTAATTATATTTTAATTTTTGTAATGTATACCTGTGATGTAAAAGCTGAACTTTAAAAGCAGTCATTACTTTAGTCTTCAATGTCACATGAGTTTTCAAAAAACATTCTGATATGCTGATTAAGTGTTTAGGAAACATTTCATATTAGTGTCAATATTTATATATTTATAGTATACTGCTTAATATTTGTGTGGTAACCATGATAAATTTTTCTCAGGATCCTTTGAGATATATATAAAGTTCAAAAGAATAGCATTTATTTGAAATAAAACATTTGGTAAAATAAAGTGCTAAATAAAAGCAGCAATTTCTTTTTTTATCTTACTGATACCAAACATTTGAACAGTATTCTATATATGCATTTTATAAATAAATAATAATTATTTGTACCTCAGCAAGTGACAAGTAATGGGACAGGATCAGGTGTGGCATATAATTTATACATTATAAAATATACAGGTGCTGGTCATATAATTAGAATATCTTCAAAAAGTTGATTTATTTCGCTAATTCCATCATCAAAATTAAAAGAAATAAACACTTGAAATATATCAGTCTGTGTGGAATTAATGTATACATTATACAAGTTCCACTTCTTGAATGGAATTAGTGAAATAAATCAACTTTTTGAAGATATTCTAATTATATGACCAGCACCTGTATAACAAATTAGTCTCATGAAAAACAAAAGCACCTCTAAATTCTTAAAAATGAAATGATTTAACCTTCCTCTTCAGTAACCGTGTTGTTAATAAATACATACTGTGTGTGCGTGGGTTTATGAGAAGGGAACGTGCTACAAATGAGCTAAAATAGGAAAAACCCTAAAAACAGTCTACAATCACCCCTTTCACCACTTCAGATCCCTGTGTTAACCTAAAGATTCACATTCCCTCTAACTGCAGTTTTAAAATGAATAAACCCAGGCTGGGAAATAATTAACCACAGGACGTTTCTCCAGAGAGAGATGCAGAGACTGAGAGATGCAGACAGAATCGGTGAGAGAACGACGCTGTAATCTAGGCGAGGTCTTATTTTAATATTCTGTTCCATTCCTCCATCTCTCTTCCTCTCTTTCGAATAGTCTGCAGAGCAACAGCTGCGTCACAGAGGAGTGTTCAGACACACACACGTCTGTCATAACAGACAGCTCTCAAGTACGTAGCATCATATATATTTAACCCACAGCAAACAGCCAGTGTCACGATCTGTGTCCACAGCACATATGACTGCTATTATAGTGAGAAAATGTGTTTTTGTTAAGACACATAGGAAAATGTTAGCAGTTAGCGTGGCTAATGTGATATGCCAAACACAGAGAATGAGAGAAACCACAAGTTACACATTACTTGGAAGATGAGTGATACAGCAGTCGGGAGGGTTTCAGGCACACACGCACATGGTTACTGTTTAATACACAACACGCCGGACGGTTGTACACGCCTCTAAACTCTGGCAAAGGCTGATTGTGAAAGATAAAGCTAGCTTTAGCCATATACAGAAAAACAGCCACGTCTGTGCCCTTTTCTCCACACACATGCACAGATGAAAAGGCTTAATTCATCATCTTTTGTCATGTTGTTTATGTCTCGGATGGAGGCCAGAGGTGACTATCAGATGTAATGTTGAAATAGCGACTGTACTTTTGGAGACACTGAGTCTCAGTTACTGCTTAGCTGCTAACCTCATTACAAACCCCAGCAGAACTCCAGCTGTGAACTGGATATCAGCTCTTTATTTACAGACAGGATCTTCTGCAGTCAGGCAGGCGGACAGCAGTGTGAGAGAAGAACACATAAGAGATTGTAGTCACACCTGGAGAGCCGCAGTTTCAGATCCTGCTTCAGGCCTTGTGTGAAGACGCTCAGAACACATGCTGGATAAAAACTGTGTGGGGTCCGGTTACACCCAGGCTTCTGCAAACTTTTGTAAACTCAGATGTTGATTTCTGCCAGGGCCCCGGGTTAAACAACACTGTTATATTTCTTCTGTTGCTCTGATCTGTCACTATGACAACCACTGCACTTACTGTATATGTACTTTCACTCTTACCATAAAAACTTCTCAATATGTCTCTCACTCTACCTGATAAATGCATCTCCACTGTCCCTTTGACCCATTACCATGACAACCGCTTACTGTATCTCTATTCTCACTGACCTATCACCATGACAACCGCTCACTATATCTCTACTTTCATTGACCATCACCATGACAACCGTTCACTGTATCTCTACACTCACTGTATTTCTACTCTCATTGACCCATCACCATGACAACCGCTCACTATCTCTACTCTAACTAACCCATCATCACAACAACCACTCACTTTATCTCTACACACTGACCCATCACCATAACAACCTCTCACTGTATCTCTACTCTCACTGATCCAACACCATGACAACCTCACTGTATTTCTACTCTCATTGACCTATCACCATGACAACTGCTCACTGTATCTCTGCTCTCACTGATCCATCACCTTGACAACCTCTCACTGTATCTCTACTCTCACTGATCCAACACCATGACAACCTCACTGTATTTCTACTCTCATTGATCCATCACCATGACAACTGCTCACTGTATCTCTACTCACTGACCCATCACCATGACAATCACCCACTGTATCTCTACTCTGACTGATCCAACACCATGACAACCTCATTGTATTTCTACTCTCATTGACCCATCACCATGACAACTGCTCACTGTATCTCTACTCACTGACCCATCACCATGACAATCACCCACTGTATCTCTACTCTGACTGATCCAACACCATGACAACCTCATTGTATTTCTACTCTCATTGACCCATCACCATGACAACCGCTCACTGTATCTCTGCTCTTACTGATCCATCACCATGACAACCTCTCACTGTATCTCTACTCTCACTGTTCCAACAACATGACAACCTCACTTTATTTCTACTCTCATTGATCCATCACCATGACAACTGCTCACTTTATTTCTACTCTCATTGATCCATCACCATGACAATCACCCACTGTATCTCTACTCTCACTGATCCAATACCATGACAACCTCACTGTATTTCTACTCTCATTGACCCATCACCATGACAACCGCTCACTGTATCTCTACTCTCACTGATCCATCACCATGACAACCTCTCACTGTATCTTTATTTCCAATGTCCTTCTCAACTATCACCATGACAACCGTTCACTGTATTTTTACTTTGACTGACCCTTCACCATGACAATCGCTCACTGTATCTCTGCTCTCACTGACCCATCATCATGACAACTGTTCACTGTATTTTTACTCTCACTGACCCACTGACACTGACTGTATCTGTACATTTACTCAACCTCACACTGTATTTATACTTACAATGACCCATCACCATGACAACTGCTCTTTGTATTTCCAATGTCCTTCTCACCTATCACCATGACAACTGTTTACTGTATTTTTACTCTGACCCACCCTTCACCATGACAACCGCTCACTGTATCTCTACTCTCACTGACCCATCACCATGACAACCACTGACTGTATCTCTACTTTCAACCATTACCATTACAAAAGTTCACTGTGTCTCTACTCACACTGATCCACCACCATGACAACTGCTCTGCTCCAACGTCCCTCTCACCTACCACCATCACAACCATTCACTGTATCTCTACTCTCAACCTGACCTGTCACCATGACAACTGCTTGTTGTTTTTCTATTCTCTCTCTTTGAACCCGTCACCATGACAACTACTCATTGTATCTCTACTGTCCCTTTGACCCCATCACCATGACATTCTGCTAACTACTGCTCCATTCTCCTGAATCCCTTTACCATAGCAACCTCAGACTGCAAGTGTTAAAACAGCTCTACATAATAATTAACATCGCACTGCAGCTTTATAAAAGAAGCAGTATTACACAAATGCTGTTTAAAATCGTTATGGGCTTATACGTTTGAGTTAAATCCTATAGATGTTTACAGTAAATATAGGATCACAAAAATTAATACAACCCTACGCCTGTTGCCTCTCAGAATTCTCTTCTGGCAGAAAGGTTGTGAGTCATTGTCAGTTATTCAAGTGTTGGATACCCAAAATTGGGCTCTGCCAAAGAAGCAATGTTTACGTAAGCCCACACAATCCCCCTCAGATTAGCATGCTAGCTGCATAGTGATCAAAAGCCGGTTATCTATGACTGTTTACCCACAACATTACCTCAGCATTACTCACAATGCGTTTCAAGCACCAGCAGGTTGAGTGTGATATCAGACGTCCAAACTCTGAATCACCACTGGACACCTCTGTTTATGCGCAATTAAAACTATTTGGATTATTGAAAATTGCCTATTTAATTAACCTGCTCAACAATAATTCCCAAAATGAGAGATGTGTCACTCAAATCTCTTTCTCACAAGCAAACATAGATATGACCATGGAAGCGGCACAAAATTTTCCAGTGACCTTTATCTGCATTTTTTCAACTTAGTTCCATCTTCCAAAAATATTTTTGCTTACTATTAAAAAGAGAAATGTTTACACCCCAAATGTGTCATGTGCTTCCAGAGTGTGTAACAGGCGTGAGCCTCACGTGTTCATCTGTGGGACTACGTGGTTTAGAAATGTCTGCCCACTACTAACACACTGTTGAGCCTAAACAGGAAGAGAAAGAGAGATGCGTGTGTGTGTGTGTGTGTGTGTGTGGGTTGTGGTGCGTGGGGGGCTGGAAGGGGGTGATTTGGTCTGCCACCTTCTGGAATGAAAGCAAAGGTACTTCAGAAATTGAATATGTGTGGTTACTGCACTTATTTTTTGACATGTAAAATGAAACATATTGATAATATATAAAGGAAACCTCTCTCTTTCTCTCTCTCCTTTTCTTTTTGACAGAATCAATGGACAGTCTTAATCGCACTCCCTCTTCCCAGCAGCCCTCTCCAGCACTCTCTCCTCATGTTTCTCTAGTGGCCAATCAGGACACGGTTACCGTCGAAAACCACGATGTCCTAGACAGGCCCAGCGAATCAGAGATCAGCCCTCCACTTGACTACCTCTTCCTCTCTCAGTGTGAAACCGGCACAAAGAGCATCGTCAGGCAAGGCCCACCCTGTTTCTTATGATCACACGTTGCAGAAATAATAATTATATGTTAATCTCAATACGGAAATGAGATTCATTCCATGTAGCACCAGACTATCGGCTTTTCCTTTAATCTGATTTAATAAAGGTGACTGAGAGAATAAATGAGAATAGAAAATCTCTCACGCTTTTCGCTTCAGTGAAATCTTTTGATCTTGGTCACTGCAGCGGAACACACTGTGATTAGATTCAAATAAAATCTTCAGGTACCTGCATGCAAAGTAAGGACTTAATGGTTTTATGAAAACGCACAATGATTTTTGTAATGCAGTTTTGTGTTGAATACTGATGCATCTTTATGAAGGGTTATAGCTGATTAATGAAACAACTACCCAGGTTTATCACAGTTCAAAAGTTTGGGGTTGGTAAAATGTTTCAGTGTTTTTGAAAGCTCTTATGCTCACCACGCCTGCATTTATTTCATCAAATACAGTAAAAACAGCAATATTGTGAAATATTATTACAGTTTATACTGTTAGAACTGTTTTCTATTTTAATATATTTTTTTAAAAAGTAATTTGTTCTTGCATTGGCACAGCTGAATTTTCATCAGTTATTACTCTATTCTTCAATGTCACATGATTCTTCAGAAATCATAAAATGCTGATTTAGTGCAAAAGAACCATTTCTTATTATTATCACAATTAAACACTTTTTTAATGAATAGAAAAACTAGCTTTTATTTGAAACAGAAATATATTATGACATTAAAATTATCTTTACTTTCACTTTTGATCAATTCATCCTTCCTGAATATAAGTATCTATTTAAAAATATATTTATTTATTCTTACTGACCCCAACATTTTAAACATTTAAAAATGTAAACAGTAGTGTTTGTTTGTTTTCAAAGGTAGATATGTTTCATAACAAGAATTGGAATTGCAAATTATTGTGTTTCTCATTATGAATACATAATTTATTTAATTTATAATAATACACAAAGAAAAATAATTCACAATAAGACCAGAAAAGTCTAATATAGTAAAAAGGGTACACTACCAGTCAAAAGTTTTTGAACAGTAAGATTTTTTGTTTTTTAAAGAAGTCTCTTCTAACTGTTTAAATTTTTCTAATTTAATAACTGTTTTCTATTTGAATATATTTAAAAAAAAATGTAATTTATTCCCGTGATCTGAATTTTTAGCATCACTACCCCAGTCACATGATTCTTCAGAAATTATTCTTAAATGCTGATTTGCTGCTCAAAAAAACAAATTTATTATGATTAATATGTTAAACCATGAAGTAGAATTTTTTCAGGTTTCTTTGATGAATAGAAAGTTCAGAAGAACGACATTTATCAGATATAGAAATCTTTTGTAACATTCTAAATGTATTTATCATCACCTTTGATCAATTTGAAGCATCCTTGCTAAATAAAAGTATTAATTTCCATAATTTCTCCCCCCCCCCCCCCAAGGTTGACTCCAAGGTTTTAAATGGTATAGCGTATAATGTTACAAAAGCTCTTTATTTTGCATAAATGCTGATCTTTGGATCTTTCTATTCATCAAAGAATAGTGTCATAAATGTACTCGACTGTTTTAAATATTGATTATAATAATAAATGTTTCTTGAACAGAACACTGAAGACTAGATTAATGATGCTGAAAATCTAGCTTTGATTACAGGAATAAATTTCATTTTAAAGCATATTGAAATAGAAAAGAGTTATTTTAAATAGTACAAATATTTTACAATATTACCGCTTCTGCTGTACTTTGGATCAAATAAATGCAGGCTTGGTGAGCAGAAGAGACTTTATTTAAAAAAAAAAAAAAAACATTAAAAATCTTACTGTCCAAATACTTTTGACTGGTAGTGTACATTTTTATTTCATGTTGGCTTGTGTCTTAGAGACTTAAGCAAATGTTTATTTTTTACATTTTTAATGTGACATTTCACTTGCTTATTCAGATTTTTGTCTTCCTAAGGAGTTTCATAAGAAATCAAATTTGAATTTGTTATGCAAATTTGTGATTTCAAAATCATTGAGCACCTATTTGGCAGACGAAGCCTGTATTACAAAAAAATAGTTTCATTATGACACAACACCTACACACACACCACACATTTTCCATATGCTTTCTTTGAACAAAAACACTTTCCATTGAAGAGTTTACACTTTATTTAGGTTTTATTTTGAATAATGTTCTTTGGTTTATTTATCCTGTATTGTTTTTGTGCATATATGCTTATCTCTGTGTGTTTGTCCTTCCCTAGGTGTGACAGTATCTCGAACTCTGAACGCTCCTTTGAGCAGAGCTCGTCTGAGTACACAGAGGATGTGTTTAGCCCCACCCCACGCATTGACTCTTCCCCATCCCCTTTCCTTTTGGCCGGGGTGTCCGAGCCCCCATTCAGCGCCCCCTGTGGCCCGCTCTCTCTCTCCTCCTCACTTTCGTCCTGCCTCTCATCTCCCATCTCTCTACGCCGTCCAGCGGACATTTTCAGATTCGACCGGCCCTTCTACGGGACATCAGACCCACAGACGCCTCCTCCCCTCCCACCCAAACCAACACACCTGTCTGATCACCACAGTAATGACGATACCGGCCGTAATCAGACACAACCTGCTCTCCTCCCTCGCAGGACGTCACTTTCAGGAATAGACCACTTTAGGAAAGGTGAGAATACACACACACAAAAAAAATCATACAGCCCTGCGTTATGGAGAAAAAATCAGCTGATTTGCAAAAAAAGCCCCATTACTTAATTTGTAAGTGATGCTGATTTCAAAAAGATCCATAAAAGCTTTCCATTACATCAGTTTTTTTCTCACAAATGCGCTTCAAATGTCAAATGTTTCAAGGTTTTTTTGTTGATGGGTTTCTGTCTTTACAAAAAGAAGTATTTAATACTAAGATAATAAGAAATAATAAGAATAGGAATAATTAGAAATAATAAGAAATAGGCTCATTCTCCAACTTCCCCCTGAGTTAATAAGTTGATTTTTACCGTTTTGAAATCCATTCAGCCGTTCTCCTGTTCTGGCGATATCACTTTTAGCATAGCTTAGCATAGATCATTGAATCCTATGAGACCAATAGCATCGCGTTCAAAAATGACCAACGAGTTTCCATATTTGTTGTATTTAAAACTTGACTCTTCTGCAGTTATATCGTGTACTAAGACCGGTGGAAATGCAAAGCTGCGAGTTTCTAGGCTGATAAGATTAGGAACTACACTTCCATTCCGGCGTAATAGTCAAGGAAGTTTGCTGCCGTAATATGGCCGAGGCAGGCGGAGTATTATCAGAAATGAGTTCCCAGCTAGTTTAGCATTTGCACATGTGCTGCTTGGTATTACTGCTCCTGTTTCGGCCATATTACGGCAGCAAACTTCCTTGACAATTACGCCGGAATGGGAGTGTAGTTCCTAATCTTATCAGCCTAGAAACTCGCAGCTTTGCACTTCCACCGGTCTTAGTACACGATATAACTACAGAAGAGTCAAGTTTTAAATACAACAAATATGGAAACTCGTTGGACATTTTTGAATGCGATGCTATTGGTCTAATAGGATTCAATGATCTATGCTAAGCTATGCTAAAAGTGATATCGCCAGAACAGGAGAACGGCTGAATGGATTTCAAAACGGTAAAACTCAACTTATTAACTCGGGGGAGTTGGAGAATGAGCCTATTTCCAAAAAAAGTGGAGTGTTCCTTTAAGTTTTGATATATTTACAATAGGAAATGTGCAAAATATCTTCATTGAACATGAGCTTTATTTAAAATCCTAATGATTTTTGGCATTAAAGAAAAATAGATCATTTTAACCCATACAATGTATTTTTGGCTATTGTTACAAATATTCCCATGCTACCCAAGACTGGTTTTGTGGACCAGAGTCACATTTTGAAAGGAAGTGTGACATACTAAAGCAAAACAGGCACTATTTTTGGAATCAGCACCCCAAAATTAGTAAGAAACAAGTATTGGATTTCATTCAGCAAATATCCCCCCTTTTTTTGTTAAAACATTTCCATATTTGTGAGATATTTTAATATTATACTTTCATGTTTTCAGGAGAGTTTGAGAATGGTGGAAGAAACTGGAACAAACGACTAAGCCTCAACCTGGTAAAGAAATATTCAAATCTAAAATAGTCAAATGAGCCTGGAGAAAGTTAAACAGACACCGTAAATACGCATCAATTTGAATATTCGCTGCCAGAAACCAGATGTGCCATAGTGTGTTTCTCTCTGTATCTCTATTTCTAGCCAATATTTCTGAATACCACAGTTACTGAAAACCACTCGGAGGATTCATATGTGCCCATGGCCTCCCCACCGATCAGCTGCTCTGATGTGACTTCAGACGGCTACATTCCCATGAGCCCCTCCACCCTGCCCGTCTCCCTACTCACCAACGGCAAAACAGAGCTGCCTTCGCCTTCGACTCCTGACCTTGAGCCTCCTCCAGTCGACCGCAACCTTAAACCAAGAAGACGGGGTAAATGTTTCTAGGTTAAAATGCCAGGTTTAACAATCAAAGCATGTGGTACAACAAAGCTGCCTTTAGATATAAATATTTAAATGGGAAATGAGATTTACATGTCCCAGAACATGTAAACAATCTAATTCACATTTGGCTGTTGTATTTCTATTCCGTTGTACCACATGTTGAATATATTGTGCCAATGACTAATGTGTAGCTCAAAGACAGGATGTGATGCCATAGTTTTAAGGAAGCTTGCTATTTCAGTTTTTTTTTTTTAACAAAAGAGCTGTATTTGCACAAGAGAGCAATTTGAAATTGGTGTGCTGTGCTAGTAACAAATGCTGTCATGCAGCAATTTCAGTAACTGGATTATCACCGGAGATGTTAGCTACGTCAGAAAACAAAAACAGAAATGGAAAACCTGATCTCATGCGAGGAGAAGTACAGAAGAGTGACGCATGTTGAAAATGAATATGAGGAAGATGAGCTGCAGCAGAGCTCATGATCATGATCTATGTGTCACATAGAAACCACAGTTCTTTTTTAAGCTCTAAATTCAACTTGATTTATTAATGCTTATTGGCAGTCTTGCTTCGAGATTGTAGAGAATATTAAATGTTGGGTTCTAACATAGTTTCACAGGGACTGTGTAAATTAATCACGTGTTCCCCATCGCGTGGATTATAATATTTGGATGTCGCCTTCGAAAAAAAATCGACGAACAACTGTAATCGACGAAAACTTAAATATAACTCTAAGGACCTCACCTTCAGTCATTGAGAGCCTCCAAGCATAACACAGTAGTGCCGTTCTTGAATTAATCGTCGTGTTTGAACGATTGGCTTGAGGGAACACTCGTTTTGTTGCTGAATAAATCAATCAGCGTGTTCGAACGAATTTGTTGATTCATTGAAAGACTATTGACTCGCTTCTAAAATTCATTTGTCGGGAACTACAGGCATAACCATCTAGGCTGAGAATTTTGAGAAATGAATAGACATTGCAAAAAGTAGCCTTAGAAAGAACTAATTTGATTTGAAATATAATTCATCACCCAGAAACTTTTATGAGGCCAAGACATTTAGGTATATTACACACCTTATTTTTCCGTAAACTGTATGTGTCTGTCTTCCGGTCTCATCTATTTTTAGCTGTACACAACAGCTGGATTTGCTGCTTGATATTGCAAATTGGTGTGTCTTACAATATTATTTTAATGTATTATCTTAATTATGAACACAGTGGTTTGTAGTGCAAAGTTTTACCATTTACTGAAAGTTGTTATTCTTCTCATTACCCAGCTAACAATTTTTGGTTCCCAGAATCTGGGAATCAAAAGCTAACGTTCCCAGAACGTTTCCGGAATGTTCCCTATTGGTTAGCCAGGAAAGTTTTCTTCACGTAAATAGAACGTTCCCTTTAGGTTAGGGGAATGTTCTGGGAACCTACTGGGAACGTTCTCTTTAGGTTAGGGGACATTCCAGGAACGTTCCCGCAACATTCTGAAAATGTTCTCAGTAGGTTCCCAGAACGTTTCCCTAACCTAAAGGGAACGTTCTATTTACGTGAAGAAAACTTTCCTGGCCAATAGGGAACGTTCTATTTATGTTCCTAGAAGGTTCCCTGAAAGTTCTCTGAAGGATCCCAAAACATTCTCCTAACCTCTTCACTTCGATACCGCTTCTGTAAGTCAGCACTCCCGTTTCCCGGAATAAGCGGCATGGAAGGCGGACGAATGTGGACCTCAATAATCGCTACTACACACCATGTCTTGTTTTAAACTTTTGTTCAATCATTACAGATAATCAGAGCACATTTAACCATCATAAGGAGCATTAAATGAGACTGAATTATCCTATACTATGTTAGATTTCGTTAATATGTAAGATGCAGAAGTACCATACCATATAATAACCAAGATTTTATCTTTATTAAAGCACCAAATAACATATTCGATTTTAAAAATGTGTATTTTATTTTTACAGACATTGAAAACGAATAACATTTATTTGACTTTAACTTGGATAACATTACATTCGTTTCTTACTTTTTGGTCAGTAAACGAAAACGTCTCGGTTAACATCATGTTCTCTTCAATTAGATGTGTCAAATCTCACTAAAATAACAATATTTACTCTCGTATATATATATATATATATTAATTATAAGTGATTATCCATTAAAGAGTTCAATCAACGAATGTTAGTCAGTCAGTAAAACGAAACGACCGTTATTTTTAAAATTACGCGAGCGTGCAGCTTTACAGACAGGAGAAAGCGAGTGCTGGGGAAGCTCGTGCAGATCAGAGGCGCGCAGTAAATAAAATTGAATATTATATTATCATTATAATGCGATTTGACCACTTTGATGTCTACACCTCATTAAAAGCTTATTTCGGACATAAAATTTAGCAAAAATAGTTTGTTTATGATTAAAAATATATATATATACATTTCAGCATTAGAATAATCAGAATCATCTGCAAAGTTTTAATTAGTTTACATGATTATGACTACTAAAAATAACCTGCAGGGAACGTTCTGGGAATGGGTAACTGACCAGACCGTGATGTAAGTGCAAACCGGCTGTAGCAGCTAATGAACTGGAAGTCTCACCCATAGGGTTACTTACGCGTTGAAGTAGGGCTGGACGATAAATCGAACGATATTGTGAGGCGCGTTTAGTCAATGAAGCCGGTACTTTGATTAGTAGTAATTCTTCATCACGTGCGTTCCGCTCAGGTTCCGCTGGAGCGGCAATTAATACACAGAGACGTAAATCTCTGACAAGCTACGCCAAATCGCGCTCAAAATCGCATTCGATTCGCATTTGGATGAAGAATTACTACTAATCAAAGTACCGGCTTCATTGACTACGATTTATCGTCCAGCCCTATGTTGAAGTTTTGGAAAAATATTCGAAATATGAAACTAGATCCGCCAGTTGGTGGTGGCAAGTCACTGTCTTAATAAGTAGACATTAAGTCATTAATTTAATTCGTTCAATTCGTTCAAACGCCTGATTCATTCAGAGATAAATCGAGTGATTGTCTTACTCATTGGCTCACTCGATACGTTTATGAAGGTGTAGATACTACTGTAGAAATGAAACACCGTTATGTTTTTGCTCAGAAAGGTCGAAGAGTTCTGCTGTAGCTTTGTTTGGAATGGTGAAATTGAGCAGAAACAGAGAATACTGACATTATTTTATTTAAAACACAATACTAACATCTTGTTTACTAAAAAATTGTTATCACGTTTGGAATTGTGTAGAAAACAGCACTTTTGCTCATGTGATAAGCTATTGCAAAACTCTCTCATATGATATAAATATTAGACAGTCACCAGATTACAGTACGTCACTGTTCAGGCACTCCAAGACATATTTCATTCTAAATAGGCGCATACTTCTTTAAGAGATTCTTTGTGACATTTAAATTTACATTCTTTTTAAACTGAGAATTAGCCAAGACAAAAGCACAAGACAGGAAGTGCATGATACTGTCAGAGACACAGAACAGGAACCTCAGACAGCATTGTGTCTTGAGTGGAGGCGCAGGGTTCCTACAGGTCATGCACCTTTGCACAAAGGAAATGCCTCATTAAAAGTGAAAGTGTTTGTTTGTGTGTGGTGTGTGCATGAGAGAACAAGATAAGGAGTGTTTGAGTATTCAGCATTGTGTTTGCTTTCACAGCTCGACCGCCACCCTTAGACCTACGGGGCCTGTCCACAATTTCTGAATGTCCTTTTCACGTCCCCCTCACACGCACCATGACAGAACCCAGGTGAGTATTATGACAAACTCATACTTAGATAGCAAAATGACCCAAAACTGATTCTCTGCAACTCTGTTCTTCTTAACCACTTCTGTTTCTCTCCTACGTCTTCAACAAAGATATTGTGTTTGTCTTGACACTGCTCTTCCTCATGTACCTGATCTATATTTCCTGCCTTTGCGACCCCCACTGCACAGTTGTCTTCTCATGTTTGTGATGTTTCTGAACGCCACACTGATGTTTATGATATTTGTTAATTGTAAGATATTGTTTTGTATTTGTATAGCCGTATTTGACTGTTGTGTTGTTTGATTTGTCTCTAGCACATCACTTCAGTGTGTTCCTTTGGACAGGCGGCGAGGATGGGGCTTAAATGGCTCTGAACAGGAAGGGAGCATCACGCCAATGGTAACGTGACTTCCTGTTTAACCCATCCTCTCTCATTAATAATTTATTGTTATGTTTCTCCTTGAAATTACAAAGAGCAAGAGGGCAACAGAGGGAGAAAATAAAACAAAAGAATGTTAAAACAAGGCAAAAAAACAACAACAACAGTAAATCAACAAAAATAGCAGACAGGAGAATTTATCAGATAATGCAAATTATTCATAAAAAAATATAAAAATAAGAACAATTGTATGATATTTTATTTACACTACCAGTCAAAAGTTTTTGAACAGTAAAATTTTTAAAGAAGTCTCTTTTGTTCACCAAGCCTGCATTTAATGGATCCAAAGTACAGCAAAAACAGTAACATTTTGATTTTATTATTTAAAACAACCGTTTTATATTTGAATACATTTTAAAATGTATTCCTGATCAAAGCTAATTTTTCAGCATCATTACTCCAGATGCTTCAGAAATCATCCTAATATGATGATTTGCTGTTTAAGAAACATTTATTGTTATTATATTATCAATATTTAAAACAGTTGAGTACATCTTTTTCTATTTTTGAAATATACACTATATACACTATACTGTTTAAAAGCAGGACATTTTTTGAGGAGGGTGGGGGGGTTATAGAAATTAATACTTTGTATATTAATAAATGTTAAAAAGACATTTATAATGTTACAAAACATTTCTATTTCAGATAAATGCTGTTCTTCTGAACGTTCTATTCATGAAAAAAATTAATCTACTCAGCTGTTTTCAACAAAATAATAATAAATGTTTTTTGAGGAGCAAATCAGAACGTTATAATGATTTCTGAAGGATCATGTGACTGGAGTAATGATGCTAAAAATTCAGCTCAATCACAGGAAAATTCATTTGAAATCACAGGAATAAATTACATTTGAAAAATATTCAAATACAAAACCATTTTAAATAGTAAAAATATTTTTAAAGTTTTACCATTTTTGCTGTACTTTGCATCAATTAAAAGCAGGCTTAGTGAGCAGAAGAAACATTCAAAAAAAATCTTACTGTTCAAAAACTTTTGACTGGTAGTGCATGCAAAAATTCTATACTAACATTCAAAAAATGTTTTGCTTTTGGAAATATGTATTAAATTTATAAAAAAGCGTCACTCAAGACATTTATAGTGTTACAAAAGATGCTGTTTTTTATTCATCAAAGAATCCACAAAAATAATAAGCAGCATTGTTATCAACAATGATAATTTGATTGATTTGCTGCGGAAAATTCATCTTTGCCATCACAGAAATAAATTACATTTTTAAATATATTAAAATAGAACAGTTATTTTAAATAATAGTAACATTTCACAATATTCACAATGCTATTTCACTGCATTTGTTAATAAATAAATGCAGCCTTGGTGAACATAAGAGACTTTTAAAAAACAATAAACTTCTGTACAGATTTCTATATCTATAACCCAAATATATATATATAAATAAATGCATGCATAGTAGTGATAATATTACTGTTATAATAAAACATCAAATGTGTGTCAGTATTATATGTCTTATGGTTATATTTATATGTGTTTTCCTTTATTCAGGAGTCTCGGCAGATGTTGTTCCCAGCTTGTGATTCTGCCCCGTGGACGAGCCGGTCTCAGCTGGATTACTTGTCACTTGACTTCAATTCTGCCTCCCCCTCACCTGTCCAAAAGGTCAGTGGTATAGGCCTGAACTGTTTAAGAACCAAACATCTTACATGCATCTTTAGAAATACTCCAAAACACACTCCTTTAATGAGTGTTCGTAATGGAATCATTTAACGAGTGTTCATAACGGAAACATTTGCTGGGTGTCTGCGGGTTTTTTTATCTCTTGTAGTAATCTTTTCTGTGGCTTTATAAAATGTGACTTGAGGCGGTGATAACAGTGACTCAGCATTTCCTGTCCCGGTTACTGTTGCTTTGCAACCCCTCAGCTCTTAACATGACATGGCATAAATCTGCCTGGCGGATTGGTGCATTTCAGCTATGTTGATGAGTTGGTTTTGATTGGTATTGTATTGTTGATGTTTTCAGAAACCGCTGCTGGCAGACGAGTACAGAGTGGACTACGTGCAGGTAGACGAAAAGAAGACGCAGGCTTTACAAAGCACCAAGATGGAGTGGAAGGATGTCCGTCAGTCAAAAGCCTAAAGCCTAAAGCCTTCTGGGAGAAAAAAAGAATTCATTTAAATTATTACATGGTTCAAAACTTGACTTGTTTTCATCTCCTACAATTTCAGGTACATGTTGGTTTTACAATGCTGTGAACGGAGCCAGTATAGAGCTGGAAAGGAAACCTTCAGAAATAAAATGGCAGATTATTCAGGAAATTATTCCAGAATAAAAGACCTCTAATACAGTGATTCAAAATTCTGCTTTGTTCCATAGTTCTTATACCAGGAAGAGAATAAGCATTTCTGATCATTTCTTTAGAATTATGTTTTTGGAGTATGAGTAAAGTAAAATATAAGGTTGACACTAATTTGATCCACAACATGAATTATACACAATCATACCTCAAATGTGAATGATGTTGCTAACAAATCGATAAGTAAATGCTAAATAAGTATAAAATCTGCTAGAAGGATGCGAGTCCCAACTTGTGCTAACTTTTCAAAAGTTTGGGATCGGTAACATTGTATTTTAGGTAACACTTTACAATAAGGTTACATTAGTTAATGTCAGTTAATGTATTAATTAACATGAACAAACAATGAACAATAAATGTTAACTAATGAACCTTATTGTAAAGTTGTACCGATATTTTTGAAAGAAACTGCTCACCAAGACGTTTGATCAAAACACAGCAAAGAATACAAATATCGTAAAATATGATTACAATTTAAAGTAACTGTTTTCTATTTAATATATATTTTAAAATGTGTGACATGGTCCTTTAGAAATCAGGATTTTCAAGATTATTTGATGAATAGAAAGTTTAAAAGAGGAGAACTGATTTGAAACAGAATCTTTTGTAACATGTCTTCACTTTTGAGCAATTTAATATATCTCTGCTGAAAAAAATAATATATAAAATAATAATAATAAAATCTTACTGACCTCAAACTTTTGAACTGTAGGTTTTTTTTTTTTTTTTCAAAAACAGCTACTTTGAAATACAGTTAAGGTCAAAGGTTTATACCCCCCCCCCCCCCCTTTAAGAATCTGCAAAATGTTATGTATGTGTTACGTAAATGTTATGTTATGTAAGTTATACAAATGACCCCGTGCAAAAGTTTGCATACACTTGATTCTTACTACTGTGTTGTTACCTGAATGATCCACAGCTGTGTTTTTTGTTTAGTGATAGTTGTTTATGAGTCCCTTGTTTGTCCTGAACAGTTTAACTTCCTGCTGTTCTTCAGAAAAATCCTTAAGGTCCCACAGATTATTTGGTTTCTCTGCATTTTTGCGTATGTGAACCCTTTCCATCAATGACTGATTTTGAGATCCATCTTTTCACACTGAGGACAACCGAGGGTGTCATATGCAACTATTACAGAAGGTTAAAACGCTCACTAATGCTCCAGAAGGAAAAAAAAAAGATGCATTAAGAGCAGGGGGTGAAAACTTTTGAAAAGAATGGAAATGTGTAAATTTTTCTTATTTTGCCTAAATATCATATTTTTTCATTTAGTACTGCCCTTTAGAGGCTACAGAAGATAGTTAATTTTATTTCCCAGAAGACAAAATAAGTTAAATTTACCCTAATGTTCAAATTCAAAAAGTTTTCACCCCCAGCTCTTAATGCATGTTTTTCCTTCTGGAGCATCAGTGAGCATTTGACCCTTCTGAAATAGTTGCATATGAGTCCCTCAGTTGTCTTTAGTGTGAAAAAATGGATCTCAAAATTATACAGTCATTGTTGGAAAGGGTTCAAATCCAAAAAAATTCAGAAAAAAACAAAAAACAAAGAATTTGTGGAACCTAACAGATTTTTCTGAAAAACAACAGGCAGTTTAACTGTTCAGGACAAACAAGGGACTCATGAAAAACTATCACTAAACAAAAAGCACAGATGTGGATCATTCAGGTAAGAACACAGTATTAAGAATCAAGTGTATGTAAACTTTTGAACAGGGTCATTTTTATAAATTCCGCTATTATTTGTCTTGCAGACTATATGCAAACCCCTTTTATATGAAATATCTTAGTCAAGTCAGTATTAAATAAACAATAACATGCATTTTGTGACATTTTGCAGATTCTGAAAGGGAGATGTAAACAGTGACTCCACAAAATGCAGTTCTCTTCAAATAGCGTTAACCACTCAATTTACGAATTGACATTATGACTGAACAGCTCTAGTAAAATTTGTTCTAAATTACCTGAATGTGTAATAAAAATCCAAACTATGCTAACAGCATGAATCTCATCTAAGAACATTTGTCACCGAAGCTTGAACGTGTACAGAATAGGAATTGGTTTACCAGAGCACAAATTAACAACTTTTTAAAACAGAAATGATTTATGAAATTAACATTGACTTAAAAAGTAGAGTGACTTCTTTTGTTGCACTCCCTGGGATGTTATTTTGAAATAATTCCCTGAATATAACAGCACACTCATGTTTGAGACTCAGATGCCACATTGCCTGTTTGTGAATGCTGAAAAAAATATTTTCAGTGGATATTATGAATATGTTACATATTTATGACGTGTACAATCACTGAAGAGAGTCACAGAAAACACACCAATGAATGTTTTTCTTGCACTGGTTTGAAAACACCTTTGAGGCCATGTTTAAAATGGACTTGTTATGCTATGATATGTTTCAAGAGAGTCAGACCACTGTTAACCACTGGAACCACACACTGTGATTGGACGCTGAAACAAAACTATGAAGGAACTGAAGGTTTTGTAGACGGGAAATTGAATATTGAATGTTGAATATGTTAAGACTACTGTCAAATTATTGCCCTGACAGGGTTAAGAAGGTTTGTCAACATTTATCAGAATGTATGTTCCCCATCGACCTTGGCCGAATCACGATTATGAGGCATTAAGAATGTATTTCTGTCTTGGGTTGTAGAAGTTTAGTGCCATGTCATGCTGTGCTTATGACACTGTTCAGATTTTGCTGTACTGACAAGAGCACAAAAAAAATCTCATGGGAAACTATCACTGTGACATCAACAGTTTCCTGCCAATCCTGATATTCTTCAGTGTATGCTTTATGTCTCATGAAGAAATGTAATACATGTAGGAGAGAGAGAAAGAGAGAGTGATTGAGAGACAGAGAGAGAGTGCGTCTGTGTGTTTTGCTGAAATTTAGAGACCTTACTAACCTGTGTGAATCAATGGATGTTTATCCGTCAGCAGGTCAATTATTGTGATGCATATTGAACACAATAAAATCACTTTAAAACAATTCAGCTCAATAAACTGAAAACAAAAAATCCCCTCAGACTCGTGTTTAATCTGTTCTGTTTAAATCTAAAATATACATACACAATTGTTTCGAAAGAGGTTTTGTAAACAGTAATATTACAAAATATTATACTTTAAAATATAATCATTTTAAAAATGTTATTCACTACCAGTCAAAAGTTTTTGAACAGTAAGATTTGTAATGTTTTTAAAGAAGTTTCTTTTGCTCACCAAGCCTGTATTTATTTGATCCAAAGTACAGCAAAAATGTTGAAATATTTTTATGATTTAAAATAACTGTTTTCTATCTGAATATAATTTAAAATGTCATTTATTCCTGTGATCAAAGCAACATTTTCAGCATCATTACTCCAGTCTTCAGTGTCACAAGATCCTTCATAACTCATTCTAATATGCTGATTTGCTGTTTCAAGAAACATTATTATTATTATCATTATTTTAAACAGTTGAGTAGTTTTTTTCAGGTTTTCATGGGTTTTTTTAATCTGAAAAAGCCTTTGTAACATTATACACTATACCATTCAAAAGCGTGGAGTCATTAGTATTTTATTTATTTATTTATTGGGAAATAAATTATAGAAATGAAAGCTTTTATTTAGCAAGGATGCTTTAAATTGATCAAAAGTGATGATATTTATAATGTTACAAAAGATTTCTATTTGAGATAAATGCTGTTCTTCTGAACTTTCTATTCATCAAAGAACCTTGAAAAAATTATACTCAGCTGTTTTCAACATAGTAATAATAATAAATGTTTTTTTAAAGGCAAGTTAGAATATTAGAATGATTTCTGAAGGATCATGGGACTGGAGTAATGATGGTAAAAATCTAGCTTTGAAATCGCAGGAATAAATTACATTTTAAAATATATTCAAATGGAAAAGTTATTTTAAATAGCAAAAATATTTCAAACTTAGGATCAAATAAATGCAGGCTTGGTGAGCAGAGGAGACTTCTTTAAAAAACATTAAAAAATCTTGGAAGTGTATTTGGATATATAGTCATGTCAAAGCTGATTTTTCAGCATCCATTACTCCAGTCTTCATTGTGGTGTATATCTGTTATATGTTTGAAACCTTCTTTGCTTATTTATGTTGTAGTTCATTTGAATTAGCCACTAAAATGGTCAAAATGAAACCAGTATCACTGTGTTTAGCAAACAGATGATAAAATGAATAATAAAACGAGACCAGAGGAAACATACTAATTTCAACTCTGTTTTCTCCATAATGAAGTTTATTATGAAATAATGATATAATGTTATTTCAATCAGATCACCGAATCAAAAATATTAAACTGATATTTTCCTTTGTAACATAATAATAGTTTCATGTGGCACTTAGTACACATGTGTGACATATTTCTTCCATACTGTCCTCTTGCATTTTTTTATGCCCTAAAAGGGTCTTTAACACTCCAGCAGAAGCTTTTAAAATATAGAAAGAGGATCAAGATGGAAAAAAAGGAAAATCACACTTTAATAGAATAAATAATGTTTTATAGCAATACTTTAAATATTGTGATTGGACTAAATACTATCCTTTGAAAGTTATCAGACAAAACGCGAATATACCATAAATTAAAATTTTGCACAAGTCCCTTTAATTTGGGAAAAAATAAATATATATATATATATATACTGTATATATAGAGAGAGAGAACCAAAAACAACCCAAAATAAAAGAGAAAAAAAAAACTGAAACGCTATGTCATGCTAATCCTAGCAGCGATAACCAAATTTCACTGACTTAATTTTCGCCTGAGAAGTCACATGGCGGGGTACCAGCTCATGGGGTTGGCATTCGCACATGCCAATGCACCTGTTAGAGGAAAATTTGGCAACCAGACTATTTTGGCATGTTAGAGATGAATTGGCACGTCATTACGAGGTTGATCAGCAGGATTAAAGTCGTCCTGGTCCGGGTATCATTCCCCATAAAATGAAGACAGGGCTCAGAAGTGGCATTATTACTTTTTTTTTTTAGCTTTTCCGGTCTTCTGTCGGATTGCACTTATGACGGGAGAGAGGAAACAATGGTGAAGCCAAGACCGAGACCTCAGGATAAACGAGGCTCTGACGTAAACACGCTACAGAGGTCCACTGTTCAGAGCAAAACAGTTCCTCCTTCGGATATCTCTGGTCTGTGGTTTGATCAGGGTTCCTAAAGGCTCCAGCAAACCAACACGACTTTTAGTTTGATTGATTGTAGATTTCTATGAATGTCAAAGCTGTAGTAGACCGTGATCGGTGCAAGCAACTCGCGTGACAAATTTGCTGATCGTGATCCGCTGTTCTTTGAGACCCGTACGAATAGAATTACACAAATAAAAACACCTGCGATGAACTGAATCTCATGCAAAACGAACCAAAGAGTGCAGCAGGTTCCATTCAAGGAGAAATTGTCCAGGAAAAAAAAAATCTTCAGCTTTGACCAGACTGTTGGAAAAACACGTGATAATGTGGAGAATGAGATCGAGAGAGAAAAAGAGAGATTGGGTGAGAGAGAATGCCCCGAATAGTCACAGTGCACGGAGGAACACCAGGGCGGCGCTAGAGAGCAAGAGTCATTACAGGTGGTTTAGTGCTTCAAACGGTGGAAATTCACTTTCTGATTTGTATAGAGAAGAAGAAATCGTAAATGATTTTCCATATTTCATCATTTAAAACCTCTCTAAAAAGAGAGTGCTGAGGGATAAAGTGTATATTTTGTGTGTGCGTGACGTTTTTTTCTCTTCTGTGAATTTCAACATGTCGTGTGCAGTATTCAGTGCAGCCAGCCCAGCAAGGTGTCCCCGTAACCCCAGTAAAAGAAATACGCCTGGTAAACCCCAGTAAAGCGAGGTCCGTCCTCTCTCCTGTAGATTGTGTGTGTGTCGGTCCTCCTCAAGTCCCGCAGATGTATCTTAAGTAGAATAGTGCTTTTCCAAGTATACAGAGGCTGGTGTATATCCGACCCCTGGTGGATGTGTGTTCTATTTTTTAAAGGGAGCTAACCGACTGAAGTTCTGCCAGAAAGGAGATGTGCTGCGTTTGGGCTCGTATTCGTATCCGTCCGCTTGCCCGTAGCCGTCAGGGAGGAGGTACTGCCCGGGGTTCATGGGGTCCAGTGGAGGTGGGTACGCTGGAGGGCCTGACCGACCCACACCTGAGCAGACAGACACAAAGATTAGTTCATTTCCAGAATAAAAATTTCCTGATAATTTAGTACATTCCAGGATTTTTCTCCATGTAATAGACTTTAATGGGAGACCACGGGTTGAAGGTCCAAACTGCACTTTCAATGCAGCTTCAAATGGCTCATTTCCACCGAGCGGCACGGTTCAGTACAGTACGATCACAATTATTTTCGTTTCCATTGTCAGAAGTTTTGAATGGTACCAAAATAGCAAACCGTACCGTACCACTTTCTTGGTACCCTTCTGTTGCGGTACCTAGCAAAAGAGTACCAAAAGAGTGGAGTTAAACACACTGCAGAATGTTGATTGGTTGACTAGAATTGTCACTTGTGCATGCTACAAGGGGATAAAGCGTCTACTTTACTCGTTCCACTATGCTGTTCATGTGTGTTGGGCATATTTACATCAGACACAAACAATATAGAACAGTGTATTTTATAATTGTATACTTTCACGCAGTCAATAGCCATTTCTCAATATGTGCTCTCTTCTGTTCTTGACTTGTGAAATGACAACAGTCATTGCCCAAAACCTGCATAATTTTCAAAATATTACTGCTATTGTATCATGAAATGTAGTTTTAAGAGTTTTTCAGGTGAGAATGTAGTTGTTTAAAACTAAAATCTGTGGTTTATTTATAAAGATAGCGCCTATTTGAAAATTTGCTATGCGATTTCGGGGATGTGAGCTCCAGGTGATCACTGGGCGCTCAGTGCTCACGTATCCCGCCTAGAGCAGCCTTAGCTCGGCTAGTCCTTCTGACATTTGCCGCTGGCTCTTATGTCTCTGTAGTGATTAAACATGAGATACAATTTGTTTTGGGTAACGTTATATCCAGGGTGCGATTTGTGAAAAAACCAGAGGGGGGGATGCTTTTGAAAACTTTTCTCTCTCCATAGGCAGAGGTTGACCAAACTGTTAGTGTAATCTGTTAAAGGTCCCATATTGTCAAAATCGAAATTTCCTGGCTTTTTTCATGATAACTGAGGTCTAGGGGCTATGTAACTACCATATGAGTTTCAAAACAGTCAATCCACAGTAAACTGCACACAGCCTGCTTAAAGTAGCTGTTCATTTTCACAAACCGCTGTGACTTCCGTAACGATGTGACGTCCGATCGACTCAAGTCACCGCCCCGAGCGCCAACCACCGTCCCACCCTCCTTTTGTCAAACCCAGACAACAACGCATCCATTCCATTATTGAGCAACAACAACACGAAAACAAGTGGAGAAAACCCTGTTCAGTCAATAGATGTCAAGCTACGATCATTGCACAGGCTTCAGAACAACGTGAATATAAGAGACCAGTGGCACATCAACTTCAGCCTCTTTCACACAGCGATTCCGGTAAATACACGCATAAAGGCGGCCGTACACGGTGCGAATTCGGACAGTCGGAAAACCGTATGGTCACGCACACGTCACGAGTGACTTTTTTTACGGACGCAGTGGTACACGGCATACATGACCGTAGTTACCTGTGATTGGCTTGGCTGTGCGTCACTCAGAAAACAACAGGCCAATCAGAAGAGAGGCTCATGAATATTAATTAGATGGGCCAAAATCGACCTGTTTTTGACAGAGCTCCTAAAAAAGGAGCTGTAAAAATATATTGAGATGGATTTTGGCACTTATACCGCAAATATATATTCTTAAGGACATCAACAACTAAAATAAACCTCCAGAAATGTGTACAATATGGGACCTTTAACAACGTGCATTATATACCCGTCCTTTTAGGCAAGAACCAGATAATGAAGGTCATGAAATGTTTTTAATACGACGGAAGCTGTATTATGTGATCACAATTTAATAAAACATCGTAAGTTAGGCCTATTATTAGTAATGATTTATTTTCAAACAACGAATACATTTTATAGAGAATGTGAGCAAAGTATCAACAGTTTTTTTTTTTTCAAACTCCGAATCAGTAAACCACTAGCTGTGTCGCAAAAAGATTCAGTGTTTCGAATCGCTCCAATCGGATCGCGAATCATTTGATTCAGAACGATCAACTTCAAAACGCGTATGGCGAACCATTTGATTCAGACGACTTTAAAGCGCGCATTGTGAATAATTTGATTTAGATCGGGACGTAGGAGCGGCTTCGCGAGACGTTTTATCCCCAACGTGGATAAAAATAATTCAGCAGACGCATGGATGCATAGATCAGAGGGGGGGAAATCCCCCCCATCCCCCCCGGCAAATCGCACCCTGGTTATATCTAACAGGCAATCGTTGGTCTCATAAATCTATTATTTGTTCCTAGTCATTTCATTTTGGCTGAGCACGTTGTAGCAGACGTCTGACTGAATTGTTTGATTTTGTTTTTATTTCCTCTTATATAAGCCTTGTATACTTTGTACTTATACTTTTATAATAGCTGTTATTGTTCATTAAAAACTGACACTTAAGAATCGTACCATACTGCACTGTACTGACCCGTACTGCTCGGTGGAAACAAGACAAAAGGGCTCTACACAATCAAAACAATCTGTCATTTTCTAAAAACCACAAATTAATTCCAATTTGTATCAATTTACTTATATGTGACCCTGGACCACAAAACCAGTCATAAGGTTAAATTTGACAAAACTGAGATTTATACATCATGTGAAAGCTCAATAAATAAGCTTTCTATTGATGTATGGTTTGTTAGGATAGGACAATATTTGACTGAGATACATCTATTTGAAATCAGAAATCTGAGGATGCAAAAAAATCAAAAAGACTGAGAAAATCACCTTTAAAGTTGTCCAAATTAGGTTCTTAACAATGCATATTACTAATCAAAAATTACATTTTGATATGTTTACAGTAGGAATTTTACAAAAAATCTTCATGGAACATGATCTTTACTTAATTTCCTAATGATTTTTGGCATAAAAGAAAAATCAAAAATTTTGACCCATGTAATGTATTTTTGGCTATTGCTACAAATATACCCCAGCGACTTAAGACTAGAGGTCGACCGATCTATCGGTTTTGCCGATTAATCGGCACCGATAGTTGATTGGCCGAACTATCGGTTATCGGCAAAAACCCTTGCCGATAGTTTTTCCGGGTTGCGTTCTTTGCTGAAGCGCTCATGCTCCGCTGTCTTAGAGTAGAGGTTAAGCCACAGACCAATGTTTAATGTCAGGATTGTTACCATATATTTGTATTGATTTATAGTCATATTTTTAGCCAGCAAATTTGTAGATTTAAAGACATGACATGAGAAAGCAAACTGTGTTCATTCAGCCGACAGAATCCTGCCGAGTCACAGCGCGCCATAGTTTTACATTACATCATATCTGTCCAAAATCATTGTTAATGTTCATAAAGACTTGACCCTGGGCTGGAACATTGAGTATTGTGCATTTCAGCAAAATATTTGTATTTCTGTAGCGCTAATGTCTGTATGCTTCATATAGAACTATAATTTATGTTTTAGCCTTTTCTTCAGGCCCTTAAAGCATAGGCTTGCATCTTGTTACGCACTTTATTTCACAATGCCATTTTCCTGTTCTTATTTGATTTTAATAACTGATTAACAAAAATGTATATTAAAAATAAAGATAAAAATTATACAAAACGAAATTCGTTTAAGGAGGGATTTTCCACAAATAAAAACGAACTTCAAAAATTGTGTCTGACTCTCTCCAATTCTCCCGGCGTATTTTCGTCCAATTCATACCACGTCCGACATTTACAAATAACACAAACTTCTTTCGTAATTAATATATTAAACTGAAACAAAACACAAACAAATAATATTTAAACATAAATGTAAAACAGAAAAGAAATTGTTTCTGAAATGGCTGCAATTAACGATATAGATTGTACTTTCTCTTTCCGTTTAATCTGTCTAGACTAACCTTTGCTGTTTTTTTTTATCTTTCTGGAGGTAAACATTTGCCCGTTTGGTGATTAAATAAACTGTTTTAGATTTCTGCTTGAACTACACGCGACGCGTCTTGTGTGTGTGTGAGAGAGAGAGATACCTGCGAGTTGTCCGCGCAACGCAGCGCTGCACTTTTGTCCGGTTGAGCTTGTGTTTTTCCCGCACATGGCACGTGTGCGCGCCAGAAACGCGGCAGGCTTCCTTGCACAGAATTTGCACTGTGAGCTACGTGTGCATTGTTTGACAGTGTGAGATTTCAATCGCAATGTTTTACTTTAGATATGCCTTCATTTCTGCCGTTTGTAATGCAGTACTATTAGATGCACTAAACTCGCGCACTGACGGACTTTCAGTTTCTCTTTGTGTCTGTTCGTCTTAAAAAGCTTGTTTGCAGATGAGGTTAAATGAACATGGATTTTCGAATACTTTCGATGTACACACAGTCAGTTATGTTTTCAGAGCAGGACAAAACATCTGATACATCGAAATAAATCTGTGCATTCGTTTGAATGCAGCCGGTTAAAGCAGCGACTGTCTGTGATCTCATCAGTAATAATCAAACGAAAAATAAAAAAACAATAACTATTTTCTGTAAACTTGCCGACACTTAAAGAACGCTTGTTTTAAATAAGTAAATGTTTTAAAAAAGTAGCCTGCTTATATAATAAAAAAATAAATAAAGTCAATTTTGCACAAAATAAATTTTATATAAAATGTATATGAAAATGGTGCCATGTGCATTGAAAACTGAGAATGTGACGCATGGTTATATTTAGTTAATATTGAAAATCGTAATTAAATTGAATCGTAATTTTAAGATGGCAAATATAAACAAAAAGCATAGAACCTGCAATTTTACATATTGTTAAAATGTAAAGATGACAATGAGTCCATTTGTAACATCAACTAAGATTAATGAAAGCTGTAGAATAGAAGTGTTGTTCCTTGTTAGAGTGTGTTAATTTCAACATTTACTGATAATTTGTCAACATTAATGAACTATGAAATAACTTTAATTATCAATATATAATAAATAATATTTTTATTCATTTACAAAGTATGGTTTAGTATATAAAAAAAAGTAGATCACTAATTTTTAATGCTGTTCAGTATCCATTTTCAAAAACTATCGGTTAATTAATCGGTATCGGCCAGTGTGGTCCAACCTAGCTATCGGTATCGGTAAAAACCAATATCGGTCGACCTCTACTTAAGACTGGTTTTGTGGTCCAGGGTCACATATTTTCTCAGCAGGCACTTTTTCACCATGGTAACAGCAATTATGTTATGCAAAAATATATATATATTTTTTTTTTTTTTTGTCTAAAGCAGCCATCGTACAACCAAGATGTGAGACACAACAACTTCTAAGAACATCCAAGTTACCTTTCTGTTTGGTGACTCTCCTAACGGTCAAGGCAGCTTGCCTCTTCTGATACTCTGAGATTTCAAACCCTAAAGGACAAAACAGACAATATTCAGAGTAAAGGTTTGATAGCTTTGTGTGAGGAATAAAACAAAAATTAAATCACTATGAGAGGTGCTGGGCAGTTTTTCTTTTCTTAGATTTCTTGTGGGTTTATGGATTATCAAGTTTTTTATAATACATAATACATTCTGAAGACAGTCCATTCATCTGATACATTCATATAAACCCTCACCCAAATTCAGTATTTAGGATTTTTACGAAATATTTTGTTTATCATAAACAGTAAGCTCATCTGCCTGCTACAGTATTTTTTCCTCTTTGGCTCTGTCTCTGGCTTCCGTTAACGACCATTTACAGTTGGTTTATTTGCCCAGTTAAATAATTAGCTGTGTGTTATTAATAGTTCTAAAAGTTCTCCAACCATTAGTATGCAGTTAACAAGGATTCTCTCTCAAAGGACAAAGCTGTCTACATTGCTTAGCCACATTTACCGGTATACCATTTTTTTTAAATCACAGTGTGCCTAATTCAAACCAGTTCACCATTTATACCTGCTTATTGCCCAGCAATAACAATAAGATTGGTGACTAAACTTGTATGGTCAAAAAGACTGGCATACAAATTCTTTAAAATACTTATTTTGTGTTAAATATAAAAATTAAAAGCATACAGTTTAACTTTGAAATGACATGAGAATGCATAATGGCTAAATTGTCAACTGTTTGCAGTGTGAAAATTCTCACCAATTTTCTCATCTTCCTGAACCATCTTTCTTTCCTCTTGAAACGCCCGAAGCCAACGGATTTTCTCCTCCAGCTTTTTGGGCAGAAACAGATGGATCTCGTCTGTGTCCCTGTTGGCCAGTTTGAAGGCGTTCTTCACGCTAACGTTAAAATCATCATCTCTGCCATCGATTGCATCAATGACCTCATATCGATCCATGTCAATCCGACCCTTGTAGTAGAGAATATCACGGCGAATGAGATCCTGTGAAAGGCGGAGAGACTTTAAGGGTATGTCTGTAATCTAGACATATGTGACCCTGGAGCACAAAACCAGTCTTAAGTCGCTGGGGTATATTTGTAGCAATAGCCAAAAATACATTGTATATACATTGTAAAAATTATTGGCAAAATGAATATTTAGAAATGTAAACTGATATTTCCTACTGACACACTACAGCAAAAGATAGAAATAATAACTGACTTAAAACCATATTTTGTTGGTGAAAATACTAGTGGCCTAAAACCTTTGCACAGTACTGTATGTTACCTATTTTTTAGAGCAATTCAGAGATTATAGTAATTGCACTCCAGTCTGTTTAGCATGTTCATTAAAATACTTTTTCAACAATTAGTAAATGGATATAAACAGAAAGACTCCTTGCTGTTTGTGCAAAATACTGTGTTGATTGGACTGATTAGCTGATAAATGGCTGGTCTGGGTAACATCATACCATTTTGTGAGAAACAGGTGCAAATTTTCTGTTTTGTGTTGCTGAATTGTCTGTGCATGATGGTGCTGAAGAGAGCTGTTTTTGCACCTTCGTGGAGAGACTAAAAATGGGCCACATGCTTTGAGCTTAAGGGTGTTTGGAGGACAGTTAAAACAAAAAAGGCTTCTACCTCCAGCTAGAATCCAAATCACAAACCTTCAGTTGTGCTACACTACCATAATTGAATCAGTTATTTGCTTCTGCATGCCTGTCTGGCTCGGTTCTGCATCTTTGCTCTCAAAGTGAAAATTACAGAGTGTAATGTGCTGAGAATATCATCAGCTGCCTGCTAACTTCCTTCAAAGATCTGTACACCTCAAGAATGAAAAACAGGATCTATCTATCTATCTATCTATCTTCTTTCCTTCTTTCTCTCACCTTCTTGCAGAGAACCATCTGATGGTCGAATAGGAAGAAGATTCTGGTTTGGCTGCGGCCGTATGGTTGATATATCCAGGACATCTCCCCAGTGTACACAAGCTCTGAGCTCCTGTCCAGAATATCCTCACCCTGCACACACACACGCACAATAACAAATTAATCATTTCATCTGACACCACTGAGGCTCTGATGTGCTCACGTCTCAATATTCAGTTCTCAAATACATCAATAACATGCATCTTTGATTGGAATTTGTGTAGAAAAATTCTCCTCTTGAAAAAGGAAAATAACTCATCCACATCCAGCTATTTTTAGCTGTACAAACCATTGGAAATGGTTGTGTTTACCATTCTATATGTATTATCTTAATTATGAACACGCTGGTTTGTAGTGCAAACTGTTTTACCATTCACTGCACATTGTTATTCTTATACTTCATGTTCAGCTATGCCTTTGCTCTCCTTTTTATCCTGCTAATTAACTTTTCTGAAAACCTTTAGCCACAGACCTCCCAATCCAGTACAGAGGCTTGCCATTGGGCGATTTTGTCGATGTTCTCAAGCCTTCGTTTGCGTTCGTTGATTTGCTGAGTGACATTTCTCATTACAGCTAGCGCCGCAGCCACGTACCGATAATCACTGGGAGAGAAAGGGGAAAAGAATGAGCGAAGGAGAAGAGCGAAAACGAGGGATGTCAAAATGATAAGTGGAAACCAGATATGTCAGTTCCAAATTTGTCATTTACACGGTCATATATTTTGTGGACCCGACCGCCATTATCTGCACGATGCACCTGGAGTAAGCACAACCGTATTTGTGTGTGTACCTGTGTTCTTGTACTGTGTATTTCAGTAACTCTGCCAGCTGTAGAGGGTATTTGCAGATTTTCTGAACTGGTGTGAGCAGGTAGCCGTCGATGGCGATGTCGATCATCTGCTGAACCAATCGGCAAGCTTCAAAGAAGTGCTGGTATCGTGCATCTCGCATAAGACGTGTGAGTTCCATGCAGGCGTCAACGTGGTTGTTACAGTATTCCGAGTAGATCCAGAAACCATCTTGCTGTAAAAAAAAAAACATGGGAACATACAAAAAGTCAGTATCCTCAACTCATTGTGTATATATGTGTGATATTCTGTGTTTAAATACAGACGTGTTCCAAAAAGCATGGTCCGATCTCGCTGAGATGAGGTTCTTCCGTGTTAAACTGTTTCTCCAGGTCTCTGACAAAGCTCAACTGGAATCTGTAAATGTCTTCGATATTTCCAAAGATCACTTTCAGCTGATCGTCGTTAAACATGTCTCTTCTTTTTTTACACTGACGGAGATACCCCTAAAACGCAAACACATACACAGACTTACACTACCATTCAAAAGTTTCTTTTTTATTTAGATTTTTTTGCACATTTTGCACACAAAGGCTGCATTTATTAAAGTAGTTCACTTCCAGAACCAAAATTTAGATAATGTACTCATCCCCTTTTCATCCAAGATGTTAATGTCTTTCTTTCTTTAGTCGTAAAGAAATTATGTTTTTTTGAGAAAAACATTTGAGGAATCATTATCATATAATGGTGTTCTATGGTGCCCGTGAGTTTGAACTTCCAAAATGCAGTTTCAATGTAGTTTTAAAGGGCTCTAAACTATCCCAGCCGAGGAATAAGGGTCTTATCTAGCGAAACGATCAGTCATTTTAAAAAAAAAACAAAAAACTTTATATGCTTTTTAACCTCAAGTGCTCGTCTTGTCTAGCTCTGCGTGCACTCTGGTTCAATACAGTTGGGGTATGTTGAAAAACTTTAAAATCGTCCTACATTGCTGCAGAAGTACAGACCCAGTGTTTACAAAGTGAACGATAAAAGAAGGTCAAACGCCCTTTACAAGACAAGACAAGCATTTGAGGTTAAAAAGTATATAAATAAATTATATATTAAATAAATAAATTTTTTTTTTTAGGAAATGACGGATCGTTTCGCTAAATAAGACCTTTCTTTCTCAGCTGGGATCGTTTAGAGCCCTTTGAAGCTGCACTGAATTTGCCTTTTGAAAGTTTAAACTCACGGGCACCATAGAAGTTCACTATATGGGGATAATTCCTGAAATGTTTTCCTCAAAAAACATAATATCTTTATGACTGAAGAAAGAAAGACATGAACATCCTGGATGACAACGGGGTGAGTACATTATCTTTGCTCTGGAAGTAAACTACTTCTTTAACTGTTTTTTTATTTAAATACATTTTGATTTATACCTGTGATGCAAAGCTGAATTTTCAGCAGCCGTTACTCCAGTCTTTAGTGTCACATGATCCTTAAGAAATCATTCTAATATGCTGATTTGGTGGTCAAGAAACTTTTTTTTTTTTTGAGCCATGCTATCTACATAAACATCATAGTTTTTTACTTTTACAGTGTTGACATTTGTCTCAGTTGAGTTTATGTATATTTCTCCTCAGAAATTTTATGAGAAACATCTGAGACAGATGAACTTAAAAGAAAACTCAATTAAAGGATTAGTTCACTTCTAGAATAAAACATTTCTGATAATTTACTCACTCCCATGTCATCATATCAATCAGGCAAAAAGAAATTAAGATTTTTGAGGAGAACATTCCAGGAATTTTCTCCATAAAGTGGACTTCAACGAGGACCAATGGGTTGAAGGTCCAAACTGCAGTTTCAATGCAGCTTCAAAGGGCTGTACACTATCTCAGCCGAGGAATAAGGGTTTTATCTAGCAAAACGATCTGTCATTTTCTGAAAAATAAAATGTACAGTCGTGGCCAAAAGTTTTGAGAATGACACAAATATTAGTTTTCACAAAGTTTGCTGCTCAACTGCTTTTAGATCTTTGTTTCAGTTGTTTCTGTGATGTACTGAAATATAATTACAAGCACTTCATACGTTTCAAAGGCTTTTATCAACAATTACATGACATTTATGCAAAGAGTCAGTATTTGCAGTGTTGTCCCTTCTTTTTCAGGACCTCTGCAATTCGACTGGGCATGCTCTCAATCAACTTCTGGGCCAAATCCTGACTGATAGCAACCCATTCTTTCATAATCACTTCTTGGAGTTTGTAAGAATTAGTGGGTTTTTGTTTGTCCACCCGCCTCTTTCCAGGCCATGGACCCAAAATGTTAATGTTTTGGTCCCCGAGCCACTTAGTTATCACTTTTGCCTTATGACACGGTGCTCCATCGTGCTGAAAAATGCATTGTTCTTCACCAAACTGTTGTTGGATTGTTGGAAGAAGTTGCTGTTGGAGGGTGTTTTGGTACCATTCTTTATTCATGGCTGTGTTTTTGGGCAAAATTGTGAGTGAGCCCACTCCCTTGATGAAAAGCAACCCCACACATGAATGGTCTCAGGATGCTTTTCTGTTGGCATGACACAGCACTGATGGTAGCGCTCACCTTTTCTTCTCCGGACAAGCCTTTTTCCAGATGCCCCAAACAATCGGAAAGAGGCTTCATCTGAGAATATGACTTTGCCCCAGTCCTCAGCAGTCCATTCGCCATACATTTTGCAGAAGATCAATCTGTCCCTGATGTTTTTTTTTCGGAGAGAAGTGGCTTCTTTGCTGCCCTTCTTGACACCAGGCCATCTTCCAAAAGTCTTGGCCTCACTGTGCGTGCAGATGCACTCACACCTGCCTGCTGCCATTCCTGAGCATCAGGAGCATCCTGAGCACATCTTACATTAGCTCTGCAATGTGCATCTTTACGCATTGCGCAATCACGCTGGAAAAGTCTGTCACGGTTTGTTCTTTGTCTGTGTACTGTGAAGTGTTCAAAAAGGTAGGGTAGGGTGAAAAACTCTTTCTCAAAATCATCCAACATTGTCGTTTTACTTTTTTTGTAAAGAGCGTTGACTTTCTTTGCATGTTCGCTTTAAACACTGGGACATTATTTCTGCCTGTGTAATGCTTCTGCAATTAAAATGTATGTAAATTTGTATTTTTTTTAGAAATTTGTCTAAAAAGACCAAACATGCTAGATAAGACCCTTATTCCTCGGCTGGGATCAAGAAGTCCACTTTGTGGAGAAAAATCCTGGAATGCTTCCCTCAAAAACCTTAATTTCCTTTCAACTGAAGAAAGAAAGACATTAACATTTTGAATGACATAGGGGTGAGTAAATTATAAGGAAATTTTTATTCTGGAAGTGAACAAATTTTTTTTTTTTTAATTTTACCTCACAGATGTCCTTTAGGTGTTTGATGTAATGTCGCTCTGTGCTCATGATCTCGTTGATGACATTGGCCCTCATCTGGTCCCGGTTCTGAGTGGGCTGGCCCAAACACAGGCAGTCGGTGCTGGGGTTCGGACTGGCCTCCGCGTGGCCGTTCTGCACCTCGCTGGAGCTTTCGGCAGCCTCGACCACGGCGTTTTCCTCCTGATTTACCCATAACTAGAACACACACATTAAGAGAGACATGACTTGATCTTCAAGCCCTGTTATTATCAATTAACGTAATCATGATAATTGTGCTCACATTCGATTAGCATCCGGCTCAGAGCATCCGGAGTTAACGGCCTGCGTGATTGCATTTATAAAAGGTCTAGATAGGGCTTTTAAAGCTTCAGGGGTTAAAGTTACAGTGACGTGAAATAAAAAAAAGAGTCAAAGTGTGCCCTCTAGTGGCACCAGTCCCAATTGCATTTTACAACATTACAGGCATTGCAGTAAACTGTAAACACTTACAAAATCTGTTTTCACAAGGACGTAAATGAATCTGCATTTGGACCTGTTACACAACTGCCAAGATACACACACATAAGCCAAGAGAAGGGAAGAGAAGGAGGGTGATTCAGATGCACACAGTTAGGAACACAGAATGTGTGTGTGTGTGTGTGTGTGTGTGTGTGTGTGTGTGTGTGTGTGTGTGTGTGTGTGTGTGTGTGTGTGTGTGTGTGTGTGTGTGTGTGTGTGTGTGTACCTTGTTTTTGTGACATATCAGGACACAAATTGGTGTAATAACATGGGTATGACATAGGTATTACAAGGAGAGGGTGACTTGAGGACATTGAGGACATTGCCCATGTCCCCACTTTTCAAAAGGCTTATAAATCATACAGAATAAGTTTTTTTGAGAATAAAGATATGCACAGTCTCCTGTGAGGGCTAGGTTTAGGTGTAGGGAAGGTGTAGGGTGATAGCAAATATCGTTTGTACAGTATAAAAACCATTACGTCTATGGAATGTCCCCACAATTCACAAAAACAAACATGTGTGTGTGTGTGTGTGTGTGTGTGTGTGTGTGTGTGTGTGTGTGTGTGTGTGTGTGTGTGTTTGGTTGAGAGAATTTGATGTGATTTTATTTGCCCTGATTATGTAACCTATCATTTGCTTTCCCAGGTGAGCCAACTGATGCGAGCACACTCACAAACTCTCTTTCTCACACACGCACAATGAAAACCTATGAATGTGCACACATTTTGCATAATGAGCTAGTTACATATACTCCACTTTTAAAACTTTTAAAAACCTTTTTAGATTAAAGATATAGAAAATGTATAACTTCCCTTCCCTTATGAAAATTAACCATGGTTTTACTACAAATAAAACCAATAAATCATGGTTACTATGGTTACTACATGGTTTTGCTGTGCTAACCATAGTTTAACCATGGTATTTGTAGTTCTAAACAAAACCATGGTTTAACCTTATCAATTTTCATAAGGGTTAAAAAAGTGAAAATTATGTTATAATTTACTCATATAATCTACCCTCATGATGTTCCAAACCTAGATGACTTTGCATTGTTTTTTATTATTATTATGTTGAAAACAGCTGAGTAGAATTTTTTCAGGTTTCTTTGAAAAATTAAAAGTTCAGAAGAAAAACATTTATCTAAAATATAAATATTTTGAAATATTGTTAATGTCGTAATTATCACTTTTGATCAATTTAAAGCATTCTTGCTAAATAAATTAATAAAATAATTTCTGAAATTTCTTTCCCAAAATAAAATAAAAATATTTACAAATATTATGTTTTAAATATTGATAATAATAATAATAATAAAAATGTTTTTTGAACAGCAATTCAGCATATTAAAATGATTTCTGAAGGATCATGTGACAGTGAAGAGTAAGGATGCTCAAAATTTAGCTGTAATCACAGGAATAAATTACATTTTAAAATATATTCAAAACTATTATTTTAAATAGTAAAAATTGTACTGTTTTTGCTGTACTTTGGATCAAATAAATGCAGGTGTGGTGAGCAGAAGGGGCTCCTTAAAAAAACACTATAAATCTTACTGTTTAAAAACTTTTGACTGGTAGTGTACATGAGATGAAGACTCAGTAGCCTTATAAAAACAATATACACAAAAATAGTTGCGAACTGCTCCTTTAAAACATTTCTTTAATCTCTTTTTTCAAGGACAGGCCACACTTACTTTCATGTTGTTACAAACCTGTATTAGGTTTTTTTTTTTTTTTGGAAAGAAAGACCACTGAAGGTGACATTTAAAAAAAATACTGGTCACTCTTTTCCTTGAATTTACAATGAATGGTTACTTGAGCATTCATAAAAGATCATAAAAGTATCATAAAATTAGCATATGACTTTGATACAAGTTTTCAGAAGTCAAACAATAGCTTATGTGACAAACCGACTGGCATTTACATTATTACTCACTTATAATCGTTCTTTCAAGTGAGCTGTTAACCGCTTTGTGACCAAATCAGTGAGTCAGAGAGAACTAGATCAGTTCTGTTTGTGAGCGATTCATTCAGACCTATTCTATGAACTGAATCAACCAATTTGGATTGACATGAGAATGAGTAAATGATAGAATTTTCATTTCAGGTGAACTGTCCCTTTAAGCCGTATTCTTCCCACAGTGTAGGTGATTTCAGGTTTTGTTATCCTTGTCGGGACATTGCGATAGTACAGCGATAGCACAATCTGACCCACACACACACACACACACACACACACACACACACACACAAACACTGCTGACCTGATATGGTGTCACAAATACTGGAAAAATAAAAAAAAGACCAAATTAAAAATAGATTTTCATAAATACACAAGCCTGCCACAGATTCTGTTCACCCTGAAACCATGTCCTGCATAACTCCCTCGCCCTCTGTCTCTCTCTCTTTCTGTCTCACACACTCTGTTTCTACACAGAGTCATGGATATGATGTCTAATCTCTTGGAAGGATGTTTCTCGGATTAAGATCTCATTAAAATCTCAAATTATACTTGTATACCTAGAAATCTCTGCCTCAGCGCAACTTTCCAGTGCATTAGCCTTGCTAGCTGTCTGTCCTCATCCTCATCAAGCGAAAGGCTTAGTTTAGTGATCCTGCTGCCCGGCTACACAACGTGTGTGTTGCTACGGTTGTCTGTTTCAAGAAACGGAGGAATTAGAAGAACACTGATGACGCAGATGTTGCACACACACACACACACACACACACACACACACACACACACACACACCTGCACACACACACACACACACACACACACACATGTTGGGTTTACATGTTTTATGGGGACATTCCATAGGCGTAATGGTTTTTATATTGTACAAACCGTACTTTCTATCGCCCTACACCTAAACCTAGCCCTCACAGGAGATTGTGCATACTTTTACTTCCTCAAAAAAACTCATTGTGCATGATTTATAAGCCTGTTTCCTCATGGGGACCTGAGAAATGTCCCCACAAGGTCAAAATCTACTGGTATTCCTATCCTTGTGGGGACATTTGGTCCCCACAACGTGATGAATACCAGGTACACACACACAGACACACACACACACAAACAAACAAAATCTTCTCTTTCCTTCCTCTCAGTGTCCAATCTATTTTAGCCTCCCTCTCTTTCTCTCTCACCCTCTCCTCCCAGAGCAATCTGGGTTTTTTTTTGTCTGTTCTTCTCTCCTGTCCTCTAATGAAAAGTGACGTCTCATTTTATGCTTCATGACTCAACCTCACTGAACAGTGAAGAGAAACACAAGACACAGCAGAACAGAGGATACAGTGTAAAGGTGTCAGCATCTAACACCAAAGAGCAAAAACTAACCCTTGTAAGTGGTGATAATGCAACATTTATTGGTTTCTTTTTGGGGGGTACTTAGAGAATGATTATATTCACTCTTAGATGTACCATTAAAGGTTTACAATTAGCTAAAATATTACCTGAATTTATTGTTTTCAAACGGGGTTCATTCATGAAGGACCACAAATTAGCTCAAATTAGATTCTTTGGTTTCAGTTTATTGCGCTGCTACTAAATATACTGCATCCTTTGCAAAATCACACTGTGTAACTTTATTCAAGTTGTGAGTTAGCAGTCTGAATTTCATGAGATATAAAGACAAATGCAAAGCATGAACAGTGTAATCTGATTCACAAATGCACAAACTGCAAAACACAAAAGGAATAGGCTATAGCTCAAAAATTACTTACGTTTTTGGTTTAATAAAATTAAAAGGGCTCTGCCACTGCAAAAACTCATGTCCACAAGTAATACATTTTTTAATCATTTTAAAAAACATTTGTAATCACAGTTATTTAAAATGAATGTTGTTTTATATATATTTTTTTCTTTTAAGGGGAGACACTGCAGGCAAAAACGCAGTTTTTTCATGCACCTGTCAGGTTTGAGATTTGGGGCCTTTTGGTTTTTCATGAAGTGATTTTTTAGACAAGTGGAAAGAAAACAGCCAAAAGACACTGTTAAGTGTTTCTTTTATAGAATTTTATCTATTTGTGTCAATAGATTTCAATTACAATAAATATTTTTAAAGGCCGTTTTCTCCAAGTTAGTTTTTTCTTCTACACTGAGCTATAAATCTCCACTTCAGTAGCACTTACACACACCAAACTTTACATTTTTATTCCTGTCTATATCCTGAAGGTTTTTACAGAGGGATTTGTTCATATCTAATTTGCTTGATTTTATAAAACATAGTGTTTTCTGTCTGTTCTAATTTTTTTTCTGAATTATGGAGTGACAAAGTGAGATACCCAAAATCCCCTCTGTAAAAACATTTGACTCTAATATGTTAAAAAAATTTAAGAATTTTGAAACTGACTTTATCCCCTGTTTAGATTTTTGTATATATATATATATATATATATATATATATATATATATATATATGAGATATATATCTCATTTCTTTTTTGGATTATTTTTAATGAAAAAAAAAAAAAAAAAAAAATTTAAGGTGCCATAGAATGGAAAACTGTATTTACCTTGGCATAGTTGAATAATAACAGTTTTGTACATGGACATGACATACCATGAGTCTTAAAAAGGCAGTTTCAATGCCCCGCATATTAATAGTGGCTCGAGCTCCCTAATTAAATATATATTTCCTCCATGTGTTTCCTCACAGCTGTGTAAGAGCGAACTGCTCTGTGAGACAGCCAATCAGAGCAGAGCTCCTCATTATTATTCAGGAACCTTCCAAATAAGGTAATAACAGACCATTTCATTCTAGGGACAAATCCTAGGGTTGTAAATGGACCTGTAAAACCGTTTCTGGAGAATTTTTACCCTTTACTATGCGAAATACCTTCTATGTAGATATCAGAGAACAATTTAAAATATTCTATCAATGCATTCTATGGCACCTTTAAATTAATTTTGTTTTAGATAATTTTTTTCTTTTTAAAATTAATTCATTATTCTATATATTAACATCAAGCTTTGGTTATCCAGAACTTCACATGGGACATGTACAACATGTAAAACACTGGATAACAACAAATTAAAATATTTGAATGTTGTCATGTTAAACTTTGCCACTGCAATAAATAAATAAACTAAAATAATTAAATTAATAATAATAATAGTAATAATTTTAAAAAAATAATTTTTCTCAAAAAAATATTTTGTAATTATAATTATTTAAAATGAATGTTGTTTTATATATTTTTTTTCTATATATTAACATCAAGCTTTGGTTATCCAGAACTTCACACGGGACTTCAGTAAAACAAAAAAATTGTAAAATGTGTGACAAAATGCATACACTGACATTTCAGTAATTATATATATTATATAGATATATATTATATTATATATCAGTAATTTAAAATAATTAAATGTTGTCATGTTAAAAAAAATAAAAATATATTAAAATAAAAATATAATTATTTATATTTATTTATAATTATTAATAATATTTATAATTATTTAAAATTAGTATTTTACATTTATAAAAAAAATTTATTTATTTAATTTTAATGTTAATATTCTAGATATTAACATTGACCTTTAAAAAAGTCAAAACCTCCTCATGGCACTGAACATACATTTCTTTTTTAATAGTAATAATATAGAATATTTGAATGTTGTCATGTTGAACTTCAAATTAAAGGTAAAGTGTGTAGCTTTTTGTAACAGAATTGGAAATATAACAATTGAACAACAAACGGGTAGTCCTTCCAACAATTCACATCATTAGTTGAGCAAGATTAAAAAATAAATAAAAGAAGAAAAAGCATGATAAGTACCACATTTGACTGTAAACAGTTATTTCTTTAGGAATTGCATTTTGTGCTGCTAATGGTGCAACTGGGATAAAAGGCAGTATTTTAAAAATAATAAAATGCATACCTCACATTTAAGCTGTGTTTGTCTTTATATACATAAGGTTTTATTATTAAACTGCTATTAGCTCCAGTGTACGCTGCTGATTCTCGTATGCGGGCACAGTTTGTGTTGTGCGTGCGGACTGTGAGTAAACAGTGAGCAATGATTTCTGATGACACGAGAGCTCCAGGTCTCAGCAGGAGAGAGACGCCAAACCTGCAGGCCAGCGCCACCAACTGGTGTGACATAATGCTTTCAGACTCTACCGCATCCATCTCTCTAACACTCATTCTCTTCCTGTCTGTTTCTCCATGTCCTTTCTCAGTGTTGCATAAGAGAAGCCCAAAGGGTCAGAATAAAGGCCGTGCTGTACAGATTGATATAGTGTGTGTGTTTGTATTAAATATGTATCTGCCTGTGTGGACACAGGTGATATTCTCTGTACAGCGGAGAGATTTTCTCACACCTGTCATGCCCGAGAGAGTGGCTTACACAACCTGCCATCTGCGTGAGTGTGTGTTTGGGGAGGAAGGGGGGATAGATGACTGTTAGAAAAGAGAGGGAAGAGAAAGATAGGGAGAAAGCAAAAAGGGGAACTGAGAAATGCACTTAGGAAGCTCGACGTATGTGGCCAAAGTTACGACCAAGTTACATAAAAGTCCCATTAAAGAGCGCTCCACCTTTACTAACACACTCCTCTTTCATAAGCACATCTCTATCCTACACCTCCTTTTATCCTTTCACCCATGATCCCCACTAAAAGGGTTTATACTCATATTTCAGTGCTAAGCTTGGGATTTCTTAAAGAAAGGAAACCGATGGATCTCACAAGCTCTGTTTGAGCTTTGGGCCACAACTGCAGTGGACTTCCAGATGCATCATTAACGGGATAGGGCTTTCTGACCCTGCATTGACAGCAACGCAACTACCACATTCAAGGCCTAAAAAGGTAGTAAGGACATTGTTAAAATAGTCGATGTGACATCTTTTTGTTTAGTTTGAAAACTAAAATAACAACCTTATTCAACAATTTCTTCTCTTCTGTTTCATTCCTATGTCACAACGCTGGCTCCTGCGTCAGCTGTATTCTTGTAGCTGCATAAAATCGCACATTTATAAAATTAAGGTTGAACCACTGTTGTCACATGGACTATTTTATCCATGTCTTTACTACCTTTCCGGGCTTTGAACGTGATAGTCGCATTGCTGTCTATGCAGGGCCAAAAAGCTCTTGGATTTGGAAAAATATCTTAATTTGTGTTTCAAATATGAACAAAGGTCTTATGACTTTGGAACGACATTACTGACAGAACTTGAAAGAATGAAAGAAATCCCTTTACCAACATGATAGCACGCATTATGAAAGAACTGACTTGCATAAAATGGCACTAAAATTCCCTTTTAAAATCCAAAACGTTGTGATATATTGTAGACAATATTTTGGTTGTCTTTTTTAGGTATGTTGCTTGGAGGTGACACAATGGAAAGAATATTCAAAAAATACAAAATTCCAAAATCTACAATGATTTGCTTCTAAGTTCCTAAGGATTCCAAAACTTTATTTAAATGTTATTAAATAAAACTGTAGAAATATTAAATCTAAATAATTAACTATAAATACATGTAAATTTATTTAACATAAATATTTATAACTATTCATAAACACTACCATTTAAAAGTTTGGGGTCTGTACATTTTTACATTTTGTACAAGTTTTCAAAGAAGTATTGTATGGTCAGCAAGGCTACATTCATTTAACTAAAACACAGTAAAACACATTCATTATATTTTTTATGAATTATTTGATAAATAGAAAGTTCAAAAGAACAGCATTTATTTGAAACAGAAATCTTTTGTAACATTATAAATATCTTTACTGTCACGTCTGATCAATTTTATGCATCCTCCTTGCTGAATAAAAAGAATAATTTCTTTCCAAAAGCAATTTACAAACTCCAAACTTCTGAATGGTAGTGTATACAATCTATATACAATCTAATAATTTATAATATGTGACCCTGGATCACAAAAGCAGTCATAAGTAGCACTGGTATATTTATAGCAATAGTCAAAAATACACTGTCAAAATTATAGATTTTCTTTTATGCAAAAATCATTAGAATATTAAGTAAAGATCATGTTTCATGAAGATATTTTGTAAATTTCCTACCATAAATATATCAAAACTTTATTTTTGATGAGTAATATGGATTGCTAAGAACTTCATTTGAACTTTAAAGGCGATTTTCTCCCTCGGACCCTCAGATTCCAGATTTTCAAAGCTGTCAGATGATATATAAATCTCAATTTAAAAAAAAAAAAATGTCCCTTATAACTGGTTTTGTGGTCCAGGGTCACATATAAAATAATACAAAGATAAAATTGAAATAAAGCATGACATAATAACTCATATAAGGTATATATACACTCATGTTTTATAAGTTAATTCATAAAAATGCAATGAAAAATTGCATTTATGTCCATTTTAGTGCCATCATGTGCTTGCAATATAAAGAAAGTGGCTTTGTTACCCAGAGGGAATGTCGTGCAATAGAGGGTTAATTTTTAGTTATATCCAAGGACATCACCCCCCGGATGGCTAGCGGCAAATCTGCATGTATATGCATATTATCAAGCCTGACTGTCCTCGCACACCATTAATATTTCAGATTTACTGTGCAACATGTTCATAACGCCTCCTTTAGTTTTATTCAGAACATTTCAGAGTCATATTAGATTTGGGTTTAATATTATCACAGATAACTTAACACTCAAAATACAATAACTTTTCTCGGGGACTCACTATGGAAAGAGAAAAGGTAGAGTTGGAGGAAGTGTTTGAAATGCTGGAGGAATCACTGAAGGGACTGATACAGCTGGTGTTGTGAAGGTTTATGATTAAACTTCTGTGTGAAAATCTATTTTGAGTATTCTTTCTCTGTAGCTCTCTTTATATGTATAAATGTGATTAAAATAGATCTTGAGCAGTCAGAGAGGCTGAAATGAAGACCAACATCTGTTCAAGTCATAGTAAAAAAAGAAAAAAAACAAGATGTCACCAAATACTGTCAGAAAAGAGGGAAATATTGATAGTAGTCATCGTTAAATGTCATAATTGAGTCAGCATTACATTAACAAAATCTTGTTCCCATTTCAGTATTTTCTGACAGACGCAGACTGTCACCGGCATGAAGAGACGTTGCCATGGAAGCGAAGCGCAGCGACTGTGGCGGAAACGAAACGTTGGAACACAGCGACAGCATGTGAGCAGTAAGCGATGGGATGCATTCAACGGTCAAACGGTAAGCAGTGGTTTTGAAAAAAACGCACCTTAGCCGTGGCGTTTGTGAGGCGTGATGCAGCGACAGGGTTGATATAAAAAAGCTGTTTGGTTTGAGGGGGGTGGGACTCCACCTTAGAGAAACGACAACAGCAACACAAACAAGAGTTTGGGTTCAAGATGGAGGTTAAAGGGAATAATGTGACCTCTTCTGACTGAGTTGTGACTGTATATCTTCAGTTATTTACCTGAAAATGTGTTATATTGGTAATTTCTCGACAGGCCTGTGTGTTGCATCTCTTTTAAACAGCTTTATCTGACTTCTATTCAGTTAGAAACGGTATTGGATATGAAAACAGCTGTGTTAAACAGATGTGGTTCTGCCAGGTGGCCATCAGACAGGTGTATGTCAGAAAGGAAAGGGTTACAAGTCAGAAATAGGCTCACCCTGACGAAGCTGGCCGGAAACCAGCCCTCCTCGTCATCGATTTGACCCCACCACCAGTCCTTATTCGAGGCGTCCAACACCTTGATGACATCGCCAGCCTTGAAGGCCAGCTCCCGGTCAGCCATGGTCACATGGTCCCATACTGCCTCGGCATTCACTACAGAGCCCCCGCTGACCAACTACAGAAAGATAGATGGAGGAGATGCAGGATAAGCTACAGGAGGACAACAGTTACATAACATCAGAAACATTCTGGATTAGCATCAAACAGTCACATGCTGGCTTCCACTCCACAGTCAGCTCTCTGGAAACAAAACTGACAGGGGTGTTGAGATATAACGCTGCATCTCATTTGGGTTTGCCCTGTTTATTCAACTGTTTTGGCTCAGTTTTGAAACTAAATGTGGAGATGAGGTTGCTACGATAGACACAATAGACCCCTATTTTCTGAGAACAGCAATAAATATATACACAAAAAAAAGAAATAAACGTTATGAAATATATTTTTACAATTTTGAATAACTGTTTTCTATTTTGAATATATATTTAAAATGTAATTTATTCCTGTGGTGGAAAAGCTGCACTTTCAGCAGTCATTATTCCCATCTTCAGTGCCGCATGATCTTTTAGTAAAGATAAAGTCATTTTATCATGCTGAATTGCTGATCAAAAAACATTTCTTGTTATTATCAATGTTGCTGTGTGTGTAAATCAGAATTTCTTTTACATTTTTTGATAGACAGCAGAAATATAAAAAATAGAAAGTTTACAAAAAACAGCATTTATTTGAAATATTAACTTCTGTAACATTATAGATCATTGTTACTGCCATTTTTTAATCAATTTAATACATCCTTGCTGAATAAAAGTAATACAAATTAAAAATCATTGCATTCACTGCATTCAAAATCTATTCCTTTGTCACAAAATGTGCTTCTAGGCAGTAAACACACTTATGCAAATACTTTATACAATATGTGACCCTGGACCACAAAACCAGTCATAAGGTTAAATTTTACAAAACTGAGATGTATACATCACATGAACGCTCAATAAATAAGCTTTCTATTGATGTATGGTTTGTTAGGATAGGACAATATTTGGCCGAGATACATCTATTTGAAAATCTGGAATCTGAGGGTGCAAAAAAATCTAAATACTGAGAAAATATCCTTTAAAGTTGTCCAAATTAAGTTCTTAACAATGCGTTATTTATTTATTTATTTTTATTATTATTATTATTATTATTATTATTATTATTATTATTATAATTATTGATATTACTGTTACCATCATCACAACATCATACTGTAATCACCATCCTTGGGATTATTGTTGTTGTTATTATTATTATTATTATGATTACTGTTATTATTGATATTACTGTTACTGTCATCACAAAATATTAACCGTATCATCACTACCTTTGGTGTTATAGTTGTTACTCCGATTTATGGCCATTTCTATTATTTTTGAACATGCTAATACTACCTATACTGCTACTACTACTTATACATTATTATTATTCAGATTGTCTTGTTCTCATTTCTCATTTATTATCATTGTTGTTGTTTTTTTTTTTTTTTTTGTTAGTATAGTTTTTTGTTTGTTTTTGTTTTGTTTTGTTGGTATTGTTTCTGTTGTTGTTGTTTCTGTTTCTGCATTTACCATGTATGTTTTTGCACTCCAAAAAAAAAAAAAAAAAAAAAAAGTTTTTAACAATGCAAATTACTAATCAAAAATTACATTTTGATATATTTATAGTAGGAATTTTACAAAAAATCTTAATGGAACATGATCTTTACTTAATTTCCTAATGATTTTTGGCATAAAAGAAAAATCAATAATTTTGACCCATACAATGTATTTTTGGCTATTGCTACAAATATACCCCAGCGACTTAAGACTGGTTTTGTGGTCCAGGGTCACATATGTAAATATGTAAGGAATAATTGACGACGGGCCGTAGAATTCTTAGAAAATAATGCACACCAGGGGTGGTGATGCGGTCACGACGCGAAGCGGAGTGGCCGTTACACCTCGGGTGTGCATTATTTTTGTAGAATTCTACAGCCCGAAGTCAATTATTCCGCTTATACTACAGTTACCACACCTCAAGACATCGATCAAGTGATATATTTCAAGACATTCGTCCGGGTTTTATCCTTAAAACCCTATTGTGAGTAGGATTAATTTCTTACGCAGCTCATTCACCACTTCGTTGCTAGTTCCAAAACGTCATTTTAGAACTAGTAACGACGCTTGGGCTGTTAATAGCAAAATAATGCCGTTAATAATGAAGTTTAGACAGACCGACAGACAAGCAGACAGACGGAAAGAGTGAGGGAGAGAAACTAAGTGTATGACTTTACCTCTCTCATGTCTGTGTCTCTCAAGGGTGACTGGCAGCATCGTCTCTACTAACAGTTAAACTTTAAGTTCATTTTCTTCAAGACCACGCCGTTGTTACCTCGTGTGTGAGAGCTGTCATGTCGTTTTTAAGTTGTTAATCGTCAGAGCAGCGCTAACAACATTAGCACGAGTGCAAACTGTAATGTTATGTGTGTGCGTCTGTGAGGTGAGTGAGACAGGGCGAGAGAAAAAGAGTTTGTGCTTTCCGTACATAATAAAACCTAATATATTGTGGAAAAAAACATGGAAATAATCTGTCGTTTTTATCCTGATGTTTACTGTATTTATTAGTTTGGCCAGTGTCATTGTGGGTTTTAGTTATTTTGCTGTTTTGGGCTGTAAGGACCTTTGAAATAACTGAAATCGTATGGCGAAGTGATATAGACATGCACTGCGGTCTAAAGCTGCCTGGAACTACGTTCGCCGTGCGTTTCCCTGAATATAATGCACACCTCTAGAACGTTCGTCAGCCAATCAGATTCAAGCATTCAACGGCCCTGTAGTATAAAGTATATTAAACTACTATTTAAACTATCCTAGACTGGTGAAAAAAAAAATGAGGGGGGTTCTCTTAAACAAGAGTTAAAACACACACACAAAGAATTTATGCTATATGTGACCATGGACCACAAAACCAGTCGATAGGGTCAATTTTTTAAAACTGAGATTTATACATCATCTAAAAGCTAAATAAATATGTTTTCCATTGATGGGTATGGTTTGTTAGGATATGACAATATTTGTCAGAGATGCAAGTATTTGAAAATCTGGAATCTGAAAGTGCAAAAAAATCTAAATATTGAGAAAATCGCCTTTAAAGTTGTCCAAATCTTCTTAGCAATGCTAATCAAAAATTATATTATTTATGGTAGGAAATTTACAAAATATCTTCATGGAACATGATATTTACTTAACAAGATACAAAGTACTGTTGGCTATTGCTACAAATGTACAACTTTTTACATGTACAACTGGGTACAACTGGGTCACATGTATATATATATTTACTCTAAAAATTCTGGGTTAAAAACAACCCACGGCTGGGTGAAATATGGACAAGCCCAGAAACAGGGTTGTTAAATGTTTAACCTAACCTAGTTTTATTTAACTAAACTATTGCTTAAAAATACTATATTCTTGCTTAAAATCAACCCAAAACAGGTTGGAAATTAACATTTATTAATAAGTTTAATAAATAATAATTAAATAATAAAGATTTTTAAATTAATAAATGTTCACCTTTTGATTATTGCTGATGCTTCTAGTAATTATGTAATAACCTATTGTGGGTTCATTTTAAGCCAACCATATAGTCATTTTTTAAAGCATGTAACGGGTTAAATATGTTGCTAGTAAACAACATACTAGCTGGGTTTGTCCATATTTCACCCAGCAATGTGTTGTTTTTAACCAGTGTTGGGAAAATTTACTTTTAAAACTGATGCATTACAATATTGTGTTACTTCCTAAAAAAAGTAACTAATAATCACGTTATGTTACTTTTACTTGCTTGTTTTTTTTTAATAGAAAAAGCTATATTTTCTGCAAAAGTAAAAGCCCTTTCACGCCAAAAGCCTCAGGCTAAAGGAAAAGTAAATTCAAGTCTATACAGTAGAACGCAGAAGAAGAAAGTTCAACACTCTTCACCATTAAAAATAGAAGAACAAATGTTAGTTCATCTAAAATTTGTTTATTAGCATGGTTGAATTAGTTCATCAAAGGTCAGCAGCAAAGAGAGTGGTTAATAAAATTGGATTAAATACATAAAGGATATTTGTATCATTTAACATATTTAATTATTGCAGGTTTGCATCATATTATGAGTTGTGAGATGAACTAATGCAAGTTCACATATTCCAGAACTAAAGTAACAGCTTACTCCTGATTTCCTTCAAAATGGGGACAGGAGAGCTTTCAATCAATACATGGGAAAAAAGTAATTGGCATTACTTATTTGAAAAAGCAACTCAGATATTTTCTTGTAAATTAAAAAATAATGTATTACTTTACTAGTCACTTGAAAAAGTAATCTGATTACTTAACTCGCGTTACTTGTAATGCGTTACCCTCAACATTATATTTAGCCCAGGATTTTTCATATAATGACAGACAACTGGATATTGACTACAGTTCCACCCAAACAGCACACCTAAACCAAACTCACTCAGCTGTGACTGTTAATTTATTGAAATCTACAGAATGCGAATGCCACCAAAGTCTCTTTCAGACCGGCTCTAAATCAGATCTGAAATGAACTGGATCTCACGGTTCTTTTGTATTCCTATAGGAAGGAAGTGGCAATGCACAAGGTCACAGAGCTATAGAGAAGCCGTGCTTGAGTAACCATAGCTTCCATGCTCGAGTAAAGATGAGATGCATTATAGTACTGCTTCCTGCTGACTTTCACATATACAAGCCCATGACAGCGACTTGAGATGATGGCTGGGTAATTCTCTACACAGAAACACTCATACATAATCAGCTCCAAGATTTCACCCCCACAACTCCAGGCTCTTTTCCTCTCTCTCCCTCTCTGTCTCAGAGGCAGCCAGGCTGTAAAAAATTCTCTTTTGCGCACTTAAAGAGAAAAAAATGTTATGTTGTCAGCAGAAAGAGTAAAATCTGTTTGATTTGTATAAAGCAACTGCATTTGATACACATCATGGCAGTTGTTATCTCAGTGTCACAACACACTGTGGGTAAATGCGAGAGTTCTCCGCTGATCTGATATCTAAACTCCATTACTGTTATTCAGGCGTACAGGGCACTGAATTACCCAACATAAACGCACACACATACACGTGTCTGTGTGTGTGCGATTACATACAGATACACACATCCTTTAAGGTTTTGAATTATCGCTCCACCATCACTTTTCCTTTTATCCACTGTACAGAATCTTCTTCAGAGGCGATAAGTATCTGTGTATGTGTAAATGCATTGCTTGTGTCTTGTACATGTTTGTAATTGGATACGGTGACTGTATCTGTATTGCATGCTCGACAGCTTTATGTGTGTACAGATCTGAAATTTAAACCATTATTGAGTTAAAGTCTTGCATTAGCGATGGGCATCTTTCAAAGACTATTTCATGCAAATCACATTGTTTTACCAGTAGGTGGCAATTTGTTTAAAAATCTCTTATGCACGAAAAAAAAAACAAATGTTTATTTATTTAGGTGAATCACTGTATGATTCACTCAACCAATTCATTCAGCAACGGAACGCCATTGTGTTCTTGAGCTTTGCTGTTGTTAATTCTGCTGTCATTTGTTTGAAACTATTTTAATTGGCAAAGCAAAAACTGACTAAATTATTGGTGACAGTGCATCTAAAAAGTGTATGTTATTCAAAAAAATAATAATAAAAATAACATATCAAGATGGCTGTGATTGCCTGAGACACAATTGCTTGTGTGATATTGCTTCATTAAGTCTCCGGTGTCCCCAGAATATGTCTGTAAAGTTTCAGCTTAAAATACCCTACAGACCATTTATTATATCATTTTGAAAATGCCTGTTTTCGTGCATGTCATGCCTTAAATGCAAATGAGCTTCTGCTCCCCGCCCCTTTTCCAGAATAGGACTGTGACTTTACAGCTCAGACCTCAGATATTCTGCCAAAAAACATGAAGCATGCATACAGAAAACATGTACAAACTTCTCTTTCAGGTCTTATTGCGCTTAAATTGTCAAATACACACAAATTTATATTAAAACACACGAGAGTTACAAAAACAGTTGGTTTTGTCTGTGAAGGTAAACAGCTGGGAAAGAAATCACATGTTTATATTAGATCTGTGTGGCCACAATGTAATAAGGTAAATACATCAATACATTCACTGCTTTCTTGTCTCATTTGAGCCTGGCAATCTAAATAGTGTTCTGTGCTTTTCTGTGTGGCCAACGACAGAACAGTTAGCATGCTTTGCTCAAACGTTTGCCATGGCGTTAGAACTGGTACACCCAGGTAGAGCTTAGATCGGGCCCAAAAAATGAAACCCGATCCTACCCGAGCCCGTGCACCTTGTGTCCGAGCCCGACCCGGTCCGACACATTAACTGTAATTATGAGCCCGAGCCCGATTTAAACCCGACTATTTTTTAATACGTGAGCCGTTATAACAGAAGTTCTCAACTACAATTCTAAGTTGTTTGAACTACAGAAATTAGTTTAGATTTATCTTAATGAAAAATGCAACAAGGACGAAGCATGCAAACTGCATTGTTTGTTTATTCAGAATGGATCGACACATATGTTGTCACTGCCCACGACTTGTTGAAAATGTTTCCATACCTCCGATTTTCCTCCAAACTTGCTCAAAGCTAATTCCCCCGTTTTAATTTTTTTCTGTACGTCTTCACTTTGGAAGATTAACTTTTCCTTTCTTTATTCTTTATAACCCGAGAATGTGGCGACACATACCTGCGGTAACGCCGCCTAAACGGTGCAGTGAAGTATAGTTTGAAAGGTTGCGCGTTTGGCTGTACACATACGCTGAGATGCTTCAGACAGCACACCAGTAGGGTTTCAATGGACAAAAACTCACCCAATTGTCAAATCGTAAACTTAGTCTTAAATGAGTTATAAAATCTTAAATGACTGTAAGGAGTTGGGATATGTGTCAGATCTGCATCATGTGCATCATGTTTTAAAGAGACGGTGCTGATTTTCAAGTGAAACCTGCTGAAGTCTGTTATTAAAGTAAATCAAAGAACAAAAGAAAAAGAAATCACTCTATTGCTCTAGTCGCTGATTAACTTTTGTAGCTTGAATAAAGATTAATCTGTCTATGTTATGTATATACAATTTATAGCTTATGTGAAGATTGTTTTAAAATCAGTTAAATTAAAGTTATTTATTTCAGAACATATTAAAAGTTAAAAATAATGTTTTTCAATTATACTGTAATGTTGAATGGCTATAATTAACAGGTAAAATTGAGGGAAAATGCATTTAACAGAGACACCAGTAACAGGACAAAATCCTGATTATAGCACTTAAATATGGAAAAAAGTCATATTTTCATGCTATGTCCCTTCATGTTCAACTTTTAAAACAACATGAAGGAATTATAATATTCATTTACGCAACCCATGATACTAAAGTATTTACTGAATTTTAATGTGTTAATAAATGACTATTTACCGACTGTCATACAGTAAAGTCATAACATATTTCCTTAATTCACTCCAAAAACGTTTTTACTGTGATCTCACTCAGTTCTTGGCTCATTAGGAATAAGATTAACGATTAAGTTCAACAAATCAGTGAACCATTTCAACCGATTCATCACTAATATCAGGAAATGAATGATGAGTTCGATTTTTTTTAAGTTAAAACAAAATATTAAGTTGTCTAAGAAGTTAAGAAACGTCTCTCTGTGCAGTCTCCATAATGTTGCAACGTGCTTTTTTCTCTCTCTCTAAAGGGAACAGTAGGCAGTAGGATTATGCAAATCAGTCAGAAAAACTGCAGTGGAAAAGCTGTGTTCCTGTCCCAGCTAGCATCAGATCACACTAAAAGAGAAAAAGAGAACAGCTGATGAGGATCGTGTAAAACCCTTAAACATCCCAATTCATCCGCAGCTTATTCTCATGTGAGATATTATTATGTGGCACTGCGTGTATCAGAGCTGTAGGCTATCAACCACACACACTGAAATATTACACCGCACACACGATAACATGATGTAACAGCCCCTAAGATTATCAGATTGGATGGTGATGAATTTAGCGGGATGAAATTGTGTCTATAAGAGCCAAACCCAGGCAATCTGTTCATAAACAGTGAGAACACAGCAGTACAGTAACACTAGCATTTGAGGGCCATGACTTTGTGCGTGTGTGTTATCTGACGTCTCTTCGTTCCTCCTGCCTTTATTCCTGCATGAATGAACTGTACTCAGGAACATTCTTCCTCTTTCTCTCTCACTGTCTTGCTCAGTCACTCTTTCTCTGTGTGAATGCCTTAGTGCACACATCCTTCAGTCAACAGCTTCACACACATTAAATTGATTATGGATCACAGGTTAATTGAATGGGCATCTGTTAAACATTTGACCCAAATCACTGAGCTTTCTCTTAAACTGACAGCTGACAAGAGATGGTCCTAACTTGCTGTTTTAGAGCATTCTGTCTTCTCTAGCTTCTGGCTTTAGATTAATGTAGCATGCCTTATAGCCAGGGTTCAAAAGTGAACTGAAAATCACTTTTAAATTACAATATCTAAATTTGAATTATGGTAGAATGTGGAATCAGAGCCACAAATCAAATGTGAATGTAAGGAAATTAAATTAAAAGGAATTTAAAGGTACACTACATAACTTTTGGCGCTCTTGCGGTTAATAAACAAAACTGCATGCATCTTGCAGAAGAACATCGTAGCCAAAGCTACTTCTCTCTGTTTATGGATATGATGAGTCACGCAGGTACTGAGTTACTCCGCAGTGGTTGTTGTCCCGACAGATCTAAAATTGTCAGAATATAAACACTTACTATAGGTGTACCGTAGAGATTAGGAATAAGACAAAGACACAGTTTGGAAAATGGATGTATGTACTTGGTCATTACATAAAGTTTGTATATTTTTAACAACAGAACGATTACATATTGTAGCTCTAAACTGACTGTCATTTTGAACAAAGTCAAAAAACACCAATTCCACCAAGTCCAGACAAACTTTGAATTTAGCTTTGTTTAAAATTTTGAAAAAAGCTTTAAAACTCTAAAGTTGGAAGATATCTGAGGATAGAACAATAGAACATCAGATATTGTTATGACACTACAAGAATACTTTTTGTACGCGAAGAAAACAAAAGTATCTTTATTCAATAATTTCTTCTCCTATGTGAATAAAGTCGTTATTTTGTTTGTTTTTTTGCACACAAATAGTATTCTTGTAGCTTCAAAACATTAAGGTTAAACCACTGATGTCACATGGACTATTTTAATAATATCCTTACTACCTTTCTGGGCCTTGAACATGTCAGTTGTGTCGCTGTCTATGCAGAAAGCTCATCAAAAATATCTAAATTTGTGTTCTGAAGATGAACAAAGGTCTTACGGGTTTGGAACAACGTCAGGGTGAGTAATTAATGACTAGAATTTTCAACTATCTATTTAATAATACACAGAGCAGAATTAAGTATATCAAATAGTGATGGGATGGATGGATGTGCAATGGAGGCCACCAAGTAAGAGCTGTGCAGGTAAATCTCGCTCCCCTGATCTCAAGAGGAGCACTAGTGCCTGACGCTAGAGGCTGCGGTCTTTAGCTTTCCTCTTTGTTAGTGTACCTGCTTCCCATGCCAGAAAACGCCAGTTTGAATCCTGCTCAGAGTAGGGACAAGTAAAGCCAAAAGGGTTACAGATACAGTTGCAATCAAAATTATTCAACCCCCTTTACCTGCAAGACATTTTGGTGCAGAGAACAAAGTTTTGTAAAAACAATTCAACAAAGGCATCAGTACACTATTAGAGAAGTTTATTAATACACATTTGAGTAATTCTGAAAATGTAAGTTGATGAATAACGAAAAACAAAATCAAACTGGCTCTAAACCTTCATGTTTAAAATTATTCAACCTCCAAAAGTAAAATTTGGTGAAGAATCTTTTATTCTTTAAAACCACCGATAAATGCTGCTTGGAAGTGCTTAGAAACTTCTGTCACCTCTTTACTGCAATCTTGGCCCATTCCTTGCCTGAAAAAGCTTTTAGATCACTGATAATCTTTGGTTTTCACTTTGCCATTGCTTTCTTCAAATTCAACCAAATATTTTTAATGAGAATTAAATCTGGAGACTGAACAAGCCACTCAAGAACATTCTATGACTGATCCCTGAAACAAGGATAAGTAGATTTGGATGTTTACTTTGGGATAATTGTCCTGCAGGAAAGTCCATTGATCAATAACTTCAGTCTTTGCACCAAAGGCATCCCAATTCTTGCCAAAATGGCCTGATACTTCAAAGCATCCATGATGTCCTCCATACAGTCAGCCACTTTCTGCAATAATAAAACACCCCCATAACAGGACTGGCCCACCTCCAAGTTTGACATCCATGGGTCCAAAAAGTTCCAGTTTGGTCACATCATTCCATAAAATCATCTTCTAGAACTCTACAGGTCTATCCAAATGAATTTTAGCATGTTCAAGTCAGCCTTTTTGTTCTTCTTGGTCAAGAGTGGTGTTTGGCAAAAAGCTTCAACATGAAGGCCATACTTGTCTAGTGTTCTTCTTATACACTGCATTAAAATGTTTTTCCTCCTTTCGTCGGGTCATCTTGCGAGTCTTTGGCTGTAATTTGCAGAGTTTTCCTCAGTTGTTCCGATTAAACATTTTATGATATTGTGTTTTTTGTTGAACACCCTCAAAGGTTTTCTGATACAACACATTTTAAGCTAAGGAATAAGGCTGCCAGCTGTGTCTCTACGAACTTTGAATGTCTTAGAAATCTTTATATTGCCTTAGACTTTCTAAAGTAATAAAATTATTTCTTCTTTATAGCTTGTCTATAGCTTTTGTGAGAGCTCTGTTGCAATATTTGCTACTCAAACTTCAGCACATGCATGAGCTAACTGTAAGTATGTCTAACAGTCCAAGCTAATTCTGTTTTCTAATAGAGTTTCTAAAGGCTTAATTGTGTTTTAAGACAATTTTGTTCCCCACCATACAAATAAGTGACTAAAAATAGCAGCAATGTTGAATAGGGGTTGAATAATTATGACAATGCTGTGTTATTAAAAAATCCTACAACTCCAAAATACTACATGATATATTGATATTATCACTTTTAATACGGCAGTAATCTGTTATAGCTCAAAGTCCTGGATCTACAGAAAATCTTGTATTTGTAAAGTACTTCAGTCTCAGGGGGTTGAATAGTTTCGATTGCAACTGTAGATATCTAGATAGAAATAACCCCTCACTAGCTCACTAACAGAGATGTCAATGCCCACTGCTCTAAGAAAGTTTTGTTTCTTTGGACAAATGGCATAGGAGTGGCTAAAAACAACGGGGTTTCTACCTCAACATCTGGTCCAAATGACCCATTAGACCACAACAACATTTTAATAATCGAATATCTCCACCCCTCCAGCAGAACAGCTGCCATAGGTCAGTGCTACAGTTCTCAGTGACTGCCATCACTCCATCCAGGTGCCACTCGTCTGAGTTCCCTTCAACGAAATAAAGCTCTGGGTGTCTAAATGGAAAATAAAGTGCCTCGTTCATTCAGTATCATTATTACTGCACTACAGACAGAACAGTCCTATAATTCAGAGGACTATAGCACGGCATCCTTCTCCATTGAGAGGGGGAAAAAGGAAAACAGAACATCTAAGAGACCAGAGGATGCTGCCTCACCATAGACACACACGCACACACACCTGACTGGGGAGGACGATTATGTAATCAGAGTACAGTGGGCTAGGAGTCTAGGAGAGAGAACTGGAGAAAGCACGTGGAGAGAGAGAGGGGAAAAGAGCATTGCATTAAAATAGACTGCTACGCTATGGATTAAGCTCTCATAACTGCATACACACACAAACAAACTCATACAGCCATTAATTCTCATCAGTTCTTGCGGGGAGAGATAATAAAAGAAATGAAATGTGCAGACGGCGAAGTCACATTACGAACCGAATGTTTTAAGGAACTACTCGAGTCTGAGCCGCTTAGCCGTATGATGCTGCTTAAGCCTGTTATTCCCTCCACGTTGATATGAATCATCCTGATAAAACATTTTGCACTTTTCTTGAGGTCTAAATTTAGATTATAAATGCTTTAAACTCATGCAGCACTGCCTGCCCACACGGTTCCTAAAACAAACACAAGCGGAGAAAATGCACAAAAGCCTTTCAGCCATGAAAGATGCAAAAGATACGTGTGTGTGATACAGCTCACATGAAGCTGTGAGTGTGTGTGTGCATGTGTGTGTGTGGGTGGGTGGATTCCCAGCCTACGCTCCCAGTGCAGATGTTTCTAAATCTGGCCATTCTCTTGGTTTTCCCGCTCTTTCCCGCACTTACGTAGTCATATTTTTGGATGCACATGCCTCTCCATGTGAATGTCGTACACCAGCTCGATGGAACCGTCCTGAAACCTCAACCCGCTGATTTGAGAGGCCAAAACGCACCCCTAAAACGTCCACCGTGAGGTCGCAAGTGCCATACTATCTAGAAAACCTCTACACATCAGTTGTTCTGCAATCACCTTTTACGTAAGACTTTCCGAGCTGAATCTAGCGCATTTTAAGATGGCTACAGAGGACAGGATTAAAGGCTGCTGGCGTCTCGAGAGTAGGATGTAAAGTGAATCCGTAAGCTTCTGTTTTAACGAATACGCCAACATGCGCATATACGCTTTGCACTAAAAGAAGGCAGAGGATTTGTCTCTAGGGCGTATATAACGCAAACTATATGATGTCATTTGCAACATTCAAGTCTAAGCCAATCTCTTGCACCGGCAGTGCATTTCCCAGACTTCCTTTCACTGTTAACAGGTGCATCGAACCTGTTGGGAGAGCAGGACTGCATGCTAATGCAAAAGGGAAACATCCTGCCATAGCCTGGCAATGCAGAATGACAGTCAGCGTTCAACATCCCACACCGGTGCTAACTGATGTCTCAATGCATAATTGCAATGTGTGCGTACAACCGCTTTACATGTGACAATATGCTAAAAATTCCCGTCTGGTGTTTCTAATATTGTATGACAGAACATAAACGCATTGCTTAATATGTTGTGTCAGTGGCTTCACATCACGTGGCAGTTACAGCTATATGTAATGTTTACTTTGCTTTAAAGGAAAAGCAGCAGCTAATAAAGCATTTATAGCGTTATTGATTCAAAACCTTCTTTTCATTCATTAAAGGTACAAAAGCTGTCCAAAGGTACACCTTTGTGCATTATTTACCACTAAAAGATGCAATCGCAGCCTTTGTACCTTTTTATGGGAGTGTAAATGTATTGTGGCTCTGAGTATCCAACAGAAGGAGTTTGATGCAGCACGCCGCCAGTGAAGTTTTCGGGAGCAATATTGTTTCTCCGTAGAGACAGTGAGTCAACGGTTTCAGCACTTCAGTGGGATGCATCCGAACCATTATGCTCCAACGCACAACAAAACCCCAGTCTGCAAATATGTGCTTGCAGCGTGAACACACGAAACACTAAGACTGATGGTTTGAGCAACATGAGTTCAAGGGAATGATTCAGCTGATTCATGTTTTAGCTGATGGCAGTGATTTCGTAATCATCTTTAATGAGAATGGCCAAACGCCTGTCTGTCCTCTAGTAGGGGTCAGGTTAAGGATACGCATGTTGGAACACCATCACTTTAACCAATTAGAATTGGTGAAATCTCTGTCATACATGGGCATCACAGTTTTGAGGTAAAAACAGTCTGTAAGTCTCCGTAAAGAAATGTACAGAAAATTTACAAACCTATTTTGAGGTATAAACGTATCTGATTTATAATTTGAGCTGCAATTTTGTTAAAAGACAGAACTGGTACCACCTGAAGCTTGGGTACATTTGTAGAAATAGTCAACAATACACTGTATGGGTCAAAATTGTGATTTGTTTTTAAAATGCCAAAAATCATTAGGATATTAAGTAAAGATTATGTTTCATCGAGATATTTTGTAAATTTTCTACCAAAAATATATCAAAACTTAATTTTTGACTAGTAATATGCATTGCTAAGAACTTCATTTGAACTTTAAATGCATTTTTTTTGCAGCCTCAGATTCCAGGTTTTCAAATAGTTGTATCTCAGCCAAATATTGTCCTATCCTAACAAATTATACATCAACAGAAAGCTTATTTATTCAGCGTTCATATCTCGTTTATTACTTATGACTGGTTTTGTGGTCCAGGGTCACATATAACATCCACACAAAAGTTTTATATACATTTAAAAACAGAAAAAAATCATGTCTGACCAGAAAAAGGTGGGACGTCACACTTTCCAACTTTTACTGGACCAAAAAAGACTGCACAACTTGGGACAGTGTACAAGCCACATGTCTGTTTCATGTACTTCTATATTTGTTGACATTATGGTTTGCGGTTAAGAACTTAACACTTTTTGTATTTGAAATTAAAATGCATGGCATTTGAATATCAGAACAAAAAAAATCTATGCACAAAATCTAAAATGTTCATGTTTATGGACAAACTGTTCTGTAAAAACAGGCTTTAAAAAGAAATTCTACCTGCACAAGAAGTGACTGAAATCTGATTAAAACAAACCATGTAAAGGAATGTCATAGGTTTAAAAGCAACTTCTCCTGTGTTTACAGCAGAACCTTGGATGAAAGGATGTGCAATAAACCATGGCCTCAATATAAGACCATTCAGGTGCAATTGCCTGGACACATTGTTTGATCGCACACTAAATCCATACACATAGCCTACAAATTCTCTTCCAACTGCCTCAATAGCTAATAAGTGTAATGTGATTATAGGTCAATAGATTTTAAGTGGCCTCTCTACAATAGAGCCAAACTATTTAACAAAGATGGTGTAGGATGGTGCATAGGAAATTAAAGATGTGAGAGGCACCAGGACATGGACGTCAGGCACCTGTGATCAGCTCACGGACACACCTCAGTAGTATTACCTACATCCCAAACGAAACGTCGGCCTCCGTCGCAACCCCTCACGGCTTTTATCCTCTCAAACGCTTGACAGAGGCCAGAGCCGCGTCGTCGCTGGCCTAGCTCGCAAGCCTCGTCCTCGACCGCGAAATTCGCGTTTGACACCGATAAACTGCGCACCAACGATCATGTCTGTAAAAATAAACGAAGCGGACGCACGCGTGCTTGCGTACGCGCGCCCCGGCACTTGACTACAGAATGCCGGTCGCTCATAATCAATAAACGAGAAAACGCGAACTCGAAACAGAATCAACCACGACAAAGCGACGGAGGCAGAAAACCGAAGGGGTTTTGCGCACGCACAAAGGCTAACGTCGCGTTTGAATTAAAGGTGAACAGCTTTACCGTGACACATTTAGGAGAGCGCAAAATATACCAACGTCATTGACATGCCCGAGGCGACGCTGAGGTGCTGGGTATCCCCCTCTGTCGCGGGCTCTCTCCATCTCTCCCGTTTCCATAGCACTGGAACGGTGCGAGTCTCTCCGCGCGGGCGGACGGATAGCGGCGCAAGGGGGAGCGTCCATTAACTCGCAGCCTCCCAGGTGAATAAAACGAAGAATACTTCACGATGTCACCTCGCGTTTTTGCGACCTCTATTCAGCTCGTGTATATCCACCATCGCCAAAAAGACCCCCCCCCCCCACACCCCCCCGTTCACCTCTCCCCCCAACCTCCTTCTTTTTTTCGTATCCGTCGGTAAACCAGAGGAATGGCGCTCACGGGAGCATCACAGTCAGCCTCACCTTCATCATCCTCAGGGTCAGTCCCGGTCCTGGATCCGTGTCCTTTCCGCAGGTTCGAGCCCCCGACGCCAGCTGCAACCCCGTATCCGCGCCCCCGTGAGCAACGCGCGGTGTATGGAAGAGAAACGCACGTCCGGTTAGACGCTGTTCTGTTCTCACGGCGAGGTGGGAGTCTGCGTCTCTCTCTCTCTCTCTCTCTCTCTCTCTCTCTCTCTCTCTCTATGAATAGAGCTGAAGTATGGGCGGTGCTTGTGCACACTGCACACACATATACACACTCACACACACACACACACACACACACACACACACACACACACTGAGGAGCCAACCATCAGTCAAAAGAAGGGGTGCTTCACTCTGCTATTGAGGAGGCTACAAACATTACATAATCAAATGGGAAAAAAGGATACAAAATAATGCTGAACTATTGGCTTTTGGGAACTCACATCATCATCATCTGAGTGCAGAAAAGAAAATGTCCAATAAGCAAAAACACAGGAAAGACATGGACAAAAATCTATGCTGTTTTACATCATTCAGAAGCAAGCAGGCAGCACCTATATATCTATGTAACACAGCCTGACAAAATATACAACCCCTGCATTGTGTCCAGGGGCATGCGTAAGATAGAGAGAGTGCTAAAAAGCTCTCAATATACTCTCAAAACATCACATGCAAAACAATCCTAACTACTGTAACTGTCTCAACTTCCAGAACAAAAATGTACAGATAATTTACTTCCAAAGATGTTCATGGCTTTCTTTCTTCAGTCGTAAAGAAATTATGTTTTTTCAGGAAAAAATTTCAGGAATTTTCTCCATGTAGAGGACTTCCATGGTGCCTACGAGTTTGAACTTCCAGAATGTAGTTTAAATGCAGCTTCAAAGGGCTCTAAACGATCCCAGCTGAGGAAGAAAGGTCTTATCTAGAGAAAAAATTGGTTATTTTCTATAAATATATACTTTTTAGCCTCAAATGCTCGTCTTGTCTAGCATTCCAGTTCATGACAGTTAGGGTATGTCGAAAAACTCCCATCTCATTTTTTCCTACAACTTCAGAATCGTCCTACATCGCTGTTTCACCTTTTTTTGTAAAGGTCGTTTGACCTTCTTGCATGTTCACTTTGTAAACACTGGGTCTGTACTTCTACAGCGATGCAGGCCGATTTTGAAGTTGGAGGATAAAATGAAATGGGAGTTTTTTTGACATACCCTAACTGTATTCAACCAGAGAGCATTTGAGGTTAAAAAGTCTATAAAGTGTCAATTTTTTGGAAAATAACCGATCATTCGCTAGATAAGACCCTTCTTCCTTGGCTGGGATCGTTTAGAGCCCTTTAAAGCTGTATTTAAACTACATTTTGGAAGTTCAAACTCACGGGCACCACTGAAGTCCACTATATGGAGAAAATTCCTGAAATGTTTTCCTCAAAAAACATAACATCTTTATTACTGAAGAAAGAAAGACATGAACATCTCGGATGACAAGGGGGTGAATAAATTATGTCTGAATTTTTGTTCTGAATGTGAACTAATTCTTTAAATTTGATGACTTCAACTTCAGTTCAACTTCAACTAGTTTTAATGAGAACACTTTACAATAAGATTCATCAGTTAAGATTAGTTAACTACATTAGTTTACATGAACTAAGAATTAACAATAGGTCTACAGTATTTATTAATCTTAACATTAAATTCTGCATTTACTAATGCATTATTCAAATCACAAGTCATGCTTGTTAACATTAGTTAAAGGATAACTATTGCCAAAATGCAACCTGGGCTGTTTTTTTTTACTGTAAACAAAACAAACTTATATCTAAAAGCATAATTACGACAAACAAGCCGTTTTTGAGATTGACCGTGATTTCGTTTTGTGGTCAATGGCCGGTGAATGGGAGTACTAGGGGCATAACTTTGAGCGCATCAAAATCATTATTTTTACAACACTAAGAAGGCTCGACACACCATGAAACTTTGCTCGAAGTATCGCCTGGGTCTCTACACGTGAACTCGAGCATTGAGAACATTGTTTGTGTACACACAGTTTACTAAAAAGAAAGGTTTTGAACAACTCACTTACACTGTTTGGGTTTCCGCTCGCGGCCGTCTTGCCAGTCAAGAAGTGTCGATCTCCGAATGCAAATTAATGGACTCCATAGGACGAAATATTAGGCTTACATGAGGCTCTTTTTACAACTAGAAGGTTAATATTGTTTTTCACTTGTGACAAAACAACGAATTAGCCGTGCATTTCTATGGAAATATGCTTTAGGAGCTATCCATCCTCGCATTCAGAGATCGACACTTCTTGACTGGCAAGACGGCCGCGAGCGGAAACTCAAACAGTGAAAGTTTGTTGTTTAAAAACTTTCTTTTTAGTAAACTGTGTGTACACAAACAATGTTCTCAATGCTCGAGTTCATGTGTAGAGTCCCAGGCGATACTTCGAGCAAAGTTTCATGGTGAGTCGAGCCTTCTTAGTGTTGTAAAAATATCGATTTTGATGCGCTCAAACTTATGCCCCTAGTACTCCCATTCACCGGCCACTGACCACAAAACGAAATCAAGGTCAATCTCAAAAACGGCTTGTTTGTCGTAATTATGCTTTTAGATATAAGTTTGTCTCGTTTACAGTAAAAAAAAAAAACAGCCCAGGTTGCATTTTGGCAATAGTTATCCTTTAATGCACTTTTATTAGTATTTTCATTAACTAACATGAATAAATACTGTAATAAATGTATTGTTCAGTGTTCAATTGTTTTTGATATCATATTTATTCCCTATTTTTTAACTTTTTGTTAGAACACTTTCCACGCTTTTTTTTTTAAGTAAACTAATTTGTTTTTAACAAACACTTCAATAGAATATGACTGAATAGAGCTATGTTTATTATTGGCCGAATCAGAATACATTCAACACGCAGGTGTTTTTTTGAATATGAATCTCAGCAGTTCAGATGTGTTTAATTATGCAACATGCAGACAAATACAGTCCTGTACTGCTTTCTCTGATTTCCATCATTTGATTTTTTTTAAAGGGGCACCATTAATTTTTAAATAGTTTATTATTATTTAACCATGGTAGGCAGGCTTAATGTAATATGATACTGAAAACATTGATCTCATGGGTGAGAGGAGATGTGCTGTAGCCATCAGGCATAATTATATACAGCGTGTGTTAGAAATCACACAAACAACAGATACACACGAGACGAGGAGCTAATGTGATGTTTGCAACACGGCTTCATTTAGGATGATCTTGATGGCCGTGAAGATACACAGGAGTGACTGTTCAAAAGTGGTGATGGTAAGTTTTTTTTTTTTTTTTTTTTGAATGTCTTTAATGGCCACCTACAAAAATGCAGTAAAACAGAAAGATTATTCAAGTTTATCTATTTTATATACACAACCAGTCAAAAGTTTTTGAACAGTAAGTTTAATGTTTTTTTAAAGAAGTCTCTTCTGCTCACCGAGCCTGTATTTTTATTTATTTTTTATTCAAAGTACAGCAAAAACAGTAAACTTTTGAAATGTTTTTACTATTTATAGTAACTTTTTCTATTTGAATATATTTTTAAGTCTAATTTATTCCTGTGATTTCAAAGCTGAATTTTCAGCATCATTACTCCAGTCACATGATCCTTCGGAAATCATTCTAATATTCTGATTTGCAGCTCAAAAACCATTTATTATCATCATTATGTTGAAAAAGTAGAATTAAGGTTTCTTTGATGAAAAGAAAGTTCAGAAGAACAGCATTAATCTGAAATAGTAATCTTTTGTATCTTTTGATCCATTTAAAGCTCCCTTGCTAAATAAAAGTATTAATTTCTATAATTTCTATTTCTAATTTCTATAATTTCCCCAAGCATTTGTATGGTATAGTGTATAGCACTATAAAAGCTTTTTTTTTCAGCATATTAGAAGGATTTCTGAAGGATCATATGACACTGAAGACTAGAGTAATGATGCTGAAAATGTAGCCTTGATCACAGGAATAAATTCCATTTTTAAAAATATTAAAATAGATAACATTTTAAATAGTAAAAATATTTTACAATATTACTGCTTTTTATCTTTGGGTCAAATAAATGCAGGCTTGGTGAGCAGAAGAGACTTTTAAAAAAGCAAACATTAAAAACTTTTGACTGTTAGTGTATTTATTTTCAAATGTTATTTATTTCTTATTCTTATTTTATCTTTTTATTAATGTTAAACTTAATATTTGAAGAAAATGTGATACATTTTTTCAGGATAGTTTGATGAATAGGGTATTCAAAGCATTTACTATCACATTTGATCAAATTATTGCATCCTTGCTGAATAAAAGTGGCAATTTCTATGAAAAAAAATAAATAAAACATTAGACTGACCCCCAACTTTTGAACAGCAGAGCAGTAGATAGTTTAGTTATTAGATTGTTTAGTCCTATGTTATTCAACATAAATTATAATTTTATAAAATTATATTTAAATTGTAAGATATTGCAACATTTGAAGTATTTTATGTTTTTTTTTTTAAATAATCAATTAACTTATTAAAATGTTTTTTTACTATTCCATGTAGTTCCTCAATATGAGGCTGCATAAACAATTATATAAGCATTAATCAACTAACTTTAAGGTCATACATGTGTCATGATCGGGGCTGTGGGTCTTCCCTCAGCCACCTGAGGTCGCTGTTCCTGCACTGCACTTCCTGATTGCATTCACCTGTCTTTGTCATTAACACTGATCACCCACATCTGTTCACTATCTGGACTATAAGAACACTCACTTCTCACTCCTGCTTCATGTCTGCATTGTCTTTTGTCTTGTATGTACTTTTGTGTTCTTGATCCTGGCCTTAGACCTTGTTCCCTGTTTTGTTCAGTTTATGTTTAGTTTGCCGTGTTGGCCTTTTGGTTTGTTTATTTTGTTATTATTTTCATTAAAATATCTTCACCTGCATCTGGACCCAGACCTCCCTTATTCACCCCGTGACAACATGGGTTTGATTCCCGGGGAATTCACACACAGATAAAAATGTATGCCTTAAATACAGTGCAAGTCATTACACATAAAAGCATGTGACAAATATCCAAAAAATTGTGGTTTAGTACAGGCTTAGATGATGTTTATTATGTCACACTGCAGGGACACTGTCACTTTGTGAATTCCTTGTTGTAGAATTTGAAAGTGAAGCCAAAACAACAATACTATCACTGTCTCTATCACCGTTTTAAAAATAATCAGAAGGCAAATGAACCCTACAAGAAAGCCCTTATCTCATATTTCTCTACTAAGACAGGAAACGACAAAAAGACACACCGAAACACCAATCCAGAGGTGCTGTTTAGCTGACTTTCACATATATATTTTTGTTACATTATGCAGTGAAGCAGGAGAGATGATGTAACAAGCATTCTGGGGATCACAAGATCCCCCTCCTCCCCGACTTTCCTCTGTGTGTCCCAAGGTTTTCTGTGATGTAGCTCTTGCATACGCAAGAGTGTATTCATAGCTTAAAACCAAGGCAGGACAGTGTGTGAGTTGGGATGTCACTAATGGACTCAATGTTTGGGGGCATATGTGTGTGTATAACAGAGAGGCAGTGGGTGTGCACGTGTATATAAAAGCTTTTGGAGACAATATGTCCTCGCTAGCTCATGCAGTTTTAACCTTTAGGCATCTTATATATATATATATATATATATAAACACACACAGTCCTCATAAGCTTTACCTCGTTCCCAAGGCACTATTTAGAATAGTGTATTTTGTGGCATATGTGTGTGAGTCATGAATAAATCAGCTGAGAAGAGAGCTCAAAGTTTCATAAATAAAACATGCTGCTATACTTGCTATTATTATGTGGAATATATAAGTGAAGTCCTGCTCTATATCTGTAGATAAAAGGGGTTTTTGAAGTCTTGTGCTCCAGGCTAATGACGTTTACAAAGGTATGAATAATTAGGGATTTTTACTTCTTTTATATTTCTAAAAATACTAAAATATATATCAGATCTAAAATGTGCTATGAAATTGCTCTTAAGAATCTAGAATTATTATTTTTTTATTTAGTTTAGTTAGTTTTGGAACATTTTTAACGTTATTTCTGCTCACCAAGCCTGCATTTATTTGATCAAAAGTACAGCAAAAATAGTAAAATTTTGAAATATTTGTACTATTTAAAATAACGATTTATGATAATAATATGATTTGCTGCTCAAAAAACATGTAGTATTATTACTATTATGTTGAAAACAGTGGAGTAGATTTTTTTTCAGGTGTCTCTGATGAATAGAAAGTTCAGAAGAACTGAAATAGAAATATTTTGTAACATTATAAATGACTTTACCATCACTTTTGATCAATTTAAATCATCCTTGCTAAATAAAAGTACTAATTTCTATAATTTCTTTCCCAAATTAAAAAAAAATTACAGACTCTAAGCTTTTTAATGGTATAGTGCATAAGGTTACAAAAGCTTATTATTTTAAGTAAATGCTGATCTTCGGATCTTTCTATTCATCAAAGCATCCTGAAAAAAAATGACTCAGCTGTTTTAAATATTGATGATAATAATAATAATAATAATAATAATAATAAATGTTTCTTGAACAGCACATCAGCACATTAAAATGATTTCTAAAGAGACGCTTTCTAAAGAACACTAAAGGCTGGAGTAATGATGCTGAACATTTTGTTTGATCACAGGAATAAATCAAGTTTTAAAATATATTCGAATAGAAAACAGTTATTTTAAATAGTAAAATATTTTGCTTTTGCTGTATTTTGAATCAAATAAATGAGGCTTGGTGAGCAGAAGAGACTTCTTTAAAAAACATTAAAAATCTTACTGTCCAAAAACTTTTGATGGTAGTGTAGCTTAAACCTAAACTCTATAAAATAATATGAAATTACTAATAAACATCTTTATTTCTAAAATATAGTGCAGAACACTACAAAACACACATCTTCTGTACAATTGCACTTTCATGTATAATAATACTAAACGATCTCCATATTCATAAACTGCTTGTTTGCCATGTTTTATAAAAATATTATACAAATTTTATCTTAAACCAAAAAAAACATTAATTTACAGTTTTAAACTCCAATTACTTTTAAAATATAGTGCAAAGCAGTAGACAAAAGTGATTCTGAAGTACAATGGCACTCTGATGTATATAAATGATTTCCATATTCATACACTGCTTATTTCTCCAAGTTGTTTAAAAATACTAATACAATTTAAACCTAAAATCTAAAAATTACTAATAAAATTTAAAAATTAGATATTAAAAATAAATTCTAAAATGTAGTGCAAGCAGTACTTTGATTTATATAATAGTACTAAATGATCTCCATATTCAAACACCGCTTATTCACATGGCTCCAAAGTACTTCAGAGAATACCATGGTATTACCATAACAGTACTAGTGTCCAAAAACTTGATAGTGGCACTATGTCCAAAACCTTGTTAATACCTTTTTCCTCTCTTTGATAAAAAAGAGACAATCACAAAAATAACACCAGTACAAGCTTGTCTATACAAACTCTCCAATACTCCCATGTGTGTGTATGACATCTGGGATGAATGCCAAGGTTGTTAAGGGAGTGAGAGAAAGAGACTGAAGGCTTATGTAATATACTCTCTCCTGTGAATGAGACTCATCACACAGCTCCGTGCCAGTGGAGGAATCATCAACATGCTCACACAAACCACGTTGAAATAGGTCATATTGAAATCTGGCCACTGTACAGTTCTGGTTGTAGGCCAAAACTAGTGTGAATCTTGTGGAATACACCTTTCTTTAAACGACCCTTACAATGTGTAACAGAGTTCAGTAAACCAGCCATCCGTTTCGATTCAGACAAACAGATGATAATGTCAACATGACAGTCATTCCCCTCACATTAGAGTCGAGAAAACCATGTCAAAGCACAGAGAAGGCAATAAACAAACTCTGAATAATGTGGCTTTACCGCTTCGTAATAAAATATTGGGTTGCATAGCAACCCTGGGTGTGCATCCTGCAGTGATGTGATGGAATGCAGCATGCTGATTGGTTGAGGTCAGGACAGAGGAAGTAAACAGACAAGCTCATCTATAGTCAGTCAATGTGTTTCAAATGCTGTTGTTTCCATAAAAACACTGTGACTCATCGGCATGGCTAAGCTTGTACGTTTTTTAATTACCAGAATTGAACACAATATCAGTGTAGTTCTGTTGGTTTAATTGTGTTTTAAAGTGAGAGTGCCCCCTAATGGAGTGGTGGACTAGCACACAAAAAATAGATCAGTTTTGTCATGTTTTTTGAAAGACTGCAACATGTCATCAATCGGCCATATTGGCGGCACTGAGCGTAAACAATGTCACTGAAGCATACGAAAGTACTACAGACTGCCAAAAGTTATAACGAATCAAGGAGGTTTCGAAATAAATTAGCAGAACAACATATTCAGCAGTTTATTAACTGTGCAATCCATGCTGTTGTTAACATCTGAGTATCGCCAATATGCCTGTGCATCCAGGTAACTGATCAAATCGTGACGTAAGTGCAAACCCTCTATTATAATGTCCTGTAACAGTTTTAAATATTCAGATCTTTACAAAAGGTTATTTAATGTATTCCTTGTTTGTAAGTCGCTTTGTGTTAAAGCAAATGCTAAATATATGTAAATGTATATGCATAAGTCAATTTTGTAGAGAATTAATAAAGTGTTTTTACGACGCGTCATCAATCAGCCATATTGGCGGCACGGAACGTAAATGATGCCACTGAGCCAAACGAAACGCACATATTTTGCTGACAATTGCTGCTGAAAATGGTCAATTATTTTGGTCATGTTTTGGGCTGTACTAACCGATCGGACCAGAAAAAACATTTGGAGTACTACTGACTGCCAAAAGGTATAACGAATCAAGAAGAGTGCAAAAAATAGTCTGATGAACAAAAGGCATTTGTGGTTGGCCAAACTGAACTAGGATTTCCAGGGCAAGAATCTTGACAACATTCATGTTTGTTCTTATCATTTCCAGTCAGGTAGATGAAATGTTAGCCTAATACCTTAAATCAGTGTTTCTCAACTCCAGTCCTCGGGGCCCACTGCTCGGCACATTTTGTATGTCTTCCTCATTTAAGGCACCTGATTTTGATCATCAGCTCATTAGAAGAAAGATTCATGAACTGAACTGAGTGTGTCAGACTCAGAAACATACAAAATGTGCAGAGCAGTGGGCCTCGAGGACTGGAGTTGAGAACCACTGCCTTAAATGAATACTGCTTGTATGCCACTTTACCACCTATTACTTTAGTTTGTCAAAATATTGTGCCTTTTTTAGCTTACTAAGTCCTTCTCTATATGATTTAGCAGCTTCCACATATTTTCCTGTGGTTTAGACAGCATAAATTAGCAGAACAGCATATTCAGTAGTATATTAACCGAGCAATTCATGCTGTTGTTTACATCCGAGGATCGCCAATATACCACCTTTCAAGGTAACTGACCTAATTGTAACATAGCCCTGTTGAAAAAAAACAGCAAATGCTTCATAATTAGGTTTTGATGCTGGATCTAAGCTGGTCATGCGCTGGTCCTAAGATGGTCCTGAGCAGGAGGGACCAGTTTAGGACCAGCACATGACCAGCTAATGACCATCTTAGGACCAGTACAAACCAGCAAAGGACACGCTTAAACTAGCTAAAACCAGCATCCAAACCGACCTAACAGGCATAGTTTTTTCAACAGGGAAGTACAAACCTCTATATTAAGATCTTTAGAAAGGTTCTTTCATGTATTCCCCATTTAAAAGTCGCTTTGTGCAAAAGCAAATGTTAAATAAATGTAAATGCTTAAATCTGGCCAATTTCGGACAGAATTAAATGAGTGGCATGGTAAAATGCAAGATAGTAACAAACTTGTTTTAAAGGTTTTATTTACACAGTGTGTAAATTACACTCTAGACCATGTAAACATAGCAAGGCCCACAGATGGATAAATATAAGATTAAATTAACAGAAAGATGGTTTAGATTGAGTAAGTGCTCTCTTATTTACCTTTTTCATGATGAGTGGAACTGATGAGCGCCGCCATGATGGATTCTAACTTCCATTAGGATGCTCTCGTGTTCAGGTCTAAAATGGGATAAAAGATCGACTGAATTAATTCAAATTAAACTTGTTTAGCATAACTAAATATAAAAGTATGCGCAAGGTTAAGCTGTTTGTTCATTTGACTAGAAACACCAGAGACCGGAAATGTAAGGCATCAATGAGACGGAACCACAGGTGGATGTTTGACAGTGTAAAATACTTATAAAACTATTATGACATCAGCACAAAATGCTTCCTTTAGATTCAAAACATACCGTTCAAACACAATCTAACCAGTAGAGGGAGCCAAAACCTGCTGTGATGCTCAAGCGATCGCTGATTCATTCTCTTATATTTATAATGCACATACTGACATGTAGAAAAAACAGAAAAGCGAGAGGGGAGGCTGGGAAAGACAATATGACACATCAATTGCTGTCAGTCACGAATTGCCTACATTTATTTTGTTCACCCCCAGCTTATAACGGTAAGACGTGCACGACAGCTTCAACCAGTTTCCATGACAACTGGAGCCTCCTTGACTTTAGAACGGAGACCACCTGTCAATCAAATACAGCATCAGCACTGCTAATCAGGCGATGGCTAATAGCGCAGAAAATAATAAGGCACTGATGCGGTTTTACCTATACGGTTTACCTAGACTTCCGGTTCATTAGCAGATTTAGGGAAAGGGGAAGAATAAACGGTGAAACTATTTGTGAATTAAGATAATACATAAAAATTGTACGGTAAGACACAAATTTGCAAAATCAAGCAGCAAAACAAGGAGTTTCGTACAGCTAAATACAGCTGGACATGGATGAGACCAGAAGCCAGACCCATAAAATTTACAAATGGCCACACACTCTTACAGGAAGAAAAAGGTGGATAGAAAACTACAGCACTTCAGATGGTAGTAAAAACATTCACAAACTTGCAGTAGAGATGTCTCAAGGGTTTATTTCCAGTCATTGTTCCTGTGTGGAAAGAGATTGTGTCAGGGGTGTAATGTGGTTGACATGTTTAAACCTTTTAAAAAATGACAACGTTGAGGCTAATGAATGTCAAGTTTTACTGAGATGTTCTAACATTCTTTGTCTGTGTATGTACATCCTTGTGTGTTACAATACAAAACAGAAAAAAAAAATGCTTTTGGTTTTCTGATTCCACTAAAAAAAAATGTGGTATGAACAATCCTTTTCGACCACACAAATGTACCAAACGCAAGAAAAAAGAACGTTAATTATAGAACAGCACTAGATTCATATGCAGGGAAACAGAGGTTGATTCATTCTTAAGAGCTGAACATAAGCACTGGTTAAAAATGGTAAGTGCATTAAGCTGACTTTGGCATTTGGATGAGAGTAGATGATTGTGACTGTAGTACAACAGCATAGAACAATCACATAACGTCATTAAAGGCTTTACTGACATTGTCACAAATGACTCAAGATAGTACCCTTTGATTATCAACTATATTTACTGAAGACTTTAGGCCAGATCTGATTAGAATGTATGCAGATATCCATACAGTTAATACAGTACATTATGTAATCCTAAACAATCACATACTGTTTAGCAGCAAAAAGGGAAATAAACCAGATTCTACTCATATCATCAAGTCTTCAGTAAATAATGTGCAGAAGTGTATCAGTGATGTTGGCCAAAATGCCACAGATTTTGTCTTTTGAATGTAGTGTATGCTATGCCAAACACAAAAATTACCATATAAAACATGTAGCTAAACGAGACATTTAAAATGTTCCAAGATGTAAACACTTTAAAAACTTGAAACATACAGCATATTTTCAAATTCAAAAAAAGTGTGGTAATAAAAAAGTAAGAACAAAGTTCTAAGATGATATTGGTTTCAATGTGCTAATTAAGTTTTCATTCTTATGCTAAAATAAGTCATTTATAGCACTGCTGTCTTGTATGTACTTGAAACATATCCAAAACATACAAACCAAATGGATCAATTTCAATAGCAACACCTGGCTACATAAATGCAAAGCAATATGGCATCTATATATATATATATATATATATATAGACAGCACCTGCTGAGTAATGCTGTAACAAATACAGGTACAAATACAAGTCCTCTTAAACTCAGAAACTAAAACATAGCTCAAAAAACTACACAGTACATCACAAAAGAATACAATAGCTTATCCGGCAGTAACAGCAACTACAGTGTGTGTGAGTGTGATACAATTCAACAGTGTCAGTAAACATCCAGCATCGTCTTTGATGACGAGATTTGTCTATTTGTATTACTGAGTGAGAGAGATTGTTTATAATTTGGGTGGTGCAGGGGTGAAGCCACCCTCGAGTTCCCCCCTCCGGTTCTTTATGGGAATTTCTCGATGGTCCATCAATTGCTCAGAGCGAAGATGGGGCACGCCCTGAGTGACCCCGACAGGTCGATTCTTCCACTGCACACCTGTAGGGGGGTAACTGCAGGGATAGAGCGCATCGCCTCCCCCGAATAAAATCTCCCCGTCGCCATCGGCTCTAGCGGCAGTTGGGAGGTTATGATTACGGCAGTTGTTCTTTAGTGGGAGATGTGAAGGTCTTACAGTTGAATTGCCCACGTGTGGTAACCTCGGTTCTTGCTGAGAAGAGTTGGAGGAGTCCCGTCCATAGCCCCGCCTCCAATTATCAACAGTAACCCTGCAGGGTTGACGCGGTAATGCCATATCACTAGAATCAGCAGTCCTACGCTGTGAAAACGCAGCCCCCTTTGAGTCATAACTGGTGACGGTTGTGTAAATCTCACTTGTTTGAAACTCCAGACTGTCTGTGTCAAGAGAGCGACTGCGGCGGTTCAGTGCTAACGGGGCAGGGATAGGCGGACAAGGTCGACCTAAACTGAGGTGGCGAGGAAGGCTTGCGATGCCCCAAGCGTTACTCAGCAACAGACTTTGTTCATAAGCATCGAAAGTACGCTGGTCGCACTCAGCAAAGGCATCTTGCTGAAGGTAACACCCATCATCCTCAAAGGGTTCGTAAGGAGATGCTAACTCTTCCTCTTCTTCAACAAGCTCAGTCTGCTGCTCACATTCGCCCTCATTGTCCATGTCGACCACATCGAAAGTGACTATGGCGGGGAGGGCGCTCAAACTTGGCCCAAAAGGAGAACTCGACTCGGACCCATCAAGACTCTCAGTTGAGTTGCGGTAAAGCCGGGTGTTCTTTGTGAAATCTACAAGTGCTTGGGAGAAACAGACCATTAGTTCTTCTTGGGATTGGCTACAGCCTCTGGGTAGTATCGGGCTCTGATCCTCAGATTGAGGCTGCCTCCTGGTTGTCTCCGTAACTTGTAGATTAAACCCCGAATCGGCACGGGGTGCAAACAATGGCGTTCCCTGGATCTGACCCCTGCTGAGAGGCACTGGATCTTTTACAGCTTGGGATCTCTGTGGTGATTGGGGATAGCACTGATTGATAACTTCTTCCAAAACCATTTTACCATTGCCTGCGGGGAGGCTCGAATCCTCGTAGAAGCAGTCAGCATGGAACAGATGCTGGTCTTTGGAAGGGCTTCTGAGATTCTGGAGCTCACAGCACAGCAGGACATGCTGGATCTTGCTCAGACGCTCCTCCTCTGTCTCCATGGTGCCTGTCTCTAGGGCAGAGGATGCCAAGGCGTATAGAGGGTTGGCAGGACTCTTATCACCCTGCAGGGCTGCACCAACAAATGGGTGGCTATCCTTGGGAGGAAGAGCAGGGCTGAGTAGACGATCGTCAGGCTCAAAAAGTTCATAAAGGGCATCGCCACTGTAGCTATCCCGTGGAAGCCTTTCCTGGTGTGTACGTTCTCTATTCTCCTCTTCCATACCTGGCGTGGTGGAGTCGTAGTATCCCTCGTCGCTGTTGGGAACCGACTCCTGACGATCACTCTGGGGGCTTAAGAGGTCAACAGGAGTGAGGGCTGTTTCTGTAATTCCCAATGGGCTACTGGTGGAGGTGGCACGGATGGAGCTGATTTGCTGATCGGGAGTGAGCGAAGGGCTATCCGAGCTCCTGTCTGAGGGAACGTAGCAAACTTCGTTACTGGTTTCAGATTCCCATAAGCTCTGCAAGTAATCCGCATCTATCTCATCAGGAGTTGCCATCTCTTCCCCTCCGCCTTGATATGTGACAAAACATGAGCTCCGTTTTCCTGCGTTTCGGCTGCCTCTCTCGGCAGACACTGAGCTCTCAGCGACGCTGACATCATCCTGGTCTGCGATGATGTCTCCGCAACCTGTCAGCGAATCAAAGCTTTTCAATGATGAAACATCACCAAAGACTAAGTTTTCAGATGAGCAGGATACAGCAGGAGGCTCCCCGTCGGGAACGTCCACATTCTGCTCAGCCAAACGGTCTAGTTCTGACTCGGCACTCAAGGGTTGATGATATGTCGTCAGTCCTTCCCGTTTCCCGCTTTGCTTCTCTTCCCCCTTGTTCTCTTCTTCTTTTGCTCTTTTCTTCTTATCCACCTCCACTCTGCTCCTCCTTTTCTCAGGCACTAGCGTTGCATCTTTCGTACATTCAGTGGCAGCCAATGGCAGTTCATATTGACTGCCTGCAGTTTGATTAGGCACATCTGGCACCAACTCATCGCCCTGACTGTCGCCATTGTTATCGCTACGGTCACTGACGCTCGACAGGGCACCAGGCACTGTTTCGGCACGGAAGCTCGAAGACATTTCAAGTGCCTCACGCTTTTCTTGTTCAACATTTTTGTTTTTCCTGTGTCTCCGAATGCTGCTGAAAAGACCCCGGAGACCTCTGCGCTGTCGTGGTAGAGACTGAGACTTTCCATGATCCTCCTGTGATTTCTGAGGGTCACTGGAGGTGCAAAACTCAAAGTCCCCTGAGGCCACTTCACTGCTACCTCTGCCCAAATCTTCCCAGCACGTTCTGCTTACCCCATCATATGTTTGGCTCTTTGTAACACCTGTTTTTGATGACCCCTTTCTTTGACTTCTGCCACGGCCACCAAAAAAGCTGGGCAGAACACAGATGCTCTTCCGACCGCCAAAAAATCTGAAAGCCGTCTTCCGTGTTTTCACAGAAGGGGGGGACTGAGGTTGAGGGGTCTCATGGGAAACAGAGTCTGACTGCGGACCCCCTATTGCACCAACAACCTCACTTCCTGTGGCGGTCTCCATGGTGACACAGATGACTGTGGCTAATGGAGCATGTCTGTAGTAAATACTCCACCCTGAGGGGCAGGCTCGAAGGGATGGGGACTGTGTGTATCAGACATGTTATACCTGTGAGATAAACAGAAAGACACATCATTAGGAACAGTCAGTTAAAATAGGACAAAAAAAACAGAACTAAGGAACATATTTATTAAGAAACTTTTATAAAAACAATTTATTCAAACACTAAAAAGTTGTATCCATTTTTAAGATGCCCACTTGTACAGCTCTATGATAATGCCAAATATGACGTTGCAAACAAGGTTTAAGGACTGAATGTTCAAAATATTTTATCAGAAAGTCCCAAAAAGTGTGTGCTAATTTAACACTCTGACTTCTGAGCTGGGATATGGTTTAACATACTTAACACCAAATTCATTCATACACGTTATTGACAATGCATACTATATACAGGCAAGGAAAAGAGCTCAGAAACTAAAGACAATCTGGTTTTATGTTGTGTATTCCTGTCATAAAACAACTATAAGGAAAATAGTTACTATGCCTTAATGCCCTCTATTCAGATCTATACGTTTTACATGTCTAAATGAAGTTGTTGATTAGGGCTGGACAATATATCGAACGATATTGTGAGGCGCGTTTAGTCAATGAAGCCGGTGCTTTGATTAGTAGTAAATCTCCATCACGTGCGTTCCGCTCAGGTTCCACTGGAGCGGCAATTAATACACAGAGACGTAAATCTCTGACAAGCTACGCCATATCGAGCTAAATATCGAATGCGATATTTGGGTGCCCAGTTAGGTGTATGTTTCTGACTAACTTTTCACACTTTTGATGTTATTTCTAGCAAGTTTGGCTAACCACAAACGCCTTTTGTTTCTCAGACAATCTTTGCACTCTTCTCCTTGATTTGTTATAACTTCTGGCAGCCTATAGTACTCCAAATGTTTTTCTATGTCCTACCAATTGGTATAGCCCAAAACATGACAATAATTGACCATTTTCAGCAGCAATAATCAGAAAAATATGAGTTCTGTTCGGTTCAGTGACATTGTTTATGTTTTATGCCACCAATATGGCCAAATGATGACGCATTGTGAAAATACTCTATTTTGTTGTAGATCTTTAAACCATTATGCTGCCTTAGAAGCATATCCGAAATCAGTTTTATGAGGTGCCTTTGTGTGCAAATGCTGCCTGTGTGTCTAGGTTTTTGAATGCAGCCTAGTTTCAACTTGCCTCAACTAGTGTTGCTTTCGTCAACGAAAATTATGACTAAATATCGTCGTCAACGAACCTTTATCACGTGACGAAAACGAGACGAGACGAAACGAAAATGCTGGTCATGTGACGATGACTATATAAAATGTATTATGAAATATCGTTGACGAATAAAAACGAGACTAAATGTTGTTTACAAAATAAAAACTATGCTAAAATGTCTCTTTTATTTTCGTTGACGAAAACGAGACGAAACGAAATGTTATAATGTTAGATTGATATGCGCATGCCCAGTAGCCAGAGCTGTATCCCTTCTAGCCTAAACCACAGGCGACGTCACTCCCTCAAGCTCCACTCGCGGAATTATCTAGAAGACGCCCACAAACAAAGTTAAGTCTGACACAGATAAAGGGACCAATGGCCGGCCAGATAGGGTTCATATTTGGGGGGAAAAGAAGGAAGAACACATACATTTTTTTCTACTTTTTAGTAGTGATAGGAAAATGAAGCTTTTCGAAGCACCAAAGGGATCAACTGTATCTAAAAGGGTTCATTACTCGAAGCTTTTCAACACGTTGTACACTAATGACATCTTGTGGTCAAAGGTGGAAAACGTTTCTTTTGCATCCCAGATGTCCAAGCTATTTTTGGACAATTTCATTAAATAAATAAATTTATGCTAAGAAAACCATAAGAAATATTTTACTTACAGAAGGTATAAATGATAAATTAATCTGTAAATAAACTTAAAAAAAACAAAAGTACAAAAGATTCTTGTATGTATAGATGATCAAGTAAATTAAGAATATTGTTAAATTGATTAATATTCGAAGCTTCTGTGTCAAACGTCACATCACTAATTTTTAGTAAATTGTAGCTTGACCATTCAAACCTTGTTTTTCTTTTTTTTCTGACATTGTCATGTGATGCTATTTTATTTATTGTTTTTATTTAATTTTTTTCAATTTATGTGTGTGTACTTCTAACATGTTTGGTAGGTAAAATAAATGTAAATTAAAATTAGAACATCTTCTGCAATGGATGCATTTTTCAGCCTATAAGGTAACAAAAATATAATAAGAACCTTGTTTGAAATGGGTTTGGCTAAAAGAAAACTTTGGTTTTGTCTATACTACTAGGTACTACTATATTGACTGGGTTAAATAAAATTGCATTGCTAAAAATAGACTAAATGTAATCAGTTTTCGTCGACTAAAACTAGACTAAAATGTCATTCGTTTTCGTCGACTAAAACTAGACTAAAATAGTCATGGGTAATTCTGACTAAAATAAGACTAAAATGCTCAGACTTTTAGTCGACTAAAACTTGACTAGACTAAAAGGTGTATGAACTTGACTAAAACTAATAAAAACTAAAATGTCAGGTTCACACAAAGACTAGACTAAAACTAAAATGAAAATCGGCCGCCAAAAACAACACTAGCCTCAACACACCTGCATGTAAGTTGTATGACTAAGAGCTTGATTGTTCATGTGTGTTAAATTGGGGTTTGAGCTAAACCCTGCAGGACACCAGCCCTCTAGGAGCAGGTTTGGACAACCCTGATCTATTTTGAAGATATTAATAAGACTCGCTGGGGTCCTACCATTTTCACAAGTAAACATAGTTGCAATACAGTATTTTCACAACGTCATCAATTGGCCATATTAGTGGCACAAAAAGTAAACAATACCACTGGACCAAACAAAACTTGCATATTTTGCTGATTATTGCTGCTAAAAATGGTGAATTATTGTCACGTTTTGGGCTGTATTAATCGGTCAGTCTGGGAAAAACATTTGAAGAACTATAGACTGCCAAAAGTTAACAAATCAAGGAGAAAAGTGCAAAAAAAAACTGTCTAGAAACAAAAGGCGTTTATGGTTGGCCAGACTGAACCAAGATTTCCAGGGCAAGAATCTTGACAACATTCGTGTTTGTTCTTATTAAATTTGGTCAGGTAGGTGAAACATTAGGCTAATATCTTAATTAATACTGCTTGTACGTATCTTTACCACCTATTAACTTTAGTTTGTCAAAATACTGCACACTTTCCTGCTAACTAAGTCCTTTTCTATATGATTTAGCAGCTTACACGCATTTACCCTGTGGTTTAGACAGCACAAATTAGCAGAACAATGTATTCAGTAGTACATTAGCCATGCAATCCATGCTGTTGTTTACATCCGAGTATCAGATCCACTATGGCCACACATTCAGGTAACTGAACATATCGTGATGTAAGTGCAAACGATAAATAAATGACAAAAGAAATGTTGTCCCCACTATTATATTTGTAAAACAATACTATATATCACCTCTTATGTGTTACTTTAGAATAGTTAAGCATTATTTGCACTGTTGTTTCCCCAGAGGTCACAGCAAGAATAAAATGTACTATCTTGCAGTTTGTCACCGGGTTATGAGATGAGTAAATTACATTTGTTTATTTAGGTGGAAATAATTTAAATAAAATTTGTTAAGACAGGCTAACCTTCAACAATACAAAAACAAAATCTATGACAGTAAAGTGTTGCAAACTGAATGAATCCTGCAATGCAACACATAACGTGAGTGAAGTTACGCTGGGCTCAACCTACAATCAAAACAAAAGCTGACTGAAGCCAGCGGGCCTGAACACTCACTGTATGTACATCATAAACAAAGGAGAAACACGCACAGTCCAAAGAACTACACCCCACAGACCAATCACACCAATTACTGCACTAAAATTTTACTAGTATCGAAAAGAACTTAAGCTATCAAAAGACTGCACACAGTGTCCCCAGCTGGACACCATCACTGCGAATGAACGCGCAACTGGCGCGCGCTAGCCCAGACGCTAACCAGCTCGCAACCGCTTCACTGAAATACAGATAAATGGCATACGCAAACAGCGGTTTCTGCGTGTACATTAACGTACGTCCACAGTCAAAGAGGGAATAATACACAGAGATAGAAACATTAGCGATACTCGCCTTATTTTTCCATCTTTTCCGCCCGAGCGTGCAGTGATGTGCTCTGTCCTCGCGTAGCGCTGCAGGAGCTCGCCGCTGTGATTCACTTTGTTCATTGAGCGCTGGAGCTTCTTCTTCTTCTTCTTCTGATATTTGCGGCAGACTGGACGCATCGACGGCGTATTGCTGCCCTCCTCAGTTAATTTATAGAACTTCACCTAGAGACTATATTCTCCCATATAGGCCAGTGTGGTGTAGAAAATTTATGACGGTCTTTATTGTTTGATAGTCCTGATTATTAAGAATTGATTTTAAAGATAATGATGAGACTCCAGTTTTTAGCAGCTCAGAGAACATGATAGTTCTTGCAGTTTGGTAAATACCACATTCCATTAACACATGCTTTACAGTTTCTGCTTTTCCGCATGAGCATTTGCCATCTGGGTGCTTGCCAACCATTGAGCGGCTGGCGGCGTTTCCGTGCTGTGTGCATTTTGGGAAATGTAGTACCATGGCATGTGTACTATAAAAAGCAGTCACAGGAAAAAAAGAAAAAGGTGTCAATTGTAAAGGCAATAAAAATCATAATATTGGCTATACAAAAAAAAAAAAAAAAAACAGAACTTGGGGGTCCACAGAAGATTTGTGAAAAAAAACTAACGATTTAACTAAATGTTTTAGGGTATGTCAAATTTAACGTGTTAACTTGAGTTACACCAAAATAAAACTGTATTTGAACTATATTTCATGTGAAAATATTTATTTTATTTAAAATGTATTGTTTTTCATCAACACGGAAGTACGCCTATGGGTGAGACTTCCTGTTCATAATCTGCTATAGGCTATAAATAACAAGAATAATAACATGCAGTAAACGGTAAAACTGTTTGCACTACAAACCAGTGTGCTCATAACTGATAATACATTAAAATAACATGGTAAGACACACCAATTTGCTATTTTGCACAGCTAAGAATAACTGGATGTGGATGAGACCAGAAGCCAGATCCATAATTATTAATCATCTAATTATTTTAGAAAGGCTTAAGGGGTCTTCGGGATTAAAACGTTTAAAACAGTGTTGTAAATATATGACATGGAAAAACATACCAAAACTGAAATAAAAATGAAGTTAGAAGTATTAGTGCAATATTTTTTCATTGCAACATTCTAGTGCAATCTTCACTAACAACTGCAATTGGATTTATTTGTATATCTCACTATTGTGACCAACAAGTTGTTTACTCATATATTAATACTAGACACCTTAAAGATCATGTGTACCAAAAATCTGTCATATCTTTATTTTAACATACTTTACTAGCCTTTCAGTTTCAAGCTTTGATGCAGCCATCATCTTCTCAAGGTGCAAACAGGAAATAAACTGCTTTAGTCATGTGACAATTTGCACTAAACATGTGAAACTGCACATGAGAGACCCTTTATTTTTTTTCCATATTTGCAGGAAGTGCACTAAAACATCAGTCAGTAAGGTTTTTAGAGCTTTATAAACAAAAACCCTTTTTACGGTCACTATTGTAACCGGTGGGTTTAATACTTAATACTTTTTTTTTGGTGATAGTTGTTGATGGAGTCCCTTGTTTGTCCTGAACAGTTAAACTGCCCGCTGAGAGACAATGCATTATGAACATTTGAAGATCAGGGTAAATTTAACTTATTTTGTATTCTGGGAAACATTTAAGTATCTTTTGTAGTTTCTGAAGGGCGGTACTAAATGAACAAAAAAATTATATTTAGGGAAAATAATTTAAATAATCTTCATTTTGTTCAAAAGTTCTTTCTGGAGCAACACAGTAATAACAATCAAGTGTATGTAAACTCTTGAACTGGGTCATTTTTATAAATTCAACAATTATTTTCTCTTGTGGACTATATGTAAATGTCTTTTATGTGAAATATCTTATCAGAACTATATAAAATATAACACACATTTTGTATGATCCCTCCTAATGTAGTAAAATAATTAACATTTAGCAGATTCTGCAAGGTGTATGTAAACTTTTGACCTCAACTGTAAATAATACTAAAATAACACTGGTCTAGTCTGTATTCTGTAAGATTTTGTCTCCTCATCAGTGCAAACATCCTTTTTTATGAAGTGAAAAAAACTCTATATGGAAATTGGCACCTCAAATTACCCCATAAATGTAAATACAGAGAAAACAACACAGATAAACATTTTGATGGTCAGCAGTTCATTTTTATGAACACATTAACAAGCCAGATGTTATCCATAGTATAATTATGTTTTTCAAATACACCTGCACTGTACATCCCACTTAGCACATTCTCAAGCAAAATATTTCAATACCTGTGCTATAAATCCCTTTCCCTCTGAGGACTTGTTCTGGAACGGATGTTCTTTTGAAGTCTTTAACCTGACAGGAACAGAATGACCTCCATTACATGCTACCTGCACAATGGAGGTTATACGACATCTGCTGGAAGAGTCCATCTGCTCTAAACAAGGGATTCATTGACACAAGTACATCACAATTATACATCATAGTAAGATTAATAAGCCAGCTACCAACACTTTTTACATCCTTCATCAAGCTGTTGCTGATTAACAAAACACTAATGATTCTGTAAAAATCACTGCTGAGGTTAGTATGAGAAATGAAAACCTCCAGATGATCTTGAAAAGGCAGAACAGAATGTATGATAATGCATAGTTCAAGAGCATTTACAACAACACTTCTGGTAATATTACACAGTCGAATCTGATAAACAATGAAGCAAATTAGTTTAAGAGGATGTTAACACTCCATATATGTAAACCAGGGTTGTTAGCAGTGTATCGGTCCGTCTGTGATTGCATACGAGTAAGTCCACGTCATTAGTCCAGATATTCTGTCAGTTTCACTCCCTCTGATGCCTGTATGGTCTACCTGTCCAGCCTGTGTGTGAATGAATGAGTCTGTCCTTTGCTAAAGGCACAGTGGAGTGTACTCTGTTTTGTCAGTAAACCAATGCACTGTTCATAGGCTTGTGTTTGAGATAGTTGATGAGCCTGGGTGGAATCTCCAGAGAGTCCAAACAATGAACCTTGTTCACCTGTATCAGGTGTCTACGAATGGCCAATCTACACTGAGATGCAAGAGTCTTCGGACACCCTGTGGAAAAAAAGAGAGATAAAAAGGTTAACAATCTCATAATAAACAGCATTATTTTATTATTATTTATATACTAATGTGACTCTGGACCACTTAAGTAGCACAGGTATATTTGTAGCAATAGGCAAAAATACATTGTGTGGGTCAAAATTATCCATTGTTCTTTTATACCAAAAATATTAAAGATATTAGGTAAAGATTATGTTCAATGTAGATATTTTGTACATTTCCTACTGTAAATATATCAAAATTTCATTTGTGATTTGTAATATGCACTGCTAAGAACTTCATTTGGACCAATTTAAAGGCAATTTTCTCAATATTTCAGATTCTCAGATTTCAGATTTTTAAAAAGTTGTATCTCGGCCAAATATTGTCATATCATATACATCCAAACATCAATGGAATTATTATGCAGCTTTCAGATGTATTTACAAAAATGACCCTTATGACTGGTTTTGTGGTCCTGGGTAACATATAGTATTTCATTCATTTTGAATTCAGCTTTAATATTGAGTTTTTATTTCATTTTGTGAGTAATTTTATGTGCTTTTGTCATCTTTATTAGTTTTTGTTTTAAAATAAACATTTTTATTTAGCTTTCAATTATTTTCATTTTAGTTTTAGCAATTTTAGCACTTCAACTTAAATGTAGGCAAAAATGCTAATTTTTAAGTTTAACTTAAACTTAACTAACTTAATTTTCCTTATATTTATATTTAGTTTTTAGATTTATTTTTTAATTTTTCCACAGTATTAGCTTTTTGCTGATGTCCGACAATATTTTTCTTTTCTTTTTTTGTCGATAGCCAATGCTTTTGTTTTGAAACGACAACCTCTCCAGTGCAAAAAATAAACAATTTATTTTTAATGTTGGTTAGTGTTGAGCAAAAACTGTTTTTAGAACTTAAAATTATATTTAAAGTTTTTTTTTAAATAAGGCTACATTAATAAATAACTATAATAAAATCAATCTCTGCTGATTATTTTTATTTTTCAGTTGCGTTCAGTTCAGTTTCAGTTTGCTTTTCAGTCTTCAGAAATCTTTTATCTTTACATATCTATTACATATTAATGACTAAACCTGTATACTATATTTAATTTACAAGTGTCATGTTCGTGATTTTATTAATGTAAGCTATAGCTTCTGACCTTTATATCAAAACAGACTATTTGATTTGATTTATTTTACACCAGTTATTGCTTTATTTATTTAGAAACACAAGAATTGTATGTTACGTGTATTTTACTTTTATTTTATTACAAGTAGGCCAACATCACCGCCTAATCGGCAAAATTTCAGCATGTTTTTTTTAAATTGTCAGACCCCAATGTTTACATTAAGCCTGTAATCAGACAATTACAATAATGTTCCGATAATATCATCCACCTTCAAAAAATTCTCTAAATTTATTCCACTCAAATCTGGATTGTGAGATACGTTCTCAAAAATGCAAGATATAAAGTCAGATTTGTAAGATATAAACTTAAAAAAAAAATGTATGTAAGATGTAAATTCCTGTTAAAAAAAAAAAAAAAAATTTTTTTTCCTCAGAATTGCGAGTTTATATCTTGCAATTCGGCGTTTTTATGCCACAATTCCAAGTTAAACTTTGAAATTTGGAGCAAGACCAATTGCAAATTTAAAAAAAAATATATAGTATATGCTATCCACCTTTTTCTTTCTGTAAGAGTGGGTGGGGCCATTTGTAAATGCAAATTTTGCAGCTTGATATTGCAAATTGGTGTGTCTTACCATATTAATTATAATTTATTATCTTAATTATAAGCAAACCAGTTTGTAGTGCAAACAGTTTTATCATTTAATGCACGTTGTTATTCTTCTCATTATTTCCCTATAGTGGCTAATGAACTGAAAGTCTCACCCATAGGCTTTATTCCGCGTTAAGGAAAAATGGTGGATAACACAGCTTAAACATCTCTCACCTCGCTCTTTCAGCAACAGCTCAACAGCTTCGTTCTGTTTGGTGCTCTTCTCTATAATGAGGGTCGGCAGATAGACGTTTGCCCCAAAGTCAATGAGCAACTGAATGTATTCGACTCCACAGCCGTGTCTCAAACACAATTCCAGGACCGTCTTCTGCTGCGTGGCCCTGCCGATTACCTTCTCCTCTGGACTGTTATAGTTCGGATCTGCCCCATACAACAGCAAGATTTTGAAGCAATCCAGGTGTCCATATATGGCCGACAGGTAAAGCGGCCCACTGCACACAGCAACCCCTGAGGCCCACAGAGTCACCTTTGACCTGGCATTGACCTCCGCCCCATGCCGAAGCAGCTGGCGGAGGATCTCTGGGTCGCCATCTCGGGCAGCGGTGAGCACAGGCGAGCTGTTGTTCAGGTGACTTCCATTCGGATTAGCTCCGGCACGGAGAAGCGCGAGCACACAGCTCAAGTAACGCCCGCACACAGCGGTGAAAAGAGGGGTCTGGGCTTTAACATCAAGGCGGTCTATGTCTGCCCCATTGGCTAGGAGCAACTGCAGGCACCTCAGGTGACCTACAGGAAAAAAAACTGCTGCGTTCTGGTCGTGGTGGACAACAAACTCTGAGAGTGCATAGAAGGGTGACGCACGTACCTTTGGACGCAGCCATGCGTAACGGGGTACCTGGGATCCCCCAACCGCTCTGCTGATTAATGCACTTCCTGTAGCGTTCTTGTGACAGTAGCTCGGCCAGCAGGAAATGGTCATTGTCAGCCACAGCTCGGTTCAGCTCCAGGCTCTCAACAGCTGATTCATCCTCCTCCACTGGTCGCAGCTGGAGCATAGAGGAGAACTTCAAAGGAAAAAAAAAGTTATGCACAGATGAGCAAAACAAACCATTATTCAGGATGAATTGCATTCACTTCAATACGTGAAGTGCTGTACTTTCAGTTCAGTTTTGAACTACAAAAAAAGCGAATATTGGCATATTATTGTGTTTAATGAGCAAATTATGATTATATTATACTATAATGTCTTTGACGGCGTTTAAACAAGCTTTAAAACACTGGGAACGCTTTGTCATGATAAACTTACTTTATCTACATTAGCTTAACACTACTAGCAAGCATATACACGGTCTGTTAGCCGACTAGCAAGCGATATAAACATAAACACAAGCAGAATTAGATTTCGAAATGCTTTTATATGCGAATAAACTCAGCTGAGAGTAATACTGATCCCATTTAGAAGATAGAAGATTTATTCCCCGGCTCTAGGAGCTCGGTGGATTTAACTCCAGTATTTGTAAATAACGCGAGTTTGACTCGCTCTCTCTGACCTGCTTTCCAACAAACACGCATTGTTAAGGTAGAAACTGCTACACATATATAATATGAGCATTTGGTATGTATTTTAAGTGTGTTTTCGTCTCAAGGACACTCACCGAGCTAATAATAAGCCAAACACTGACGAGCAGTAAACAGCGGAAGCTGTTCGGATGGCGGCGGGCTGGCGGGCGACCAGAGGGGGCGCTGTGCCCGCACTCACCGCCACTGGGATTCAGTCATACCTGTTTTGTATGAGTGGGTTTAGCTATAGATATGTACTCAAACCAAAATGTATTCATACACCTTCAACATTTCCCACATTATCACAGTTTATTTGCTATAGTTTAGAAAATGGTAATAAATGACAAGAACTCAAGAGTTAAACTGTGTCGGAACAAATTCAGATCAAAGTGTCAGATCAAAGTGTCAAATAAAATTTTTGGTCCCATATTTTAATCAGTTTTACTGGTAGTCGACTGTGTGAAGAATTTTTGGGTATAATATGTGACCCTGGACCACATTAATTAGCAGAGGTATTTGTCTTTTATGCCAAAAACCATTTGGATATTAAGTAAAGATCATGTTCCATGAAGATACTTTGTAAATTTCCTACCGTAAATATGTCAAAACGTAATTTTTGATTAGTAATATGCATTCCTAGGAACTTAATTTGAACAACTTTAAAGGAGATTTTCTCAGTATTTAGATTTTTTGTTGTATCTCAACCAAATATTGTCCTATCTCAAATATCACTGGAAAGCGTATTCAGCTTTCAGCTAAAAAAAAATAGACCAAAATGACTGGTTTTGTGGTCAAGGGTCACCATGTGTCACTGTTAACTTTATTTTGCTATCCTCACTTACATAAATGAACTATAGTGTCCTGCATCCACTAGTAAAAAATATCAAAAATTATATCTGGTGTCTGAATAATTTTTGGTTTGACTGAATGTGAGTTTAGCATTGTCCACAAACATATTAGAATTAGTATAATCGCATAACATTACTTTTTTTTTTGCATATAAAAGCATTTAAAAATTGTGTTCATGAGGTTTATCTCGTTTGCTAGCTGGCTAACTGTCCGTGTATGCTTGCAAGTAGTCGTTAAAACTAAAGCAGGTAAAGTTTATAATGACATAACTCACTTTTTTTACTACAATCTATATTTATTTAAAGAAAACATCCATTTAAATTGAATGGTGTACAAAAGAGGTACAAAACAGTGCAATGATCAAAATAAGCGTGTATAAAATGAGCTGACGTGAATATTACACAGAGCAAAACTTTTTCAGGTTTAAAAACAATACATGTAATGTAACCATTTTCAGTGTTATCCCTCTTATTGCTTATTTCAAAATTCCCTTTTGACTATTGCTGTATTTTAAATCAATAGATGTTTTTTTCAAATTTAATAAAAAAAATAATGTAAACAAATGCCTCTCAATAAAGGAAGCATTTTTAAACATTGGTTTGCATTTCACATAATAATAACCGCTTGTCTGCAGCTCCATATCAGCCAGGGTTCAAGAAGCTGTCAAAACTTTTCAACAACCATCAGCAATAAACATCTAGACATTATTAAAAACAATATTGCTTTGCAAAACTATATGCCGCTCAAAAGGCTTGGTTTAAAAAGACATAAGTAATAACACTCAACTATTTTTGTGTGCATCAAATGATTTGTTTGGCATTAGAGCTTGGCTCAAACAATATGGAATCCTATTGCAATCAATCAGCTGCGTTCAAACAGCGTTTTGCAATAAAGAACGCAACAAAAGTAATACTAAGCCCTATGTGCAAAAAACTGATCATCAATTTGATCCATTTTTTAACAATGTGTTCCCTATATCAACCTGAATTTCACATCAGCTGCTTATGTGTCTGAACGAATCAGTTTGAGTCTGGTTTTCAAATGTACTACACGTTATATTGAAAGTGTTACTAAAAGAAAGTCATTAAAAAACAGTATACCATACAATGAAATACGGCCAAATTTGATCAGAATGGCATTTAGACATTAAGTAGATGATTCTGACTGCGTATAATCGAAGCATATAGCTTCAATCCTCATGGTCTGAAGGCTAACAAACACACTGAAGTCCACAAAAACATACAGAACATTTCAGGAATGTTCAAAACAGGGCACAAGAATCCACCCAGTGCTTAAAAAACCTAATTAACAATTACAAACTAGTGTGTGACACAATGGTACAGTTTGAATGCTTTTTGTATTACAGTGGCTTTTTTCAATAATCCGCACATTTGTTCTTAGGGGTCTTAGTCAAAACGTCCGTTCTGTTACTATGGAGACTCAAGAGGATTCTTGTACCTCCTCTTTGGAATGTTCTGTTTCCACAGAAACAGGTTTGTCCTTAGAGGAGGTCAGATCGTGTTCGGGGGCTGCTGGCTCCGCCCCTTCATTCTCATTGCACTTTTCAACTCCTGGACCCGCCTCCTCCGCATCTCCATTAATCAAAGAAGCACAGCTTCCATTTGATTGGACAAGAGCAGCGGTGGGAGTCGTCTTACTTGGACTGTCCTGTTCCACAGGTGTGTTGATTGGTCCAGATGGATCAGGGAGAACTCCGTCTGCAACAGCCAGCTGCTGTAAATGGAGAAGAGAGAGACAGCGTTGTGTCAATCAAACACCTCTCCACTCTTGACAAAAACTACAGCTCCCACAAACCCCACTTACTCGCTGTAATTCAGTCATGGTTCGCTCTCCTTCTACCTGCTTCTGCGAGAGGGACAACAGCTGGTCTAAAACAGACTGTCTTGGGTGCATGCCTCTGTCATAGTGGTTATACATCCCACACCAGAACCTGGGAAACATACACAAATACAAATGTGACCCTGGACCAAAAAACAAGTCATAAGGGTCCATTTTTTGAAATCGAGTTTTATACATCATCTAAATAAATAAGCTTTTATTGATGTATGGTTTGTTTGAATTGGACAATATTTTTTTACAGATAATGTACTCACCTCCTTGTCATCCAAGATGTTCGTGTCTTTCTTTCTTCAGTCATAAGGAAATTATCTTTTTTGAGGAAAACATTTCAGGGTTTCTCTCCTTATAATGGACTTCTATGGTGCCCCCGAGTTTGAACTTCCAAAAGAAGGGTCTTATCTAGCAAAATGATCAGTTATTTTCTGAAACAATTACAATTTATATACTTTTTAACCTCAAATGCTTGTCTTGTCTAGCTCTGTGTGTATTCCGGTTCATAACAGTTAGGGTATGTCGAAAAACTCCAATCTCATTTTCTCCTCCAACTTCAAAATCATCCTACATCACTGTTTTACCTTTTTTTGTAAAGGGTGTTTGATTTTATTTGCATGTTCACTTTGTAAACACTGGGTCGGTACTTCTGCAGCAATGTAAAAGTATATAAGTTGTAAATGTTTTTAAAAAAAAATAACCTATCGTTTCGCTAGATAAGACCTTTCTTCCTCCGTTGGGATCGTTTAGAGGCCTTTGAAGCTGCATTTTTAGAAGTTCAAACTCAGGGGCACCATAGAAGTCCATTATATGGAGAGAAATCCTAAAATGTTTTCCTCAAAAAACAATTTCTTTACGACTGTAGAAAGAACTTGGATGACAAGGGCTCAGAAAGCTCTTGGATTTCATAAAAATATCTTAATTTGTGTTCTGAAGATGAATGGGTTTGGAACAACATGAGGGTGAGTAATTAATGACAGAATTTTCATTTTTGGGTTAACTATGCCTTTAAGAGTGTATCATACTTGAAGTGCAGTGGTAAAGTGCTGGGTCTGAGAACTGTGCACTCTAGTGAACGCCGGTACAAGGGGTTTCGATACTCATCCTGGTTCTTCAGAAGATGTGGCCACAGTGAAAACGTCTTTTCATGCAACCTAAAATCCCACACAGAAAAGTATGTTTTAAAATCATTCAAGGCTTGGAATCAAGAGTATGTTTGATTTCACTTTTAACAAAGAATGATTGGTTTTCATTTTGAAGCATACACGGATACACGCCGACTGCATTATTCTTATCATACATACATTTATGTGTGTATGTGAATTATTTTCTTACCTCATTTCCAGCCTCTCTTTCTGGCAGTTGCCTATGAAGTTTCCATACTGGCAGGCGTAGACATCATTGTGTATTTCTATTAGGTAACGTTCATTAAACTCAAACGCGGAGGGGAATTGTTCTGACAGCTGCCACACACATTCCAGGAACTGGGTGAAGACCGGAGACACTTCTTTAGGGTCTGTGTCCAGATGGCCACACCTATAGCACACATATGTACACAAATGTACTGGTCACAAAAAACTGACTTATATTCATAATAATGGCACACAATTAAGGGATCACTATTACTAAAGCCTTTTTATAGTATACAAAAGGTAACTGTAGTGTTTTAGCAACACTGTGTTAATATTATACCATTTAAAATAATAATATTATTATTAAAATATGTAACATTGTGACCCTGAACCATAAAACCAGTCTTAAGTGGCATGGATATATTTGTAGCAATAGCCAAAAATACAATGCATGGGTTAAAATGATTGATTTTTCTTTTATGCCAAAAAACATTAGGATAATAAGTAAAGATCATGTTTCATCAAGTAAATTTCCTACCCTTAAATATATCAAAACAAATTTTTGATTAGTGATATGCATTGCTAAGAACTTAATTTGGACAATTTTAAAGGTGATTTTCTCAATATTTAGATTTTTTGCACCCTCAGACTCGGTCATATCCTAATCAAACATCAATGGAAAGCTTATTTTTTTTGGCTTTCAGATGATGTATTAATCTCAATTTCAATTCAATTTACCTTTATGACTGGTTTTGTGGTCCAGGGTTAGATTTATATATATATATATTCAATTATTACAAGCTGTGATAATGTGTTGATGATTATTTACCAATACACACAAAAAATAGAAAGTTTTTACCTATGACTGAATTTATGACCGAAAGAGATCCATTCCTTTTCTATTAAAACCTGTTATTTAAAAAAAAGGTAAAATGGTTAATTTCCCCAACAATCTGCTTTGTTGTATATGATAAACAAATTAAACACAGTCAAGACCTTAATTTTTTTTTATTTTTTCATATTTTAGTAAGTCTCACCTTTTAATATACACTACTGTTAGAAAATATTTAAAGATGTTCAGTAAGATTTTTTTTAAATTAATACTTTCAGTTATTTATTGCTAGGATGCATTAAACTGATCAAAAGTGACAGTGAAGACTTGCATACTGTTAAATAAGTTTTCTATATCAAATAAATGCTGTTTGTTTGACCTTTATATTCATCATAGAATCCTACAAATAATTATTACAGTTACCACAAAAAATATTAAAGGAGAAGTTCACTTCCAGAACAAAAATTGACAGATAATGTACTCACCCCCTTGTCATCCAAGATGTCCATGTCTTACTTTCTTCAGTTGTAAACAAATTATGTTTCAGGATTTCTCTCCATATAGTGGACTTCTATGGTCCCCCCGAGTTTGAACTTCCAAAATGTAGTTTAAATACAGCTTCAAAGGGCTCAGAAGGGTCTTATCTAGCGAAACGATAGGTTACTTTCTAAAAAAAAATAATAATAATAAATTACAATTTATACACTTTTTAACCTCAAATGCTCATTTCGTCTAGGTTGGAGGAAAAAATGAGACAGAAGTTTTTCAACCTACCCTAACTGTTTTGAACCGGAATACACAGAGTTGACGCAGAGCTACACGAGACATTTAAGGTTAAAAAGTATAGAAAAATGAAACAAAAGCACGCACATCAGTCTCAAAAGGGTGCTCGACCAAAAAGCAACAAGTAAAAAATAGAATATAAAGTCGGCAACACCTAAGCTCCAAAAGTATCAAAAATATTTATTATTAAAACAACTTTCGCATAGCGTGTGTCACGTTTCGAGCACGTTTCTGATGAAGAGCCTGCGCGCTCTAAACGTAACACACGCTATGCGAAAGTTGTTTTAATAATAAATATTTTTGATACTTTTGGAGCTTAGGTGTTGCCGACTTTATATTCTATTTTTTACAGGTTAAAAAGTATATAAATTGTCAATTTTATTTTAGACAATAACTGATCGTTTCACTAGATAAGACCCTTCTTCCTTGGCTGGGATCGATTAGAGCCATTTGAAGCTGCATTCAAACTGCAATTTGGAAGTTCAAACTTGGGGGCACCATAGAAGTCCACTATATTGAGAAAAATCCTGAAATGTTTTCCTCAAGAAACATAATTTCTTCACAACTAAAGGAAGAAAGACATGAACATCTTGGATGACAAGGGGGTGAGTACATTATCTGTCAATTTTTGTTCTAGAATTTAATTTTTCCTTTAAGCAGCACAATTGTTTTTAACATTGATAATAATAAGAAATGTTCTTAAGCACTAAATCAGCAGATTAGATAGGCTGAAAATTCAGCTTTGCCATCACATAAACTACATAAAAAAAGTTAAAAAAAAAAAAGTAAAATTACACAAATTAAGATTTTTTTTGCGAAATCCAAGAGCTTTCTGACCCTCCATAGACAACAACCACATAAAATAATGACTTTATTCAACAATTTTTCTCTTCCTTGTCATTCCCTGCCACCATTCATAGTACCACAACACAAAAAGTATTCTCATAGCTTCATAAAATTCAGGTTGAACACTGATGTCACATGGACTATTTTAACAATGTCCTTACTACCTTTCTGGGCCTTGAAAGTGGTATATATTAAGTTACACAGGAATAGTTGGTGACTTAATGTGCAAGGCCATGACCTGCCCAACAGTGTGAAATACATGTGAGTGTTCACTTTAAGTTCACAGGCATCCTGTGTTGAGGGTAGAGGTTATAGGCTATTAGGTCATTACCATGAGGCCTTTAATGGTTCTGTAGTATGGGTCCAGCAGTATGCAAGCCAAAGAGCACACCTGAGCTGTTCTGTCCCAACCATCAGAACAATGTACTAACACACTCGCCCTTTCTTCACAGACAGCCTAGAACACAAACAAAATGACTGAGTATATCATTCTTGATATTCTTGATATAGTCGTGTTGATGTCTCTCTATGCAATTATAGCATGGAGGTAAGTACCTTGGCGAGAAACAAGCCTGCATCCATCACAGATTTGATGTGCCTCAGCCAGCCCGAGTTCTCCAGACCTGTCAGATAGTCACTCATGGAAGGAGACTTCATAGAGCACACTAGAAGAACAAAGGTACAGCCAATCATCATTTTATCTACTACTGATTTAAAAGGTATAACCTTATCACAGACCTGCAAACTCATCAGAGGAAAAAAGGTGACAGTGTCCAACAACTAAAGAACAAAAACACAAATTATATTATACTGAAAAACATTATTTTTTCCTTCTTAGCCTGGACAAGGGTTTCACAAACACACACGCACACAAACGCCATGGAGGGAAACTGAAAAACATTCACAAAATATTTCATATATTTTACAGTTCAAGATAAAACTTAAAAGATGTAGTTATTAAATTATATGAAATATTTCAATATAATATGAATTATCGATAAATATTGAGTGCTTTATTTAATTTTTATACCATCAATATTTAACGTATTTGTAGTGAACTATATATAAGTATTTAAATAATTCACCCTTATAGGCTGTTTGTGTGTGAGCTTAATGTCTTTCTGCACTTGCTATAAAATATATATATATATATATATATATATATACACTTAAGGGCGGTAAAAGTACTACAATTTATTATACTAGATATTGTATAATAAATCAAAAAGAAGGCCGTCTTGAAAAATATAGGGAGTTTAAAAGGCAGCTGCATAATAAATAATGTTCTGCTGCCATCTATTGGTTATATGGGTAATTCCATATTATTTTTAAAAAAGACGTTTTCTGCGAAAAAAGTCATTTTGTCCTATGCAGTTTTTTATGAATGAAAATGAGTCCTTGAAGTACATTTTATTTCACAGCAGTAAAGTTGGAAAATAATAAAGGCTTTAAAATATTGTGATAAGATTTAAAAAATGTGTTCTTGACTTTGAAGGCAAGTTAGTGATTATCAAGAATACGATTAAGATGTCCTTGAAGAGAAGTATGGCTTGCTAGCTAACGTTAGCCTAAACAAGTTATGATAGTGTTTAGCTGTCAGCATTTAAATGTACAACTATGCAGATACGGAGAGTACGGGATTACCAGGCTCCGCATTTAAATTATGTTGTTAAATAATAAGAAACTGAATGTTCACGCCGCTAACATTATTGTTTATAATGTTGCAATTATAATTTTTCTCAGTTTCTGATAAGAACGAGGCAGTAGATCAGTCTCAAGAGTGTCCACCTAATATATAGCACATATAAAATGAGCTTTAGCGGAAGTTTACGAGCTGCTTATCTTTATGCAGAAGTTCTAAAGAACTCTCCGTACATACAGTCATTTCAATTTCCATCAGAGTTTCCACATTAGGTCAGGTGTCTCTTGACAGGGGCGAACACAGATGGCAGTGTGTTTCAAGACACTGAAGCAAGCGCTGAGATTGGTCCAGGAAAAATATCATTTATAAGAATTGTCCAATAATGGCCTACATGGCACACAAGCCCACCCCCACATAACCGGAGAGAACAAATAGTGATTACAAGGCTAAGACTAAAAAGAGCAAAGCGTCTTTTTAAAGATGCCTTCCTGCGGCTCGTGCAGATGCCAATGGCGACTCTGAGGACTCGCCTGGCCTTCTTCAATGAGGCTGCTCCCCCGCCCGCCGCGGTGTCGCGCCGTAAATGCGCCGTGCCCAGCGGGCCTCGGATTCTTCCCCCAGCCGACAAAGCTCGCCGGTTCGCCCGCCTGCTTCACCGACCTCGTCAGCCTCTGTTCCGGACGTAAAGCGGCCGCTGTCTGCCACCGCTTCCATCGACGCCGCTGACGAGGGGGCCATGAAGGAGGAAGAGGATTTCCGTTTCCCGCCAAAAGGGGAACGTGCATGCTGCTCAGAAGAGGCGATAGCAGCCCACTTATGTCTGCCCTCCGCTGGACGGCGTGCTAAGTCGGCCCTCCCCTCTAAAGCTTGCCGTCAGATGTCAAACCTGCTCCGCCGCACTTTCGCCACCGCCAAGCCGCGTCAGCGCTGCGTAACATGGTCTCTCACCGTTGCTGAGAGGCACCCGTGGCTAACGCTTTCTGACGTTTTTCTCATCTGGCCGCCGCCCCGCCGGACGCGGCCCGCGGCCCAGGATTGAGTTGAAACCTGAGCCTCCGAAATCGTCCTAGCACAACTCGCTCGTCCAGTTCCAGAAAATGTGACTGTTCCAGTGTTTTCTGCAGCCAACAAACTGGCTCCGTCGCCCGTTTGCCTGCACACAAAAGTCGTTCTCACGGCTACCCAGATAAACCCCCAATAGAGTGTATTTTCTGGTGTCCCGGCCATAGCCGATGGTGTTTCATGTGTAGTAAGAATGCCCACTACCCAGTGCTCATCTCTACACACAAGCACAGCCTGTCACACAGGTCCCGTGCACATAAAATCGACTCAGATCGATTGCGCTTCACAACCGGCCACGGCCGATGGTGTTTCATGTGTAGTAAGAATGCCCACTACCCAGTGCCCATCTCTACACATAAGCACAGCCTGTCACACAGGTCCCGCGCACATAAAATCGACTCAGATCGATTGCGCTTCACACGTGGTAAATGTGCCCACTTCACAGTGCCCACAGACACCACATCATGCACGTCAAACGGTTTCTGTAAAAACGAAACCAAAAGTGCATTCGCTCTATGCAGGCGAACGTTGTTTGGAGTGTGTTAAATGTGCCCGCTGCCCCACAGCCACATACATACACAGACATAATAGTTCCCGCTATCAGCGTGCCCCATGCCTCAAATGTCACGAGCACGTTTTGCATGAAATCAACGTGCATTCGCTCCATGCAAGCGAACGATGTTTGGAGTGTGTTAAATGTGACTGTTCCAGTGTTTTCTGCAGCCAACAAGCCGGTTCTGTCGCCCGCTTGCCTGCACACAAAGGTTGTTTTCACGGCTACCCAGATAACCCCCCAATAGAGTGTATTTTCTGGAGTCCCGGCCACGGCCGATGGTGTTTCATATGTAGTAAGAATGCCCACTACCCAGTGCCCATCACTACACACAAGCACAACCTGTCACACAGGTCCCGCGCACATAAAATCGACTCAGATCGATTGCGCTTCACATGTGGTAAACGTGCCCACTTCACAGTGCCCACAGACATCACATTATGCACGCCCCAAGGTTTCTGTAAAAACGAAACCAAAAGGCATTCCCTATATGCAGGCGAACGTTGTTTGCAGTGTGTTAAATGTGCCTGTTGCCACACAACCACATCCACACACAGACATAATAGTTCCCGCTATCAGCGCCCGCGCCCCGAATGTCACAAGCACGTTTCTTGTGCCACAGCACACCGAAACCACTCCGTTACTGAACGAACGGAGCGCGCTTTGTATTCAACCTCTAGCTATTCATGCAAACGCATGGGAAAAGCTTCCAGGGGTTTCGAAATGGGTGCTGGACATTATAAAAGGAGGCTATTCGCTACAGTTTCACCGACGCCCGCGCCGCTATACAGCGCGCGTCGAGACCACAATGCAGACAGAAGCAGCACACCTGCTTCGAGCCGAAGTGGCGAAACTATTGAGCAAAGGAGTCATAGAGCCCCTTTCTCAAGCTCAAAGCGAAGGAGGGCTGTACAGCAGATATTTCCTGGTACCGAAAAAAGACGGTGGTCTCAGACCCATATTAGATCTAAGGCAACTGAACAAAGCGCTGGTGAAGCGTCGGTTCAGGATGCTCACGACCAGAAAAATCCTCGCGCAATTTCCCCAAGGAGACTGGTTCGTGTCAGTGGATCTGAAAGATGCGTATTTTCAAATACAGATAGCGTCACGTCACAGGCGTTTTTGAGATTTGCCTTCGAGGGCCAGGCATATCAGACGGCTCTATTCCTCAAAATGGTCTGTGTTTTCGGGTTGGTGCGCAGCCCGCGGCTCGTCACCCACTAACTGTGGTGTGATGGAGGTGCTTTCCTTTCTACAAGAGCTGCTGGACAAGGGCAGAACCCCGTCCACGCTCAAAGTCTGTGTGGCGGCCATAACAGCGTTTTCGAGGACAACGCTAGGTCAGTCAATAGGAAGGAACGATTTAGTTATTCGCTTCCTGAGGGGAGCTAGAAGACTGAATCCCCCCAGACCTCCCTCAGTCCCCGTATGGGACCTTTCTGTGGTACTAGAGGCCATGAAAGGTGGACCATTCGAGCCTCTGCAGACGATTGATTTGAAATACCTGTCTCTTAAGACTGTGTTTCTGCTGGCTCTCGCTTCAGTGAAGCGCATAGGGGATTTGCACGCACTCTCTGTGAGCGCGACGTGCATGGAGTTTGGACCTAATGACTCTAAAGTCATACTCAAACCCAAACATGGTTACGTTCCAAAATCCCTCAACACACCGTTTAGGGCACAGGTCATCGCGCTGTCAGCCCTACCGGTCACTGATGAGGAAATAAACGCGAGCCTCCTATGCCCAGTCAGGGCATTACGAGCTTACGTGTCTCGCTCGTCTGCTTTTAGACAGACAGAACAGCTTTTTGTTTCGTTTTATGGGCGTCCCAAGGGACTGGCCGCGTCAAAACAGAGCTTATCCAGATGGATAGTTGATGCTATTGCGCTGGCATATGCTTCCAAAGGCATGCAGTGCCCGCTAGGTGTCAGAGCACATTCCACGAGGGGCGTGGCCTCATCGTGGGCTTGGTCGAGTGGGATTGCCTTGCAAGATATTTGTACGGCGGCGGGCTGGGCCTCTCCGTCTACATTTATAAGGTTTTACAACCTGGAGGTTCCCGACTTACAGGCCAGACTGCTGTCAGTCTAGATATTCAGTGTTGTCTGACCTGATGTTATCAGCTCGGAATGCTGCGTCTACTGAGCACAGCTCTAGGGTCGACAGTGAAAGTAGTAGCACAAGATGTGCCTGGGCAAACTGTGTGAAGACCCTTATTTTTACGTCAGCTCAGGCTGTAACCCCGCCCTGTTTGTACGTTAAACTTAGCGTCTGAGTGACGCTGCACTATGTGGAAGAGTGCAGCGTTGCCACTCCCTCTTCCCCGGACTCCCTGTGAGTTCTATAGGTTATTATGAACTGTATGAACCCCGGGCTTTCGCCCTTGGGTCTTTGGTGTCAGATCTCAGCATGCACGGCGTTTTACACTGGGTCCCCTAGCGTAAGATACTTACGCAGTACGAGAGACCTCTCGTAAGAGAACGTACTCGGTTACTAACGTAAACTCGGTTCTCTCTAGAGAGGGAACGAGTACTGCGTATCTTGCCGTGCATGCGCACGCTCTGGTTGCTTCGATGATGAAAAACCAGATAATAGCTGCCTGTGAGCGGTTTTTATAGGCCTAGACCACGCCCTTTTAGGCAGGAAGCAACGCAAAGGGCGCGAAATGCCCCCATTGGATCTGGCGTCGCGCCAGGCCTCGCTCTAGGCTGCTGCAGTTGCCGCAGAGCAGCCAATAGGCGCGCAAGCTGTTTCGCCTATGTCTGTATGCTGCTGCAACGCGCTTTACATTATTTCAAAATTAAGGATAATTTTTGGCTTCAATATCTCGCAGAAAAGGATTTTCAGTACTCGTTCCCTCTCTAGAGAGAACGAAGGTTACGTTAGTAACTGAGTACGTTTCTGATCCACACTCCGGAGCGGAAGGTGGCGGTAATGCACCAAAACGCTGGATGCCAACCGCCGTAAAAATACAAGAAGAAGAAGCAGCCCACCCCCCTCCCTCCCTCCCTCCCTAAAAAAACTCTCCGGTTCTACACGATTCACGTGAATGACCCAATTGACAATGAAAACGGCGATTGTCGCCGAAAAGCGACAAGTTTGCAGGTATGTTATCAGCTCCTGCATATACCAGTACTAATAAAAAAAAAAGTGTTCTCTCACCTTCCAGCAATTTTTGTAGACTGTTTCTCATGACATGGATGTTTTCAATTCCTTGGAACTGGAACCTGATATTAGAGTAGTTGTCCTCATTCTCATAGCCTTTACCCGCTGCGCGGTTCGCCATTGCGTTCAACTGACAAAGACAAAGACACGTACAAATGTATGAACACATAGCTGCACACAGAGTGTCAGGTCAAGGTTTACGGTCTCCTAAATAATAGGGAAAAGAATCAAATGTTGCTTCTCCAGTTATACTGGTGAAACATGAGATGGGCAGCAATAAATAGAACAGCATATTTAATATTTGCAGTACATACAAAAATAAAAAACATTGTATAACCTCACTCTGATGGTACAGCAAAACCCACTTATGACAAGAATGTAAGGTTAATTAGTCAGATTCCTTAAAGGGATGGTTTACCTAAAAATAAAATTCTGGCCTTAATTTCTCACCCTCATTCAGCTTCATAACATTATAATTGATCCACTGATTTCACATGGACTATTTGACCAATGTCCTTACTATTTTTCTGGGCCTTAAACGTGTGAATTGTTACTGTCTACGCAGGGTCAGAAAGCCTTTGGATTTCATCAAAAATAAGAATTATCATTTTTGGGTGAGCTATTCCTTCAATTGTTAGTTTAATAGATAAATAGAAGAGTAGTTGGGGTCAAATCGTGAAAGATTACACATTACATTATGTCTTACATTTATGCCAGAGCAGCTGAGGTTGAAAGTTTAAAGATAAACATTTACAAGTCCCATTCTGGACCTGTCCTCCTATGTATATAGAAAGGTTAAGGTTAAAGGTCATACCTTGGGCCGTGTGTCCACTACATATATAAAAGGGCAGTTAGGGTTTGCTTGGCTGATGGCCTGAAGCATCTGCTCGTCTTCCAAACAGCGAGAGGTCAAACCTGACAAAGGCTGACTGCAGCGACAGATAGCAGCCTGCAAGACAGTAACACAAGATAATGTAACAAAGACAGTAACAAAAGATAATGAAGTTGTTAGTGGCAACTTTTTGCCATTTATATGTCCCCAAACTGTAAAGTGAATGAAAATAGGTCTAGGTTTAATCTAGCTTTAAATTGGACTATTTTTATTCTATACTTTGCAGTACTGAATAAAATGTGTATAATTAGCTCTTCTCTCAACTCTGTCAGTTATCTTTGATTAATTTGATCAGTTTGTTCAAGTGTATTGGGGACTCTGTTTTCAGTGAAGAATACATGCAGTGTTAGTTGACAATTTGGCCAAATGTTTTAGAAGGCAGTATGATGTCTACTGTTCGAAACAGCCTATGTGTAATTAGTTTGGCTGTGATGTCTTAAAATGCTGTCTTGGTAGGGTTCTCACTTGATTGTGGAACAGACGCATTGTGTGTATTTATAATGTGCAGGTGCTTGTATACCTTTGTGTCTTTGTGATAGTATGACAGCGCAGGCAATCGCCCTCGGCTCCTAAACTTGGCGCTGCCCGTTATCGTAGAAACACTGGCATTTTTAGGGAGTCCTATGATAGATGGATAAGTGCTACATAGCTGTGTGAAAGAAAGACAAAGAGATAAAACATAAATGAGACAGATCAAAATATAAAAAATATGAATTATAATAATAACAAATTATAAATTATTCAATTATCAATGTTCATCAAATTAAAAAAAATATTCTGATCAAGTTTTGCGTGCATACACTACTGTTCAAAAGTTTGGGGTTCATAAGCTTTGTTTTTGTTTTCAGAAGAAGTACAGTGGGTACGGAAAGTATTCAGACCCCCTTATATGTTTCACTCTTTGTTATATTGCAGCCATTTGCTGAAATCATTTAAGTTCATTTTTTTCCTCATTAATGTACACACAGCACCCCATATTGACAGAAAAACACAGAATTGTTGACATTTTTGCAGATTTATTAAAAAAGAAAAACTGAAATATCACATGGTCCTAAGTATTCAGACCCTTTGCTCAGTATTTAGTAGAAGCGCCCTTTTGATCTAATACAGCCATGAGTCTTTTTGCGAAAGATGCAACAAGTTTTTCACACCTGGATTTGGGGATCCTCTGCCATTCCTCCTTGCAGATCCTCTCCAGTTCTGTCAGGTTGGATGGTAAACGTTGGTGGACAGCCATTTTTAGGTCTCTCCAGAGATGCTCAATTGGGTTTAAGTCAGGGCTCTGGCTGGGCCATTCAAGAACAGTCACGGAGTTGTTGTGAAACAAATCCTTCGTTCTTTTAGCTGTGTGCTGAGGGTCATTGTCTTGTTGGAAGGTAAACCTTCGGCCCAGTCTGAGGTCCTGAGCACTCTGGAGAAGGTTTTCGTCCAGGATATCCCTGTACTTGGCCGCATGCATCTTTCCCTCGATTGCAACTAGTCGTCCTGTCCCTGCAGCTGAAAAACACCCCCACAGCATGATGCTGCCATCACCATGCTTCACTGTTGGGACTGTATTGGACAGGTGATGAGCAGTGCCTGGTTTTCTCCACACATACCGTTTAGAATTAAGGCCAAAAAGTCTTGGTCTCATCAGACCAGAGAATCTTATTTCTCACCATCTTCGAGTCCTTCAGGTGTTTTTTAGTAAACTCCATGCAGGCTTTCATGTGTCTTGCACTGAGGGGAGGCTTCCGTCGGGACACTCTGCCATAAAGCCCCAAATGGTGGAGGGCTTAAGTGATCGGTTGACTTTCTACAACTTTCTCCCATCTCCCGACTGCATCTCTGGAGCTCAGCCACAGTGATCTTTGGGTTCTTCTTTACCTCTCCCACCAAGGCTCTTCTCCCCCGATAGCTCAGTTTGGCCAGACGGCCAGCTCTAGGAAGGGTTCTGGTCTTCCCAAACGTCTTCTATTTAAGGATTATGGAGGCCACTGTGCTCTTAGGAACCTTAAGTGCAGTAGAAATTTTTTGTAACCTTGGCCAGATCTGTGCCTTGCCACAATTCTGTCTCTGAGCTCTTCAGGCAGTTCCTTTGACCTCATGATTCTCATTTGCTCTGACATGCACTGTGAGCTGTAAGGTCTTATATAGACAGGTGTGTGGCTTTCCTAATCAAGTCCAATCAGTATAATCAAACACAGCTGGACTCAAATGAAGGTGTAGAACCATCTCAAGGATGATCAGAAGAAATGGATAGCACCTGAGTTAAATATATGAGCGTCACAGCAAAGGGTCTGAATGCTTAGGACCATGTGATATTTCAGTTTTTCTTTTTTAATAAATCTGCAAAAATGTCAACAGTTCTGTGTTTTTCTGTCAATATGGGGTGCTGTGCGTACATTAATGACGAAAAAATGAACTTAAATGATTTCAGCAAATGGCTGCAACATAACAAAGAGTGAAACATTTAAGGGGGTCTGAATACTTTCCGTACCCACTGTATCTTACAAGCTGTTTTGCATTTCTCAAAATGCCATAAAATTACAGTAAAACAGAATTACTGTGATGTATTGTTACATATGTTGGGGTTAAAGTATTACTAGTAACAAGAGTTATGTAATCAGATTACTTTTTTCAAGTAACTAGTAATGTAACATTACTTAGAAAATATCCGAGTTACTTTTGCAAATTTAATTTTGGTACTTTCCCATTTAATTACTGATACCTCTCCTGTTCCCATGTTGAGAGAAATTGGAAGTGAGGTGCAGAGGCACTTCGATCAGCCTGAGGGTTATTCATTTCACTTTTGATGTAAAAGGGCCTTAACAGTTGCCAAAAATATAACTTTTGGGTTTTTTGTTATTAAAGTGGTGATGTTATCATGGAGATATTCTTTAAAAACATAATTTATCCTATGAACTTATGAACAGCAGTGTATGTGTGTTGGGTTGAAACTGTGCGCATCATAGTAATCATTGTGGTCAGTAGATAAAAGAGCTAGGCTGATTATTGTGAAATGGTCCTAAACAGGAAGCACAAATACTAAATTGTCGAGTAATAGGAAGTTGCTACCTCAAAGTTCTTGTTAAGGTGGCTGATTTCCCAGTATTCATTGGAGAGACCCATCCTGCTGAAGTCATTCGCCACACTGATGAATTCCCAACCCTGTCTCCTTTCCTCCTCATTCTGGTGTGGATTATAGAGAAAAGCATACAGCTCCTCTTCTTTCACTAAAATGCACATACAAAAGCACAGTAAGAATATGAGCAAACAGCAAAACAGGTGTACGGAGCAAACAGGTGTACAGCTGAGTCAGTCTTCAAGACAGAACTTCATTTATCAACAGATTACTGGACTAAACATCCAATAAGAACTGCTTTAAGAAACATTATTAATGCTAAAAAAATAAATGAGGTATAAATATTAGATGAAAAGGTCAATTTAAAAAATTAAATCAAAATTAAAAATGTTTTCCTTTAGCAATCAACTAAAATAAAATTTAAGTTGAAGTGCAAGAATTACTAGAACAAAAACTGCAAATAAAAAATGCTAAATAGAAACAACAAAAGCACATAAAAAACAAAAACTAACAATATATTGCACTAAAATAGTACAATACTATAAATAGTCAAACCATAGTTTGTTCAGACACCTTCAAATTTTCTCACATTATCACAGTTTATTTGCTATAGTTTAGAAAACCGTAATACAACATGACAAGAACACATAGATAAACTGTGTCAGAACAAATTCATCTTCACAATGTCAGATACCTTTGATAGAAAGGGATGTAACAAAGGCCAGGTCAAAGTAGCAATTCAAAATTCTGGTCCCAAATTTAAATCAATTTTACTGGTAGTGCACTGTATGAAGCACTTTTGGGTATGTGTCATAGTTCACTATATTTATTCTCACCTAAATAAATGAAATACCTGGTGTCTAAATAATTTTTGGTTTGTCTGTAGATAAAACTGAATTAAAGGATTAGTTCACTTTCAGAACAAAAATTGACAGGTAATATACTCATCCAAGATGTCCATGTCTTTCTTTCTTCAGTCGTAGAGAAATCATATTTTTTGAGGAAAACATTTCAGGTTTTCTCTTCATATAATGGATATGTATGGTGCCCCGAAGTTTGAACTTCCAAAGTTTCATCAAAAATATCTTAATCTGTGTGATTTTTTAATTAGCTATCTCTTTCTTATTTTGAATTTATTCTTTATGTAGTTTATGTGATGGCAAAGCTGAATTTTCAGCCAATCTAATGTGCTGATTTAGTGCTTAAGAAAAGTTAAAAACAATTGTGCTGCCCCAACTTTAAAAGTCCTCCTACATTGCTGCAGAAGTACCAACCTAGTGTTTACAAAGTTAACATACAAAGAAAATCAAAAGAGGTAAAACAGCATTGTAAGACAATTTTGAAGAAGTTAAAGAAAATGAAATGGGAGTTTTTCGACATACCCTAACTGTTGACCCAGACTGCGCATCGCAGAGATGAGACAAGACAAGCATTTGAGGTTAAAAAGTATATAAATTGTCAAACTGTTTCGAAAATAACCAAACATTTCGCTAGATAAGACCCTTCTTTCTTGGCTGGGATCGTTTTAAGCCTGTTGAAGCTGCATTTAAACTGCATTTTGGAAGTTTAAACTTCCAAAAACTTACCATACATATCCACTATATGGAGAGAAATCCTGAAATGTTTTTCTCAAAAAACAATTTCTTTACGACTGAAAAAAGCAAGACATATACATCTTGGATGAAGGGGGTGAGTACATTACCTGTAAATTTTTGTTCTGAAAGTGAACTTATCCTTCAACACCATCACTTGCATACTTAAACATTGTTAACATTGTTGAAATCTCATAGATCCCAAACACATCACTCATATGAATGCAACAAATCATAAGTTTGTGTGTGTGTGTGTGTATGTGTGTGTGTGTGTGTGTGTGTGTGTGTGTGTGTGTGTGTGTGTGTGTGTGTGTGTGTGTGTGTGTGTGTGTGTGTGTGTGTACCTGGTTGGGACAGGCGCAGGAGTGACTGATAGACATCCTGACAGTCTCTCTCTTTCTGAAACAGCAGATGAAGCACCTGGAAGGTTTTACAGCGGATCATGAGTGGACAACCGGATGCAGTTAATGGAAGCTTCTCTAATGATGTGATGTGATGGTGCAGCACCTTTCAAACAAATGAGATTGATACATCCACTGTTATTAGACCTAGATAAAAGTCCCCAAAACAGATAAATGGAAGACCACTACATATTCAGTTCCCACTAGCCTGCATTACCCATGTTTCATTGCGTGTGTTGTTGGTTTGTTCCACATAGATAAGGTGAGTAGCAGTCAAGTAAAGAGTGCCCAGAGCTGATTTTTTTTCAGAATACCTGTTCAGTAGTTTCACATCCTCCACCTGCAAAAACATCCAGTAAAAAAGCATTAGTGCAGAATTATTGTCTGCGACTCAAACAGCTTGCGACTCCAGAGATTTAGGATAACTATTGCCAAAATGCAACCTGGGCTGTTTTTTTTTTACTGTAAATGAGACAAACATATATCTAAAAGCATAATTACGACAAACGAGCCGTTTTTGAGATTGACCGTGATTTCGTTTTGTTTTCAATGGCCGGTGAATGGGAGTACTAGGGGCATAAATTTGAGCGCATCAAAATCAATATTTTTATAACACTAAGAAGGCTCGACACACCATGACACTTTGCTCGAAGTATCGCCTGGGTCTCTACACGTGAACTCGAGCATTGAGAACATTGTTTGTGTACACACAGTTTACTAAAAAGAAAGGTTTTGAACAACTCACTTACACTGTTTGGGTTTCCGCTCGCGGCCGTCTTGCCAGTCAAGAAGTGTCGATCTCCGATTGCGAATGAATGGACTCCATAGGATGAAATATTAGGCTTATATGAGGCTCTTTTTACAACTAGAAGGTTAATGTTGTTTTTCACTTGCGACAAAACAACGAATTAGCTGTGCATTTCTATGGAAATATGCTTTAGGAGCTATCCATCCTCGCATTCGGAGATCGACACTTCTTGACTGGCAAGACGGCCGCGAGCGGAAACTCTAACAGTGAAAGTGAGTTGTTCAAAACCTTCTTTTTAGTAAACTCTGTGTACACAAACAATGTTTTCAATGCTGGAGTTCATGTGTAGAGTCCCAGGCGATACTTTGAGCAAAGTTTCATGGTGTGTCGAGCCTTCTTAGTATTGTAAAATTATCGATTTTGATGCGCTCAAATTTATGCCCCTTGTACTCCCATTCACCGGCCATTGACCACAAAACGAAATCACGGTCAATCTCAAAAACGGCTCGTTTGTCGTAATTATGCTTTTAGATATATGTTTGTCTCATTTACAGTAAAAAACACAGCCCAGGTTGCATTTGGCAATAGTTATCCTTTAATGACACAATCAAGTCTGTGGGTTTGGATGTGCCCCTGAGGGAACAGAACCCATCATCCAGCCTGTGTTTAACACAATACAGAGGAAATCCTACAGAACCTCTTACGACTGTCAGCATATCCTGTTCCTCCATCTCTTGCCATTTTGGTTACTGAGTAACCAACACAAGATGCCACTTCAGCACTAAGTAACATTTTCTCTCGAGTCAAAGTTTAATTTTTTTTTGCTCGTTATACTTGATATACTACAAGAGAACTAATCTTTTTAGTAAATGATTAGAACAATCCCTTCAGGATAGCAAAAGCAAGCTGGCGTTCTCTATAAAATGGACAGGTGAAATCTTCCTGCATGACATAAAACTCAAGGTAAGCCACAGTGGGTCCAATTTAGACTGTATTGATCCATTTCGATCATGATTCAAAACAATAATTCTCTATTAACAGGCAGAGTAGATCTGACCACAGGTGTCAGCTGCTATTATAGAGACTTCCTGTAGCACTGCTGATTCAACATGTGACATCCTTTGAGCTGACCCCTCCATGCCCCCCAAAAACATCCAAAAAAACCAAAGGCAGCAGAATTCAACCTTCATTAACTTTTTACAGTGATCATATGATCATATAATGTTGCGTTACAAAAGCGCCCTAGAACTGCCTATTTTTAAAGTCCCTCTGTCTATTTCAGGTCTTGGGAGTCTTTTCTAATAATATGATGTTAATCAAGTGTGTTAAATAAGATAGACATCTAAAGTGATGAGATACTGCATGACCAGGGCTGCATTTTCCAAAAGCATCACAAGCCTAAGTTGACCGTAGCTTAATTGGTGACAATGGAGGGAAAGGCTAAATGTATTTGGGAAAGGCTTTCAAATTTGCATCCAAGAAAGCCATTCAAATTGGAATATATGAAAAAAGTAAACTTACTACTAATAATTAATAATAAACTTACTAATTAAAAATAAATACAATATATTTGAGCAAAGAAACTCAACAAATAAATACAGTACCACAGTACTAAAATTAGTAGAAACTAAAAGTATATATTTTCCAAGTTATATTTTAGATACATTTACAAAATTATGTTTTTCACAGTTTACATTAAGTCTTTATACAAAAAAAACAAACAAACTACACTACCAGTCAAAAGATGTTTTATGTTTTTTTAAAGAAGTCTGCTCACCAAGCCTGCATTTATTTGATCCAAAGTACAGCAAAACAGTATAATTCTAAAATATTTTACTATTTAAAATAACTGTTTTCTATTTGAATATATTTTAAAATGTAATTTATTACTTTGGTTTCAAAGCTGAATTTTTAGCATCTTTACTCCAGTCACAAGATCCTTCAAAAAATATTTTTTGCTGTTCAAGAAACATTATTATTATTATTTTATCAATTTTAAAAACAGTCTAGTACATTTTTTCAGGATTCTTTGATGAATAGAAAGATCCAAAGATCAGTATTTATTTTTTTTCAAATAAATAAGATTTTATAACATTATACACTATACCATTCATTGGAGTAAGTATATATACATGTTACAAAAGACTTCAGATAAATGCTGTTCTTCTGAACTTTCTATTAATCAAAGAAACCTGAAAAAAAATGATAATAATAAATGTTTTAAATAATAAATGATTTCTTAAGGATCATGTGACTCTAGTAATGATGCTAAAAATTCAGCTATGAAATGACAGCAATAAATTAAATTTGAAAATATATTCAAATAGAAAACTGTTATTTTAAACACTAAAAATATTTCCCAATTTTACCGTTTTTCCTGTACTTTGGATCAAATAAATGCAAAATGTTGGAAGAAATACTTGCAACACATGTAGTAATGAAGTGAGAAATGAAAACTGTTTCAAGTTCATTCACATGTTAGAACATGTTACATTTCGTAACCAACATTAAAATGCATTGGGTTGATTTAACAGCAGATTAAGTAAAGCCTAACAAGTCGGAATCGTGTTTTTTTTTAACCCATTTAAACGCTTCTTTCTGCATGTTTTTACATCTATCGAGAGTTCAGAGTACTGAGTCTGACATAAAAACACGAGCTCTGCCAACTTTACACGAGCACACCTGTTGATTCAGACTTACCTTAGGCGTTATAATGTGCTCCATGTTTTCAGTGGTTTATCATTCAACTGTCCGCGTTAAACTTTCGAGGTTTATGTGTTTAGCGGTTATCATATTTGTTTCAGGAACTCGTATTATTGCTGCGTTCCTTCCTGACATGAAAACTACAATCATGTCAGCTGACGGGAGAAGATATCGCGATAACTCGAAGTGCCGTGTGATTTCAGTCGCCCACTTGTTGTATGGGTCTTCAGCAGTTCATTGCTGATAGGCGCTATAATAATTTAGTCCGTATGCCAACAATAACATATTAATTCAACATTAATAATACAAATTACTTCAATAACACAATATTAAAGGTAAAGCAGAATAAAAACGTACATATAGTCTGTCTGGAATGAAGAAACAGAACAAACTGAGACAGACTAAATCCAGAAGAACTGTGGCAATGTCTCCAAGATGCTACCTGCAAAGCTACCTGAAAAACTATCTGCAAGACAGTGCACCTAGAACAAAAGCTGCTTTTAACGCAAAGGATGGTCACTCCAGATGTTTATTTCATTTAGTTAATAGAAGTTAGTTGATAAAGAAAATCTATTTATGACATTATTTTGACAGAATCCTCATTTTACAGCATTTTTACACAAGTGCCTGAAACTTTTAACAGCACCGTAGCATTGCATGTAGGTTTCTTGAAGCATCTTGGAGACGTTGCCACAGTTCTTCTGGATTTATGGTTTCTTCATGTCATTCCAGACAGATGGATGATGATGAGATCAGATCTCTGTGTGGAGCTCTGACTGTTGTCAGACTCCTTGTGCAAACAAAAATCTCACTGGATTATTACAATTAATGAAAAAATAAATGTTTGGAAATGCAAAAGATAGAAATAACTGACTTAAAACCATTTTAGCTGGTGAAAATACTAGTGTTCTAATAATTTTGGCCACCACTGTATATCTGCCTTTCAAATTTTAGGATAATGGTCCTTCGCATGAGGATGAATATATCTGGGTCTGTGGCATCTAAAAGATTGAAAACCCCTGATCTACAGGCAAGACAAGCCTAAACATACCTGGAAACTTCATTAAGCCTTACCTACACCCAGACGCACGCACAGGGGGGTTGCTCCTGCAGGGTGGCCCAAGCAGATTTGCCTAATTGCTGGGGAGGACCCCCATCGCTTGACCCATTGTCACCATAACGACCTCCCGACCCTTAGGCTCAGTTATCTGATAACAGCACACTAATGAAGAACATTAACATACAGCTTACCCGGCTTAAGCCAGATTCCCTCTCAAATACCTGCCAATGTCTTGTAAACACAAAAGCACAAAATACACATGCTGTAGATTCCAAGACAACAATGACAACAATTGTTGACTGCAATTAAGAGAAAAGGTGAGTTTTACTCAAATTAAGGCAGAGTTTACTCAAAAAATACAGTTGTTACTGCATCTGAATATGCATACTTACCTACTATTTAATAGGCAAAACAGTATGTGAAAAGACAAGCATGTCCACATTCACATTATTCAGACATAGGTCAAGATGATCTACGGTTTCTGGTGAGATTTACCATCTCATGAGGCCACAGAATAGCTGTTGCAAATCACAGTGAGGTGACATAACTGATGATGTACAGTTGAGGTCAAAAGTTTACACACACCTTGCAGAATCTGCAAATTGTTAATTATTTTAGCAAAATAAGAGAGATCATACAAAATGCATGTTATTTTTAATTTAGCACTGACATGAGTAATATATTTTACATAAAATTAATTTACATATAGGCCACAAGAGAAAAAGTTTACAAACACTTGATTCTTACTACTGTATTTATACCTGAATGATCCACAGCTGTGTTTTTTTGTTTAGTCATAATTGTTCATAAGCCCTTGTTTGACTTGAACAGTTAAACTGCCTGGTGTTCTTCAGAAAAAATCCTTCAGGTCCCACAGTTTTTTTTGGTTTTTCAGCTTTTTTTATGTATTTGAACCCTTTCCAACAATGACTGTATGATTTTGAGATCCATCTTTTCACACTGAGGACAACTGATGGACTCATATGTAACTGTTACAGAATGTTCAAATGCTCACTGATGCTCCAAAAAGAAAAACGATGCATTAAGAGCAAGGGGGTGAAAACTTTTGAACAGAATAAAGACGTGTACATTTTTCATATTTTGCCTAAATATCAATTTTTTTCCAATTAGATTGCCTTTCAGAATCTACAGAAGATACTTACATATTTACCAGAAGACAAAATAAGTTAAATTTACCCTGATCTTCAAATTCTAAAGTTTTCACCCTTGGCTCTTAATGCCTTGTGTTTCCTTCTGAAGCATCAGTGAGTGTTTAAACCTTCTGTAATAGTTGAATATGAGTCCCTCAGTTGTCCTCAATGTGAAAAGATGGATCTCAAGATCATACAGTCATTGTTGGAAAGGGTTTAAATATTCATGAAACATTTAGCAGATTCTGCAAGGTGTATGTAAACTTTTGACCTCAACTGTAGGTCACTTGAAAACATCAATGTAACAGATATAGTATGTCCAGATTATATAAACATGTTCATACTGTATCAACCATATTTGCTATGTGTTCTGTAAATCTGTTTTCTGTAAATATGCAAGACATCTGTTTCATCAGCCACTAAATAATTAGAAGAATAACGAAGTACACAGTAATAGTACACAGTAAAACTATTTGTGCTACATTACACAATTATATGACAACAAATACCAGTTTGCAGCATAATGGACTGTTTCTTGCACAGCTAAAGTAACTGGAAGCTAATGTGCACATAGCAAAATATGAAAGCTAATGTGCAAACATTTTTAAAGGCTGAGAAGTAAGTACTTGTTCAAAATAAGTACCTTAGAGAGAATCCTATTTTAGATGCGGCCTGGGAGTTTGTTGAAACTATTCCGAAAAAAACAGGCCTTCGGGTGCTAGAGAAGCTAATGTGTTTTAGGAATCTCGACCCAGAGCAGGGAATCAGATAAACAAAACAGACATGAATCAGACCCTTCAGGATAATGATAAAATCTGCAGATGGATCTTTAAACACAGATTCAAATGCTGTCTAACACTTAACTCAGCTCCATCAGAGCGGTATCATTTCATGTATCTCATTCCTGCACTCTCAGTGTGAGTACTACCAGGTTCAGGCATGTCAACAAGGTTCAGCTAGAAAGGACAGATATGTTCGTCCGATTTTGACTAGCAGGTAGCCTACAAAAGACAAAAGTTGCTAATGGTATCATAAATGTGGCCCTGGACAACAAACCAGTTGTAAATAGCATGGGTATATTTGTAGCAAGTGCCAACAAAACGCATTGTATGGGTCAAAATGCCAATGCTAAAAATCATTAGGATATTAAGTAAAGATTAGTTCCATGAATATATTTTGTAATTTTCCTACCGTAAATATATCAAAACTTAATTTTTGATTAGTAAAGTGCATTGCTAAGAACTTAATTTGGACAACTTTAAAGGCGATTTTCTCAATATTTAGATTTTTTTTTTCACCCTCAGATTCCTGATTTTCAAATAGTTGTATCTCAGCCAAATATTGACCTATCCTAACAAAACCATACATCAATGGAGAGCTTATTCATATCTTAATTTCATAAAATGTACCCTTATGACTGGTTTTGTGGTCCAGGGTCACAAATGTTATAAAAAGTAGCATAAATAGATGCAGAAACTAAATAAAGGATATATTAGTTACTTATGCTCATATTTGATGGGAAAGCCATTACTTGAATTCCTACAAAAATACAAAGACATTTTTCTTGAGCACCAAATATTTTTTAAAGATTTTACATGTGAATGAAGGATATTTAATACAACCTGAAACTAGTTCCAATTTCCTGTCTATGCCTCTCAGTCTCTCTTTCGGTTCCTCTCACTTTCTCTTGTTCCAACTGTCTCTTCTTCTCTCACTTCCACTGTTTCTTATTGTCTCTCTCTAGTCTCCCTTCCCAGTTTCTGTAAACATACCACCAAATGGTGTCACATTACTAGTTATTTTGTTTTTCAGAAATACATTTACCATCTGGAGCTTGCACACATGTACATGCGTTACTCCTGGTCTCAGTCTCTGAGAGATGTATGCAGTTCTTTAGCACCTAGTTAAAGTTAATGACTCAGTCATATTCAATAAGCCGAGCCTGTCACACCCTCAGGAGACAGGCTTTGTTGACCTGATGCTAATGTGTTAGTTCTCAGACAATGGCAATTTACTGTCTTTTGTGTGAGGACTAATCTCTGTTAATAGCTTGACACAATCAGGTCTGCCCAGCTGCAACAGAGATTTATGTGAACGACGATGTGTTGTTGTTTTTTGGGATACAGTCAAAGATGTCAAATCTGAATGGAGGTAAAATACGTTCCAGTGAACGCAGTGGGGCATATTTGGTAATGAGTCCTGAAGAGATGGATGTGCATAGATGTTATGTGGAATAACCTGAATGTATTTGAATAATCTGAATAATTAGTGAACAATTAAATTGTTATTTCTTCACCAATTTAATTACAGCACTAAAAATATGTTAAATATGTTTCTCCATAGTATTGTCTTTTGGATGTTTTGTGTTCAATGGTTCAGCAGGAAAAACAATGAAATAAATGGATAAATAATAAATAAATAATAATAAAATGAAACGAACCATAAAATTATAGGATAAGCAAAATGAATGACCCAGACTACATTAAATAATGGTTCCGTTACAATAAGAATAAACAAGTTTTGTTTTATGGCTGCCAAAACTATAAAATCATCAAAATTCAAGAAAGATTTAGTAAAAAGATATATATATAATTCAAAAATATTTAATTTTCAGGCTATTTTATATACAGTCAAACCAAAATTTATTCAGACACCTTCAACATTTCTCACATTATCACAGTTTACTCCCTGTAGTTTAGGGTTTAGGGTAAATGGTAATAAAAAATGACAAGAACCCAAGAGTTAAACTGTGTCAGAACAAATTCATCTTGATAATGTCAGAAAATTTTGATAGAAAGGTATAGAACTAAACATGGTCAGGTCAAAGTGTCAAATCTAATTTTTGGTCCCAAATTTTTATCAATTTTACTGGTCCACTGTATATAGAATTCTTGGGTATAATATGTCACAGTTTACTTTATTTTGCTATCCTCACTTACATAAATTAACTATAATGTCCTGCATCTACTAGTAAAAAAAATATCAAAAATGATATCTGGTGTCTGAATAATTTTTGGTTTGACTGTATACTTTTGTACAGTAAGCAATTCTTGTACTATTCCTTCACTTCTTGAATCTCTGAATCTGTATTTAGAAGCAAGACTAGTTGACAACCAAGGCATAAGGGGTTTCATAGTTGCTAACGAATGTGTGTGTTTAGATGTGCATTGATAGTGAATTGACCTCCCCGTCTCAGATAAAGTAAACAGAGACAGACAAGAACAGTCTGTAACCTTTAACCCCACATACACACACATACAAAAGGCTCCGTCTGTCTTCAGACATGAATAGGCATGCTATATGTATATCTAAGTTATGTATCTGACACATAGGCTGTTTATGAATATTGAGGTTTGTCTGAATGGGTGTATTTTTTCTTTCTCCATTTTCAGGAGTCAAGTTTTGACTGTTTTTATGTGAAGCCCCCAGTTACTCTTACTTAAAAAAAATGACAGAGATTTTAATCTGGTTAAAGTTTTGATTCATGACCCAGGCAGCTGATTTCATTTAGACTGAGTTCATCACCGCTTGTCATACCTTGTATCCAGTAATTAGCAGCGCAAACATACAAATAAACAACCATGCCAATCACTAAAACTCGCCTAACTTTAAATGCAGATGACCGATAACGAGGGGCTGCTGGGAGGAGGGGCTGCTAATGTATGTGTACGTGTTTGGAGGGGGGATGGGGGTCCAGCAAACACATAAATGACGCCTGCACTGCAGACAGTAACTCCAGATCAGATGCTACTTGCTTGCGGGACCTTCACATTAAAACGAGTTCTGCCAGTCAGAGGATTTAAACAAACGCAATGGCTTCATCCGTCTCCTGCGCGCTCTTTCTGTTGGTATCAATCGTTCTCCCAGTGTCTTTTGCGTTATCGGGGGAATATTGTCACGGCTGGACGGATTCCTTCAACACTTGGCACCGGGGATTCCAGTGTCCGGAGCGTTTTGACGGCGAGGACGCGCGGTACTGCTGCGGGACATGCGCGCTCAAGTACTGCTGTACATACGCGGAGGCGCGCCTCGATCAGAGCACCTGCGACGCGGGTTCGGAATCTGAGAACATAGATGACATGAGAAAGTTAACAGAAAGTGGTGAGTCTTTATATAACTTTGTGGAATTCAACCTTTTTTGATTTTGTACACTGAAAAATGGTGTAGGATTTAATTTGAAACAATTTTCACTCAGAAATTGCAAGTAAAGTTCACAAATAGTTACAAAAAAGGCACGTGACACTAAATTAAACGTGCATTTTTAAGACTGAACTAGCATATTCTAGTTTACAATTTTAGTAAATCAAATTACAGTGTAGTATTGTTATCATTTATTTAACTATGTTATGAATTTGAATAATTGTATGAAACAAATTCATTGGTCACTGCTGACTACCTCGATGCATTTGTGCATACATTTTTATTTTATTAAATAAAGTACATTTCTGAGATTTTTACCTGAGCATATTTTAATACTAAGGCCTAGATTTTTCTGAAAACATAACATTTGAAATTAATTGTGTTGTAATCTAATTTAATGTTGACATTTTTGCAACTTCCCTGGCATTTTTCATCAACCCCTGACATGCATATTTTCATAATCCTCATGTTTAATTCTGTACTCTCTCTTTCCCTCCCCAGTTCCAACCTATCTTCCCTTTGTAATTGTGGTGAGTGCGTTTCTGTCATTCGTCCTGGTTGGTGCAGTTGTATCTATTTGCTGCTGCCAGTGTGTGAAACCCAAAGCGAGTGATCGTCCAACGGGTCCATCCGCTGCTCAAACCAGCCTGTTGGAGTCTGGAGGACCCTCTGTGGACAACTCTACCCCATCCCGCACCTCCACTTCAGGCTCATCTATGACAAACGCTCGCCCTCCGCCATCTGAGTTAAGTGTGAACCTCTACGGCCCTATGGGAAATGCATTCCCAACCTCTCAGACCCAGCAGTATGTTCCTCCACTTCCACAGGGGGCGCCACAGTTCTACCAGCCCTACATGAATTACGCTCTCCCTCCGGAACGCAGCATGCTGATGGCCCCTGCGTTCCTGGATGCCCGTCCTGCGTTTGGCCAGGTGCACGGACAGCCTTTTCCTCAAGGGTCCATGCACACAGAACCCATCTATCCTACTGTCACTATCTGATGATGTTTAGAATACTACAAATGGACTATAAAACTGTGTGGGACTACATAAGGAATAAGAATGTCTCAGGGATACTGTCTTGGATGACTTCCTCAAATGTTTTCTGTATCCACACACGCTCACAATCATGACTAACATCATGTCGATCATGGTTGGTATCTTTTTATGATGTATTAATGCTTCTCATAGGAGTGTATTTGCATGAACACTTGATGTTTGCTCAGTAATCACCGATTGTAATGTTATTTATAACAGATTAGAGAATAAATTTATTTTCATAGGCCATTTGTTTGACTGTCTTCTCATTCTTACACAAAAATATTAATATTTCAAGACAATTTCATGTTTGTGAAACTAGATCATTAAGTTACTTGGAATTGTTACCTCACCATATACTCTTAAAAAAATAAAGCATTGCAAAGGGGGATTTTACAACAATGGCAATAATACAGAGAACATTTCTCCACTGTAAAGAACCTTTAGTGAAATGAAAAGAATTTATAGCTGTTAATAGGGATTCATTGAAAACACAAACAGCACTGTTTTAATAAACTAGAGCTAGTTTAATTAATTTACTGAAATGAAGTGGCAATAATTTCCCTAAACTGAAGTGCTAGAGATCATCTTCTTGAACAGTAAGTGTCTCTTTGTCCTGCAAAGAGCTTTGGGTTTTTCTTTACAGTACTTTGTGATTGTAAAGCTCTCCAGCCGTTACAGCTGCTTGTGTGTGTGGCTGAGCGGGTTTTGTGCGTTTGTGTGTGGAAACGGCAGGAGGGATGAGGACAAAAGATGCAGATCTCCTCACGCCCCTGAGAGTGGGATTAGTGCAGGTAAAGAGGGGTGTGTGAGTGAGATTAGGCCCTGGATGGCCCAGCTGGAGTTTAAGCAGATGCGTATGAGTTCATTAACGAGCTGCAGACGAGCCTACTGAGTTTCAGGCCAAATCCTGTTATGATGTAAAACGTGTAATGTGAAGCTAAAGATACATGAATAAATACAGCCACGAAGCCAAATAAATCTGCTCAGGCACACGACTGTAAATAAACCAATCTGCTTTTCCTCACACACAATCACAAAGGTGTTTTAACATTACATGCTAAAAAGAGAAAAGCAAAACACACAAAGCTGCTGAGATATGTACTGTTTTAGTTTTGTATTTATTAAGTATAATGTAATACACTGTATATAGAGTGTTTTACAACGCGTCATCAATCAGCCATATTAATGGCACTGAACGTGAACGATGCCACTGAACGAACAAAACTCTTGCTGATTATTGTTGCTGAAAATAGTTTTAATTTTGGGAAAACATTTTGAGTACTATAGGCTGCTAAAAGTTATAACAAAACAAGAAGAAGAATGCAAAAAACTGTGAGGAACAAAAGGCATTTGTGGCCAAACTGAACCAGGATTTCTAGGTCAAGAATCTTGACAACATTTATGTTTGTTCTTATCATTTCCGGTCAGGTAGATTAAATATTAGGCATATATCTTAATCAATACTGCTTGTATGTATTTTTTTTTTCTTTATTACGTTAATTTGTCAAAATATTGGGTGCTTTCCTGCTTACTAAGATTTAGCAGCTTCCACACGTTTTATCCCATGGTTTAGACAGCATAAATTAGCAGAACAACATATTTAGTAGTACATTAAAGGAGCAGTCCACTTTTTTTGGAAATAGGCTCATTCTCCAATTCCCCCCGAGTTAATAGGTTGAGTTTTAAAATCCATTCAGCCGTTCTCCTGTTCTGGCGATTTCACTTTTAGCATAGCTTTTTATTGAATCCTATGAGACCAATAGCATCGCGTTCAAAAATGACCAACGAGTTTCAATATTTGTCCTATTTAAAACTTGACTCTTCTGTAGTTATATTGTGTACTAAGACCAGTGGAAAATGTAGGAACTCCACTCCCATTCAGGTGTAATAGTCAAGGAAGTTTGCTGCCGTATGGACGCAGCAGGCGCAGTAATATCACGCAGGGCCTGAAATTAATTCCCAGTAACTTCCAATGTGATGAAGTTAGCATTTCCAAATGTGCTGCGTGATATTACTGCGCCTGCTTCGGTCATATTATGGCAGCAACTTCCTTGACTATTACGTCTGAATGGGAGTGTAGTTCCTAATCTTATCGGCCTAGAAAATCGCAGCTTTACATTTTCTGCCGGTCTTAGTACACGGTATAACTACAGAAGAGTCAAATTTTTAATAGGACAAATATCGAAAATCATTGGTCATTTTTTAACGCGATGCTATATTGGTCTCAATGATCTATGCTAAGCTATATTAAAAGTGATATCGCCAGAACAGGAGAATGACTGAATGGATTTCAAAACGGTAAAACTCAACTTATGAACTCGAGGGAGTTGGAGAATGAGCCTATTTCCAAAAAAAGTGGAGTGTTCCTTACCCAATGCAATCCATGCTGTTGTTTACATCTGGGTATAGCCAATATTGCTGCACACCCAGGTAACTGACAAAACTGTGAAGTAAGTGCAAACCCTCTATAAAAGAATATTTCTTAATATATAATTAAACTATACACCCAAATCAAATGTTTTGTATTGATTATGTCCATCATCTTATGATACATTAACTTAACCCTCGCTTGCTTGGTTGAGAACCTTAAGTGCAAAATTATGCTGCGTTCCAGGCAGGTTTTAAGGCTCGTAAATCATGACTTCAAATCACGACTCACGACTTTGTAGTGTTCCAGGCAAGTCACCCCAAACTGCCTGAGCACATTTATTATTATTACATTATTATTAATTTGTTTGCAACGTTATATTGTCCTAAAGTCTATTTTCCACTGTGTACCACTTGCATAAACACAGCACCTAAAAAACCCTGACATAGTGGTTTCGCGGGCTATGTCACGTCAGAACTCGGAACTGGGAGCACATCGATCTAGTACGAGTTCACGAGTGGGAAGTTACGGGTTTGACTGCCGTTCGGGTGCACTTTCACGGGTAGAAGGTTGGAAAAACACGAGAAACGGGTTGCCTGGAACGCGGCATTACTTTTGTGTTTCTTACTTGAGCTTAAGTATTGTAGACATTTCTGTGGAAATGGTCAGCATGTCACAAATGCTGTCAATAGAGCATAATTCGTATCGTTGTCTTCAACACTTTTGCAGGAGTGTAAATATCGCCCCCCTCAGGATCAAAAGTACAGTGCAAAATGAATGTAGAACCTCATGCTGGTAAACACATTAGCCGAAAAAAGAGAGAGAAGGATTATTGCATTGTTAGGGGTCATGGGTGAAAGGTCAAATTCCAGATACATATCAAGCCCATCTCAGACAGAGTGACAGAGAGAAAGCGAATCAATCAGATGACATAACCAAACAAAAAGGAATTGTATTATTCTACAAATTCATTTTGACAAAAATTACACAAGTTTATTAGTTCACATGTTTTAATTATTAAAAAAAACACTCTCAGAAAAGATGAGACATAAACACAATGATTCAATACTGAAGATTCTAACAAGCTCTTAATGCCCCTTCGGTCAAATTCCAAAACACAAATAACAGCTCATTCACTCAAAAGCTTTATCATTCTCATTCAACTTCTCATTATTCTACTTCTTGAGGACTGTTCACACATGCTTTTGCATGTAGTCTACATTAATTGTTGGTCTTTGTCTCCAGAGTATTTGTTTCAATGGCCGTCTTTTCAGCATCTCATGCCATTAGCACCACATTTTTAAGTTACTTAACTTAGTCGTTCTGATTCATTCCAATGCTCTCCATCTACATCTAGTGTGAATGGCCTTCAAGACATTCTAGAACACTGACATGGTCTGGGATAGTCCATGGTTACATAATACAAGAAGACCAATTATCAGGAGGGAAAAAATCATTAAAAGACAAATACAAAATCATACCATTATTAATTAATTAAAATGATTAGAGATCAGTTAAAGCATTAACTGAATACCGTACAAACGGCTCTATTGACTAAAGCCACTTTAGAGAAATTAGTTCGAACTAATGCACTAGAATTAAACCCCACACAGAATAGTACACTTCAATTTTTCTAAACCAGAATCCATTTCCACTACGGACTAAATACAGACACGGTACAAACACAATATCAAGGTTTTACTTATATAAAACTGAAATGAAAAACTGAGACCTAATGTCGACTGAAGCAGGAAGACGGGTTAACTACAGGATCACTATTAGAGGTCAAGTTATCAGACTGCAGGTGGTCCACTCATTCAGGACAATGGTGAGTGTGTATAGATGCGCAGTGAGTGACTGTCAGTGTGTGTGTGTGTTTGGAAATGTGCATGCATGAGAGCGTAAGTGAGTGCGTTTATGTGAGTAAATTGTATTCTGTTGGGGTTGTGTGTTAGTCAGGCTTTTTGGGGTTTTGCGGCTACGCATGTTACTCGTCTGGTTTTCTCTTGGGTTTTTTAGGGTTGCGTGAGCGACTTTTGGCTTTGCAGAGAGGACAGATCGGTGCGTTCCGATGAATTTGCTGGTGGCAGGACAGACAAGCCTGGAAACAGACAACAAATTAAATCATTATACCATCTCTATCACTTTACCCTACCAGTCAAAAGTTTTTGAACAGTACTTTTTTTATGTTTTTTTTTTTTAAAGAATTCTCTTCTTCTCAGTAAGCCTGCGTTTATTTGATTTAAAAGTTCAGCAAGAACAGTAATATTGTAAAATAATTTTACTATTTAAAATCACTATTTTCTATTTGAATATATTTTAAAATCAAATTTATTTGTGTGATCAAAGCTAAATTTTCACCAGTCATTCAATGCTGATTTGCTGTTCAAGATTTTTTTTTTATTATTATTATTACTATTTGAAACAGTTAAGTATATTGTTTCAGAAAACAGTTCTTTTAAATAGTAAACTTTTAATCTTTTACTGTTTTTGCTGTACTTTGGATCAAATCAATGCAGGCTTAGTGAACAGAAGAGACTTCTTTTATAAAAATCTTACGAACTTTTGAACAGTAGTGTACATGTAAACCAGTTTTAATTATAATAAAATATAACAGGAATCGTTTTTTGAGTCAGTTAAGTGACTCAAAGACATCTTTAGACTGCATAAATATGGATAACTTGGGATCAGCTAAGCCAATTTTCATACGAATTGGACAAATATTGAAGGAGGAGTATTGAAAAATAACTAATACTGTACTTTTCAAAATGGCAGTTACTGTCATGGGTGTACTTTATTATTAATGAGTGTCTTTATTAGATCAAAGGGTTAAAAAGTTATAACCATTTGAAAAGTGAATTTTTGAGCTGGTGGTGGTGCTATAGAGTTGGTCCTAAGAACCCCAACATTGATCAGGTCACTATTCATGACCATCACTACAAGTATGTCAAATCAAATATCATCAATTTCTCAACTCAACTCAACTCAACTCAACAATTTCCTATGTTCCTATGAAACAAGCAGATATAAAAGGGGCTACGGCTCTTTTGGGGCTTGGCCTCTAATAAAATAGCATGGTAACAGTTTATTGAGTGTAGTTCAGTAAATGACTTTCAATAAAGGAAACGTTAGGTTGCATGAAATGGATAACTTGGGATTTTTTGACAGACCAGTTCCAAAATTCCCAGGTCATTCTTTTGTGAATTCAACAGAAAGTGTTGCTTTGTTGTCATTTTCATTGTGTGGTACCTGGACCACCTACCTCATAGCATTCAGTTCAGAATGCAAACTCCCAAATAAAATACAATATTTACCTTCATAGGTGGCGGCTGCTGGCGGAATGTCGCTGTCTGCCTGGCGTCCTGTTTCCGTGCAGCTTGAAGCTGCTGAGCTGCAGCCGCTGCTGCCGCTAAAGACTCTGGGATAGGAGGCTCCTGGGGTTCTGTCTGCCACTCAGCCTTTTGCTTCTCAAAGTAGCTGAAAGGAGAGGAAAAGCATACAAACATACAGTAAGCAATTTAGCCTTCCCATACACAATTACACACTCTCTGTCTCGCAAATTCTCTGACTCAGCTTTAAGAATTACTCTGTTGCAAACACACACTCCTACACTGCAATGACTCATTTTGAGGAGTTCCCCCAGTCAAACACACACACACACACACACACACACACACACACTAAGGAACAGTGTTACTAACTCCAATGAGAGCTTTTCCTCTTCCTGGCTGAGGTCAGGGAGTCTCTGTAAGCCGAGGGTCATCCTCAGGGCATCCACGTGTTCTTTCAGTGGCTTGTATTCATCGTGGAGACGTCTGGTTGACTCCAGCAGTTTGTTCAAGTCACTTTCAGACTGTTTGATAGTGTTTTCCATCTGGGAAAAGAAATACAGCCACTCCATAAATCACAGTGGTGTGAACCTAATGGTGAGACAACTGACCTGGTAACACAGAGGTTACTGGATCAGATCCTTAATATTTAAGAAAAAAAAGTGCTTGTAGAGCTTATAAAATAAGGGCTGTGCAATATATCTAAATTATTGAAATATCACAAATGTACATATCGCAACAGCTTGCAATTTTTGGGGCCATGAACAAAAGACAGAGAAAATTACTCACTGCTCTTGCCTAAATAACTTTTGTAGCTTAAATAAGAATCAGTGCATATTGAATTAACAGAGTGAAGACTAAGCAGTGTTTCATTTTTCCCTTTCATTCACTTCATAAACTGATGTTAAAATTACACTAATGTTAAAATTACATTTTATGCAATGCTAAGAGTAAAACACTACAGTTCACTTTCATAGTTCACAGTTCATATCACACCAAAAACTGCATTATTTAATGAGTTATTGCATAGCGCATTTCTCTTCAGTATCTCACAGCCCTATAAATTACACTACCAATCAAGATTAAGTTTTTATTTTTAGATTTTTTCCCCTTGCATTTATTTGATCTGAAGTACAGCAAAAACAGTACAAAAACATGTAAAATATTTTTACTATTTAAAATACCCTTTCTATTAAAATTTTTTTTAAAAGGTTATTTATTCCTGTGATCAAAGCTAAATTTTTATCATCATCACTCCAGTCTTCAGTGTCACGTAGTCCTTCAGAAATCATTCTAATATTCTAATTTAATATGCTGATATAGATATATATACATATATATATATTAAGAAATCATACTTTTATTTAGCAAGGACTCTTGAAATTGTACTTTTGATCAAATAAATGCAGGCTTGGTGAGAAGAAGAGACTTCTTTAAAAAAAAAAACATAACAAAATGTATTGTTCAAAAACCTATGACTTGTAGTGTATTTACTTTTTACTGACTGCATCAATATGATAAATAGTGCAGTGCAAAATGTATTTTTTTTTCTTATTTACCACATTAATATCAGCATGTATCAGACGCAACTCCTCTACATGAGCCATTTTCTCCTGTAGCAGAAGATCCATTTCCTGTTTGTACTCTCTCAGATGCTTCTCCTCTGACTCCAGAGCTTCAAACTCACTTCTCAGTCGAGATTTGATCTTCTCCATCTGAATTGTCTTATTCCTGCAAAACCACACAAAACACAGTTAACATCCTCCAAATGCTTGACAGCATATGACAATGCAATGCAAATGCAAAGACCTGGTGTGATATGGTGCATGTGGTTTTAAACGAATTATGTGGTTTCAGAGATCCGATCACAAAATGCATTAGACCCCGTCTGTGCAAATCTATATTTACAAAAACCAGACAATCATGTTTATGTCTGAGGGTTGTATAAATGATCAAGAACCCCTCCGCAGGAAATGAACCGTTTGCTCTGCAGTTTCGTATCTTAACCACAACAGGATGCTTTTCTCAGTCATCCTCATCAAAATAACGGTGCGATCAGAAACCTCGTTCATGCAGAATTAGTGTATGTTTTCGGATTTAGTGCAAAGCTGCTTGTTTTTATGGTCTACGCGGTTTGCTTTAGCATCATGACCGATACAAAGAACCTGTCAAAGCAGAAATGGCTTAGATTATTTTTGAGGTTGACTATACATGCAAATTCATGCATTGCATATAAAATAAAAAGATTTAGTGAGAATACGCCGGTTTTTGCGATCTTGGCTGAATTGGCCAGATGTTGAACACAGGCTAGCGTGTCTGCTTTGGAATCAATCTCAGCTTTTCTTACCTTATTTCTTTGATGTTCTCTAGCTTGCACATTATCTCTTGTTCGTCCGCCATGGTGGACTATGAAACTGTGAGACTTCTGTAGGAATAAGAAAGGAGGTAAAGGTTGTAGCGGATATACCTCTCATAAGAAAGACAATAGAAATGCTAACCAGCTGTGGACAACAGCAACACGGCGCTGACTACATTTCCCACAATCCTCGGCGATGTTTAAAGGGACAGCGTTCAATTAAATATAGGTACAACACAAATGTTTGTCAGACGTTTATGATGTACTTGTAAGAAATATTTAGCATGCTAATAAAACATAAACATAGCCATTTAAAATACCGTTTAGTGACAGTTCGTAGAAGCAAAAGTACATGGCAAAGGTTACATTTAAGCATCTTCATATTTTTAAAAGTATGAAACGGCAAACAGTAAGCTGCAATGTGGTTTAGTACGTCTTTATTTGAAACAAAGAAAACAAAACATATCCAGTAAAACAGGAAACAACTATATTGCCAGTTTTCTTGTCTTAACTTATTAACATGACAGCATATGTGACCCCTGGAACACAAAACCAATGTTAAGTAGCGCGAATATATTTGTAGCAATAGTCAAAAATACATTGTATTGGTGAAAATGGTCGATTTTTCTTTTATGCCAAAAAACATTAGGATATTAAGTAAAGATCTGGTTCCATGAAGACATTTTTTAAATTTCCTACCGTAAATATATAAAATCTTATTTTTTGATTATTGATATACATGGCAAAGAACTTAACATGGACAACTTTAAAGGCATTTTTCTCAATATTTAGATTTTTTTGCACCCTCAGATTCTAACTTTTTAAACAGTAGTATCTCGGCCAAATATTGTCCTATCCTAACAAACCATATAATTGCTTTCAGATGTATAAATATTAATAAAAAATGACTCTTATGACTGGTTTTGTGAGTTCCATATTTATGTACTGTGGTATTTACATTATACTCCACAGTTAGGCTACTTCAGATGTCCAAAACAGTGGTTATTTATTCATACTTAAGAGCTTGATGTTATTATGTTGGTTAGAAATGTCTTTGTACTGCACTTCAAGACCTGACTGAACTTATTCATCGTTCGTAAACGACAGGGAACAATTTGGGTTTCCATTGCTTGTAGTTAAATACTCACTTCCTCTCTGTAATTTAGGCACTTCATTATCCAGTAACTGTTTTCGAGAAACCAAATGATTCAGTTCGCGTTTGAACCGTTCGAACGATTCAGAGTGAATCGCGAAGTGCGTTTGAGAAATTAATTGAAAAGAATCGACTCCAAAGAATGATTCGAATCGGGCATCGCCACTTTAGATTCAAAACAGACAACAGAAAATACAAGGCACGAGGCTTGAAAGAATTATTGTCAAGGAAATGCATCGCTAAACAGACCTACGCTAGTAAAAAGCGACATGATCTAAAAACCATCGACGTAGCTACCGAGAATTATAGTTAAGCGTAACAGTTTAACCAGTCGTGGCGACGCTACTACCCGGCTTTGTTCAAAGGTTGATACTTCATTGCAGAATAATAACAGCTGCTGGATACTGTATCAACCTTCTGAACGATAAAGTTGGGAGTGTGGCGGTCATATCGGACAGCGCATTCAGTGCTCTGCGCGTCCGATGTATTTTTAACCCTCGGTTGCTGCATTACCGGAGTCCCGTCCACCCACGTGCTTCAAAACGCTGAGACGGAGGCAGCAAAAACGCACTTTCTGCGGCTCTGCCCGTCCGAGCGCAGCGACAGGGGGCGTCCGACGTGTTGCCGAAGCGCAGGCGGTGGGTGCAGTCGGGGCCGCTGTAGGGAGGGAGGGAAGTGAGGAAGGGAGGGCGAGAGGAGAAGGAGGGATGGAGATGGATGATAGATGCTTATGTAGCGCGTCCCGTACGTTTGCCGTTATGCTCGGCCGCAGACAAACTTGCATCCTCCCGTGACTTTCTTTCTTTCCCCTGCTGCTCCACCCATGAAGCAGGACGCAGGGCGAATGCGTGCCAGTGTTCCGGAGCGCGTCGTGATCGCTTATTTATCCGTCTGATAAATGGTTTTGGAGCTCGCCGCGCCCGCCGGTGCAGGCCCTGCGCTCCAGCGCTGCATCCCGCACATCCAGCGGGTTTTCCGTGTCCGAGTGAGCTGCAGCACCGCCGAGTCCAGCTGCGAGAGCCCCAACGCCGGCTCCAGTATCATCGTAAACATCGAGGACGGCAAGGAAGAAGATTGCACTAAAGCTAAAGTGAGTATGTGTGTGAGAGAGAGCGTGTGTCGCAGGAGAGCTGCGAGAGCACGACCGACGAGCAGCGACATCGCCATTCAAGCTCTATGTTTTATTACATTTTTCGGGTTTGTTTTTACTTTCACGGGCCAAATTAGCAACTTGGTTTATTGCCTCTACGATTATGTAAAATACATCCCATGTAAATGTTTTAGATGAGGCGAAATGATCTTTAAATCACGGACAGAACTGATGCTCACGACTCACGTTTCACAGAGATTTACTGAGTGCAGTTTGACATGCACTCGTTGACTTTTGAAGATACAGCCTGATAACAAGACCTGTCGTAGACACAATCATTTTATATTTTAAGATAATATAGTGTTTTTCTTTATCTTTAAACCAGACCCTCACACAAACCTGTTGACATTTTTAGAGCTGAAGGAAAGCATGATTTATGAGCCGTTCAAATGTCAACAAGTCTTTGACATTTATCATTATAGGGTATTTTCAAACATTTGACCCTCACAAGTCTAACCAAATTTGCTTTCTTTGAAAGTGAGTTTTTCCTTTTTTTAAGCAGGTAATCTTTCTAAAAATGAACTTTTTTTCTACTCTTTATGCACTGAAAGCATTAGCCATTGCACTTGCTGGATGCTAGTCATGAGAAATGAAATGTCCTTGCTTGGGCCAAACAAAGTCAAGGCAGTACTGTTGCTGCTGCATTTGTCTGTGTTTGAGTTTTGCATGCACCTAAAGCTCCGACAGTGTCTTAAAATGTGCAGCTTCAGGTAAGAAGAGGCCTTCCATCTGTGCATGTTTGTGTGAGTGCATGCTTTCACCTCCTGCTGACTATTTTGGCATAACTGCACCATAAGATGCTGCCACCCACTGTGTCTTTAGACCGAGTGCCTGAGCTCGGAGCTGCACGGTGGGCCTTAAATGGGCTTCATCTAGCCATGAGCTCCAGCAAAGAGACTCCACTTGTTGCTATGAGACAAACCAGGATAAACCTGTGCGTGTGCTCGAGTGCATGGTGGCCTTGCTGATTGTAAGCCTGTGTTGTGGAGGAGGTGAGGAGAAGAGAAGGGAAAAAGAGAAGGAAAACAAGGCAGAAATGAAAGGGGAAGAGCGAGGGAAGAAAAGAAGAAGGGGGAGACTTTTAAGAGGAGGATGCATTCTGTCGTTCGGCTTGTTTGTGGTGCGTCTAGTGCTGTTTTGCTGCCGGCTGTTTGAGTCACGGAGCATTGTTTGATTTTTAGGACATGGGATGTGATCCGCGTGTTTACAAAAGACTGAAATTTCGGTGGTCCGCTCACTAAACGCTGCCCCCACATGACGGGCCACTTGTTTGTCCGTGAGATGGCCATTCTGGCTCACTATGCTGCAGTTTCTCTCTGCAGTCAGTGAAGTGTTTGGCGTGACAGAGTAAGGAGCCTTCCTGTATTTGTTGCCCAGCTCTTTTATGTTTAATATGACGTCTTACCTTCGCAAAAAGCTGATTGTATCCGCTCTCTGGCTCTTTCTTACAGAGGAGTGGGCTCACACCTTTTCACCCAAGGAGGAATATTTCAGCGTTCTGCTGCTTTCTTCCTCGCGTTTTCATGAGCACACAGACCTCTAACACCCACTCAGCAGCAGTTTCCCAATCAGCCCAAAGCTGGCCGGGTAATTTACAGAGAAAGCGTAAATTTACGTCAAACACGTCCTAATCAACATGGGCGTGTGAGCGAGCAGCTGACCTTAGATTTAGCCTTTTTTTTTATTTAAAACATGGCTTAAGTCTTATTTAATTATTTCAGATTGTTTTCAGATCAGCTCTTCAGTTACCTTGTCCTCATTTGTCACTGATTCTGGCCACTTATAAATGCCATAATTATTCAGGTTTTCTGTGTTTCACTGATCTCAGAACAGCTTCTCAGTCTGCTGTGGTGGACTGCTGGCACTGACTGCGTGATGCAGCTGATTTGCATAATTTGATGCATACAAAACATGTTAAAGATGTTCATATAATAAACAAGATGTTCACATAATAAAAGGCATTCATATAATGAATTCACACATTTTAATTATTATTAGTTTGTTATATGATTTATAGGCAGACACATTTATATTTAAATATATTAGTAATATATTTTAACATTTTATTATATAAATACGCTTAAACATCTTTAAGATAATCATACTAATAAAATTAAAAATGAAAGTAGTAATATCATTGTCATAAATATGTTAAAAGCATTCATAGAATAACAATAACTGTTTTTAGTAATTATTAGTAATAGATATTGTTATTATAAATTATATTTACATTTAAATATATTAGTAATATATTATTTGCATCATATAAATGCTTTTTAACATCTTTATGATGATGATAATAATCATTATAAATTATTATTCTTATTATTGATGATGATGATCATAATAATACAAATAATGGTATTTTATTGCCAGTTGCTAATAGCATTATTATCATTTTCATGAAGATGTTAAGTATATTTCTACTATCTATTATTATTAATAGTAAATATACTTATTTTACAAATATTAATAATACATTTTATTATTATCATATAAATGCTTTTTAACATCTATATGATGATGATGATAATAATAAATATAATGTAATATTATTATTGATAATAATAATAATGGTATTTTATTTTATTTTGTTTTATTGAACTTTAAAACTTTTATGCTAATAGCTTTATTATTGTCATTATCATAAAGATTTTAAAAATCATTAATCCAATAAAGTGTATTTTTGGCATCTTTATGATAATAATCATTATTATTAATAATAATAATATTAGTAAATGTACTTATTTACAAATATTATAAATAAATTTTATTTTTATCATAAAAAAGCTTATTACCATCTATGACGATGATGATGATGATGATGATGATGATAATAACAGTATTATGTTGCAAGTTGCTAGTAGAATTAAAAATAATTTAATAAATTATATTTTATAGCATCTCTATCTAAATAATCAATAATAATAGTAACATATATTTGTATTAAAATATAATATAATGTATTTTATGTTATCATACAAATGCCCTTTTAACATCTATATGATGATGATGATGATGATAATGATAATAAAAATAATAATAATAATAGTGTGCCAGTTGCTTATAGCATTATTATCATTATCATGAAGATGTTAAAAATAAATAAAATAATAAAGTATATTTGATAGCATCTCTATGATAATAAGCATGTTATTATGGTTATTATTAGTAATAATAGTAAATATATTTATATTTAAAAATATTAGTAATTTTATTTTGATCATATAAATGCTTTTTAACATTGTTATGCTAATAATAATAATAATTTAGTCGTAAGTAAAAAGCACTATTTTGTATTAATATTATTGATAATAACAATAATAAATTAGTTATACTACAAATGAAATGTATTTAACTTTGTATCTTATTTTTGTTATTATTGTTAAATATTAAGAATATCATATTTGCCACAAGCTTGTGGTATCACAGAAAATCTCAGGATGTTTGCTTCATACATTCCACTTAAAAATATTAACAGAAAACTTCTGGCTGCTATGTAAAGGTCTTGCTGTAATGTGAACCACTTCTGTTTAAGCTATAGTGATTATTAAAGCCATCATCTTTCAGGTTTACCGCAGGCAGTTTTACTGATCTCAGACCAGCTTCTCAGTCTGCTGTGGTGGACCACTGTCGCTGAGCGCGTGATGCAGCTGATCTGAGACCTGCTGTTGAAGCTGTGATCCCCAGCTCGGGCCCGTGGCTTGTGAGTGCAGATGATGCGGTTCAGTGCCCAGGGGAACATGCTGCTGGAGTCAGCGTCACGACTCAGAACAGCAGCTATGTCACGCTGGGGAGGAAATTCTTCAATACGCCACATCTGCAGAGAGAGAGAGTGGGGGAAGATTGTATACACTGTCAGTTTAAAGCGATATTATTCAAACACCCATAACACTCTCTCTCTCTCACCCTCCGTCGCATGTGCGAGGAGAGCTCCGGTTCTGCGCGTAGGTGTTTATTAGTGAAGCATGCATGTGTGCTGCTTTATACTTGCGTTTGGGCTTTGCACATGAAGCACTGTATGGTTTCGAGCGGTGCAAATGTAATATGTGCGCTGTCTGTTTGCGTGTGTGTTCCAGGCTTTCCCAGAGAACACTGCGTTGTGTTAGTCGTGACTGCTAAAAAGCAGTTAGCTGATGACAGGGCTGCGTTGCTAGGCAACCGGTGTCATGAGCGCAGAGGAGCCTCTCGTAGCTGGATGGTGCTATCGGTTTTCTCTACACACACATGCACACGCACACACTCTCAACCTACACATACACACATCCCTCTCACCCCACACAAAAACAAACAGAGATGCACACACATGCACACGCACATTCGCATATTCTCACTCACTTTATGCACACGCACACATTAGACATTGCATATCCACCTTGAACTGCAAATATTAAATACTAGTTTAAGCTTGAGTTAAAGAAGTTTTGGGAATAGCAGAGATGTGTAGGAATCTGTGAAAGGTGAAAGGAATGGGGATGAAAAGGTATAGAAAGTGTGAGGGTCTCTGAAACAGTTTGAGTTTGTGTTTGCTTTGGTAAGTTCATTAACACAGTATCATTTCCCCTCAAGGAAGTTCAACCACAGCCCCACCCAAAGTAGCTTCTCTTTTTGTCATATTGAAATTGTTTACAATACCGAAACAAGACAATTCTGACATGAGAATTCAAGAATGCAATAAGTTTTCCCAGCCAAACCGGCTGTGTGTGTGTGTGTCTATATATATATATATATATATATATATATATGGAAGTATTTGCCATGACGCACAACACATAATTTGGGACAGTTTGTGACATATGGGCATGTGCGTCATGCCGATTGTCTTCTAAGAATATGCTCACCTCTGTAAACCGACTGACTTAAAGACAAAATAATGAGTTAGCTGTATATTTGCTCAAAGCAAACTTGCATGTGTTAGATGAAACAGGAAAAAGCAGGAGACCCAGCAATTTATTATATTAGATGCATAAGAAACATATTAAACTGCTAAAAACGTTATTATTATTAAAAAAATAATATTATTATTCTTACCGTTCAAAGGTTTTGGGGTCAGTATAAAAAACAGCTGTGAATGAATCTTTTAAAATTATATTTGTTTAGAGATGGCAAAGTTGAATTTTTCAGTATCATATGGTCTTCTAATAAGGATGTAGCAATATCAAAATATCACGATACGATAAAATCTCGATATGAAGTTCATGATAAAATATTTGTGATATTTAACCCTTGTGCATTGTTTCAATTTACAACCTTTCGTTATGTTTCGTGGCTGTTTTCAGCCACGAAACATAACGAAAGGGTAGTAAATTTGCCCACAGTGTACTGTTGAGTTTTTGAAAAATTTCAAAGCATTTTCCCAAAATATGTATCAAAATAAGATTAGTCACCAAAAATCATTCCATTTGCTTTAACAGAGAAAAAGTTGTGGCCAAATTAAGACTCAACAGCACCCCTCAGTGGACGAAAACGTCCCTAACAACACATAAGGGTTAAAAAAGATAAATAAAGATTTGGAAAATAATTTAAATTTTGTACATTTTAACGTTAAATTATTCTGATGCACTTTAAAAGTCCAAAATTAAAGGGTTAGTTCACTTGCAGAACAAACATTCACAGATACTTTACTCACCCTCATGTCATCCGTCTTTCTTTTTTCAGTCGTAAAGAAAAAGATTTTGGAGAAAACAATTCAGGATTTTTTTTTACATCTAGCGGACTTCTATGGTGCCTGTGAGTTTAGACTTTCAAAATGCTGTTTAAATGCAGCTTCAAAGGGCTCTAAACGACCTCAGCCGAAGGAGAGTCTTATCTAATGAAACAAAGGGTTATTTTCTAAAAAAAAAAACTTTTACAATGTATACACTTTTTAACCTCAAATGCTCGTCTTGTCTAGCTCTGTGATGTGCATTTGTACTCTGTGCACTCCAGTTCAATGCAGTTAGGGTATGTCGAAAAACTTCCATCTCATTTTCTCCTCCAACTTCAAAATCATGCGCACAACTTACGGCACATGCAGTAATGGAGTTCACTGCATACACTGTGAACTGAGCTGTTCTGAGGCACGGAAAACACCGGATCACAAGCTGATCGCCTAAACGAAGTGCACACTTCAGTTTTAAGCCGTATTGTGCTTTCGTTTTTAGTTTGTTTGACAGATACTGTGCCCAAACACAACTTTAAAGACCTTTTGTGTTAGAATAAGGAGCTTGAATATATTTTAAAAAATATATGTTTTGCCTGGAAGACCTATCATTTTGTATCGTCGTGTGACCATGCTGATATCAAAACAGTTTTACACCACGATATTGATAATACAGTTACATCCCTATATTCTAATATATTGATTCGGTGTTTTTATATTTATTTTTTTAACAAACAGACTGTTTGAAAAACAGCCTTCTTTGAAATAGAAATCAAACATTTTTTTCAGTTTAATGCAGCCTTGCTAAATTAAAAGTAACCGTTTGTTTAAAAAAAAATGAAATGAAATACTGACCCTGATTGTTTTAACAGTAGTGTATTTGTTAAACATTAATATTATCAAATTGGGCAAAAACATAATTGATATAATTGAAAATGTCATGATGTCCACATTAAGATTAAACAGAGAAATATATAGTTAAAAAATGATGTGTACTATGTAGAAAGGTAAATGTTGTTCCTGTAATCTCTAATGCACTACAGCACTACAGTAGCCTTATGGTTTATTTCAAAAACTTTTACAGTTTATTGGAAAATTAGGAGCATTTTCAGATATGTAGTGTAATTCCTGCTCTCTTTGTTGCTGTCAGTTAGATACCAGTGTGATGGTCCAGACTGTCCTGTTCAGCCAATTAGATGTGAGAACAGCAAGGTGTTCCAGCATCCTTTGAGTCACAATCACTGTACAGTGTGTTTGAAGCCTTAAAGGGATAGTTCTCCCAAATTTGAAAAATCTGTCATTAATTACTCACCCTCATGTTGTTTCAAACCCTTAAGACCTTTATTCATCTTCGGAACACAATTTAAGATATTTTTAATAAAATCTTGCAACAGTACAAATGTTCAAATGGCCCAGAAAGGTAGTAAGGGCATTGTTAAAATAGACCATGTGACATCAGTGGTTCAACCGCAATGTTATGAAGCTACAAGAATACTTTTTGTGCGCAAATAAAAACAAAAATAGCAACTTTATTCAACAATTTATTCTCCTCCTTGTCAGTCTTTAATGTGCATTTATGAGAATACCAGGATCGTGGTACTCTCGTTAACTCGCAGAGGAGAGACTGATGTGGAAGAGAAGAATTTTTTCAAAAAGTGTTTGAATGTAAATCAGTCCACCATCTTTTCTGTTTCAGGAGTACATTGTGTCGTTGATCAGTCCTGTGCATAAGCACCGTGAACGTTTGACTCTTTGGCTGCAGCGGCGACTGCATGCCCTACGTGCAGCTATTGAGTACGAGAGCTGCGCCGTGGTGCAGGTGAGGGACCATGCACTGGAGCTTCAGGGAGGTCATGCGCAGGTAACAGCTGCATGCGCTATGCTGCAGCGGCTGAAGATGGAGCATCGCGGCTGCCGCGACCCCCAGCCTTTGCCCGCTGCCGCCGGCCACGACTCTCCGGAAGAAGAGGAGGAGGAGGACGAAGAAGCTGGGGAAGACGGGAGCAGTTCTGAGAGCGACGCAGAGGCACGGTCGCGGAGCGGAAGTTCTGGAGGAGCTGTCAGCACAACGGGGTCAGGAGAAGGAGCGCCCGGAAGGAGGCAGGACCCACTCATAGTAACCAAACCTCACCGGCAGCTATGTCGCTCATCCTGTTTGGACCGTCCCAGCTTCAGCCAGAGCAGCACCTTACAGGAGTTACGCGCAGATGACACCCGCTCCGACTGCTCCCAAAGAGCCCTCGCCCCGCCCGGCTCCTCGGCCCAAATGCCTTTGCGTCAAACCAGCGAACGAGATTACCAAACCAAAATGGACTTTGCTCTGAAACTGGGCTACTCTGGAGAGCAAGTTGAGTCTGTGCTGAGTAAACTGGGGACCAGCGCGCTAATCAATGATGTGTTGGCTGAGCTGGTGCGGCTAGGGAATAAAGGAGATCCAGAGAGCCAGGCAGCAGTGGGCACTGCTGGTTTAACGCCACGGGCGGTGGGAGCCAAAGAAGCTGTAAGCCCAGAGGTATCACTGGAGGAAGACCCATCAGACACCTATGACAACCTCCGACCAATCGTCATTGATGGATCCAATGTTGCCATGAGGTAAATGCTAATGGGAACCAAACTCTTTCCATATATGTGACCCTGGACCTCAAAACCAATTATAAGGGTCGAATTTTCATCTATCTGAAAGCTGATAAATAAGGTTTCCACTGATGTATGATTTGTTAGGATATGACAATAGGCTATTGGGCTGACATGCAACTTTTTGAAAATCTGGAATCTGAGGGTACAAAAAAATCCAAAGTTGTCCAAATGAAGTTCTTCGCAATGCATATTACTAATCAAAAATGAATTTTTGATATGTTTACAGTAGGAAATTTACAAAATATCTTTATGGGACATGATCTTTACTTAATATTATAATGTTTTTTAGCATAAAAGAAAAATGGGTAATTTTGTCCCATAAAATGTATTGTTGGCTATTGCTACAGATATACCCGTGCTACTTAAGACTGGTTTTGTGGTTCAGGGTCAAATACGTTGTTTAAAACATTCAATTTCTGTAATTGCTGACAAGGCCTACATATGCATATTTTTAGCCGAGCACTCAAAGTGAACTTGAGACGCTGTTTGCAACCCATTTTACTATAATCCAATATATTTCAAGCTAAAAATGTCAGCTGGAACTTGATTTATCTATCATAGGTTGTTTGGATCGTAAAAGTGGTTGGAGGGAAAATTCTTGTTGTTTTAGAGGCAGAGAAATGTATTATATATTACAAATACTATGAGAAACATTGATTATGATTCATAGTTTAATACATTTAAAAAAACAAACCAAAAACAAATCTGCTGAAAAGTGCTCAAGAAGATGAAAAATATTAATTTAGAAAGTAAAAGGGTCTATTTTATTAGGATTAGTTCACTTTCAGAATATAGATTTCCTGATCATTTACTTACCTGTATGTCATCCAAGATGTTTCAAGACTTTCCCTCTTCAGTCAAAAAGAAATGAAAGTTTTTTTAAGGAAAACATTCCAGGATTTTCCTCAATAGGTTGAAAGTCCAAATTGCTGTTTCAATGCAGCTTCAAAGGACTCTACACTGTCCCAGCCGAGGAATAAAGATTGATTGGTCGTTTTCTAAAAAAAATAAACATTTATATGCTTTTTAACCACAAATGCTTGTTTTGCACTAGCTCGACTTCACATATTATGCAGTCACGTTGGAAAGGTCACAGGCGTCCACAGACGAAGAAATAACCATGCATGACCTTTCCAACTACTTACATATTACATGATAAAGCGGACACATATCACAGAGCTAGTGCAAGATGAGCATTTTTTAAATGCCAGATTGCTAGACAGTTTCGCTAGACAAGACCCCTTCTTCCTCGGATGGGATCGTGTGGAGACTGCTGAAACTGAATTGAAAATGCCATTTGGACCTTCAGCCTGTTGAACCCATTAAAGTCCACGATATGGAGAAAAATCCTGGAATGTTTTCCTCAAAAACCTTAATTTCTTTTAGACTGAGGAAAGAAAGACATGAACATCTTAAACAAAATGGGGGTGAGTAAATTATCAAGGAATTTTTACTCTGTAAATGAATTAATCCTTTATGAATTGTTAAAGGTATATTCTTATTAAAATTCTGGCTAAATATTTACAATTCTTAAAACACTACAAGCTAAACTCCATCATTTAAATAATTCCAAGAAATTACAAAATCTTGTTGGACGATAACCAATTTGGTGCTGATATATTGTGCATCCCTAATCAGTTTTGATTTCATGTTGACTTTAAGGCTCTGGACTGAACATGTTGATGAGAGAATTAGCAACGTGGGGAACTGTGAACTAGAGAGTCATCAGATTCTCACTATTGTTGTTTACTTCTGGAATTTACATTGTTGCAGGAAGTTTTTCTGGCGAAATGATCTTGATGTTCCTTTTTTGAAATGCTTTTAGTATTGAGAAATGTCCAATCAGTGAGAGAACTGAGCGTTTATGTGTGTGCATGTGTGTAATTTGATGTTGGTAATATTATTTTGTAGCCATGGAAACAAAGAGGTGTTCTCATGCCTGGGCATTCAACTGGCTGTTGATTGGTTCCTGGAGAAGGGCCACAAAGACATCACAGTTTTCGTCCCAGCATGGAGGAAAGAACAGTCAAGACCTGATGCACCAATCAAAGGTACCACAAAAATGAAAAACCTGCAGAAAATGATGTCTCCATGACAATTTAACACTTCCCTGAAGTGTGAGTGTGTGTCTGTGTATATCCAGTTGGTATAAAATTCTGAGACCTCCAGTTAAAATGCTTCCAAGCTGCATTAACTCCACAAGTTTGTGTAAAACCTGATGAATCATGTTTTCGAGTGCGATTTGAAAATGATCCAACAGCATCTTGCGTTTCAGTCGAGACAAACAAAAAGAACCTTTTTTGTTTTACGAAGTTCACATGATCTGTCACAGATTTATGTCTTTGATTATTGACCTAGAAATATTTGTATTAGATATGTTTCTTTTCAGACTTAAATTAGGTTAGACTTTTGACCCCTAGTATTTGTTGTTAGATACAGTGGATCTTTTAGCGTGTTTTCATCAAGAGCCGTTTTTATTTGCCTGTATGAACTTCTCTGAGGAACTGCCATGTGTCCAGCGAGATGGTCCATCTGTGCTGTGATGTTTATACAAGTTTGCGTATGTCTGTGCGTGAGGTCACAGGAAGTGATGATGTGTGATGTCACCCTCATCCTCAGATCAGGAGATCCTACGGAAATTAGAGAAGGAAAAGATCCTCGTCTTCACGCCGTCTCGCAGAGTCCAGGGCCGGCGAGTGGTTTGCTACGACGACCGTTTTATCGTCAAGCTGGCCTGCGACTCGGACGGGATCATTGTTTCCAACGACAACTACAGAGACTTGCAGAACGAGAAACCGGAGTGGAAGAAATTTATTGAGGAACGACTCCTCATGTACAGCTTCGTCAACGACAAGTATGCTCGCACACAGTTACCGTGGTGACGGGGTTTTCTCTCTCTCTCACTCATTTGTGTCTTCTGCTTTCCACCCTCGCACCCGTATGGCGTTCCTCTTTTTCTGTTTTTCTTCTTTACCTTTTTATTGCTCTGTCACTTGTTTCAATTCTCAAGCCACTTGTTCTATTTTGAAAATGAGCTTTAGTTAATTTCCTGATTTATTTGCTTAAGTTTAATTTTTCAGTGATGAGGTCCCATGGTTAGGCCTGTTGTGATAACATAATTACTTGTACCCAGTTATATGTGATCCGAGCCAAAAATTGCTGCCCAAATAAAGCAATTTTAAGTTAATGTAGAAATGCCATAAATAAGCATTTTTGTTTCATTTTCTGATGCAGTAGAAACGCTGTTGTCGTGCACATACACCATCTGTGGTGGTACACGTAGCACTCACGCAAAACTATGAATGATGCTTTAAAGGGAGAGTACACCCAAAAATAAAAATTCTGTCATTAATTAATCACCCTCATGTCGTTCCAAACCCGTAAGACCTTCAGATGTTTTTGATGAAATCCGAGAGCTCTCTGATCGTACATTACAGATAATTAAAGGCGTAAAGAAATTATGTTTTTGAGGAAAACATTTCAGGATTCCAAAATGCAGTTTAAGTGCAGCTTCAAAAGGCACTAAACGATCCCAGCCAAGGAAGAAGGGTCTTATCTAGTGAAACGATATTTTCTAAAAAAAAAAAAAAAAAAAAAAAAACAATTGACAATTTCTATACTTTTTAACCTCAAATGCTCAGCTTATCTGGCTCTGTGTATTTCGGTTTAAGACAGCGTATATCAGGTTTTTGAGGTTAAAAAAAAAAATAGCAATTTGTTTAAAAAATAACCGCTGTTTCGCTAGATAAGACCCTTCTTCGGCTGGCATCATTTAGAACCCTTTGAAGCTGCATTTAAACTGCTTTTTGGAAGTTTAAACTTGGGGGCACCATGCATATCCATTATATGGAGAGAAATCCTGAAATGTTTTCCTCAAAAAACATAATTTCTTTACAGCTATAAAAAGAAAGACAAGAACATCGTTGATGACAAGGGGGTGAGTACATTATCTATAAATTTTTGTTCTGAAAGTGAACTAATCCTTTAAGCTATGACAATACTTTTAGTGTGCAAAGAAAGAATAACGACTTTATTTAACAATTTCTCCTCTTCCAAGTCAGTCAGACACGCATACATGGTGCAGTGCATCCAGGTTCTATGTCAGAATGCCAGTTCTTGCATCAGCAGGACCACACACATGCATAGTGCTGTCATGAATGCGTGTCAAAGACCGACAGGGAATAGAAAGAATTGTTGAATAAAGTTGTTATTTAATTTTTGTTCGTGTACAAAAAGTATTCTTGTAGCTTCATAAAATTAATGTTAAACCATTAATGTCACATGGAATATTTTAACAATGTCCTTACTAACTTTCTGGGCTTTGAATGTGTCAGTTGTGTTGCTGTCTATGCAGGGTCAGAAAGCTCTCGAATTTAATAAAAATGTATCTAAATTTGTGTTCTGAAGTTGTATGAAGGTCTTACGGGTTTGGAACGACATGAGGGTAAGTAGTTAATGACAGAAGTTTCATTTTTTTGAACTATCCTTTTAAATATAGTTTCATTATATACATATTAGATTTAAATGTATTATTATTCATTATTCCTTTCATAGAGTTGTGCTTATTTATGTCTGTTGGATTGGTTTGTAGGTTTATGCCTCCTGATGATCCTTTAGGCAGACATGGACCCAGTCTGGAAAATTTTCTCCGCAAACGACCAGTGGTTCCAGAGCACAAGAAGCAGCCGTGTCCTTATGGTCAGTACAGCAAAAGTAGGAAATTAATTTATGTCTTTATTCCAGAACATCACAGCATATTAAAAATATCCATATTTGTTGCATTAACACTATAATATAAATTAAGATAAATATATCATTTAACCAGTTTGATTTTTTTAAATAATTTTCAGTACACTGTTATTTAAAAAAAAAAAAGAATCATACTGTCATTCTAGGAAACACAAGTAACATTTCTGTCTCAAACACCACTATCACAGGTAAAAAGTGCACGTATGGCCATAAGTGCAAGTACTACCATCCAGAAAGAGCCAACCAACCCCAACGGGCTGTCGCAGACGAACTCAGAGCCTTTGCCAAACTCTCCGCTGTAAAGACAATGAGCGAGGGGGCACTTGCCAAATGTGGGACCTCTGGTTCTGCGAGCAAGGGAGACAGTAGTTCAGAGGCAAAGCGAGTGGCACCCAAGCGCCAGTCTGACCCTAGTATCCGGTCGGTTGCATGCGAGCAAGAAGAGCGGCTCTGTCCATCACGGAAGGCTGAGGCCAATTCGGTACCGTCCTTAGTTTCGGCACTTAGCGTTCCAACCATGCCACTGACGAAAAGTCATGCAGCAGGCGCTCTAAACACGCGCTCGGCGAGCAGCCCTGTTCCAGGGTCTCTGCACTTTACCCACAGCTCGCTTGAGCACGCGGGCAGTGTCCAGTATCCCCCCATCCTAGTCACCAATAGCCAGGGCGCCTCCGTGGCTTACGGTGAGCCGTTCCCCAAGTACGACTCTGTGGTAAGCGACCATGGCTACTATTCCATGCTCAGTGATTTCTCCACCATCAGCCTCCAAGATAGTTTCTGCAGTCTTGAGCAGCCAGAGCCTGTAGGGGTGGGTGGGGGATATCCTGGCAGAGCCAGCATGTGCCCAGAACCTGGCCGAAGCCATTCGTCGGACTCCTTCTCATCCTACAGCGGAGAGATGTACCTCAACTCATTAGAGGGCAGCCTGGATGACAGCATGAAAGGGCCACCTTCGCAGACCCAGACGCAATCTTCGGCGCAAACGCGCCTTCAAGCCTTCGCTCACGGTTTCCACCATGAGGCCTTGACACGTGTGCAGAGCTACGGAACAGATGAACCCAAACCGGGACCTCGAAAGCAGTCCTCCGCCCACCTTGCACCACACACCCAACACCCAGTTGTTGGAGCTCGATCCAGCTGCCCAGGAGACTACCCTCCTCTCCCCCAGAACGTGTTGCCTTCCGCCAGCCCCTCGCAGCAGAGTCGATCCTTAGGCATGACTCGAATGGACAGCATATCTGACTCACGGCTCTACGAGAGCAACCCGCTACGCCAACGGAGACCTCCTCTTTGCAGAGAGCAGCACGCCAGCTGGGACCCTTTGCCGTGTGGTAACGAGCCCTATGGTTATGGAGGCTACGGATTAACGGGAGGGCTTATGCCTTGCTGTGAAAGGGTGATGGTCCGCAGCATGCCCGAGAAGATGGAACAGATCTGGAGGTCCCCGTGGGATAGTGTGCCGCCTCCACCGCCCAGTGCTCGCGGGCCAGCGGAGGAACCCCAAGAGCGGCACCCTATTCCAGAACACCACTATCAAACCTACCGAAACCTCTGTAACATCTTCCCGGCGTATGTGGTCCATTTGGTCATGGAGGAGAACCCTCACATGACCGATCCCCAGCAGCTGGCTGCCGTCATCGTCACTAAACTGCGCTCTTGCCACTAAGCACATCACAAAAGGCTGCTAACAACACCACCACCACGATATTTAGATATCCTAGAATTTGGACATCTTGAGAATTTCGTATTTTCGTTTCGCTCTGAAGAAACGGCCATTCCCCCGTATGTAATTACAGCTAGATTGGATCCATTAGAAGGTTGGCTAGCGTGATAGCATTGATGTTGCATTGGTTATTATGTCATCTGTTAAGCCATATGGGAGCCTGGATCTTGTACCTGAAAAGTTTAGCATAGAAACGTGAGATCCCTCATCCTGCTTTCTCCACCTTTCAGCTCCCGAGACGGGCCGAAATGTTCTTACGGTTGTTCATAAAGCCAACTCAAAAGTGTATACACATTGAGAGAGCAACTGCCTGCCAGTTTGATGGCAGATCTTGAGAATGTGTTATTTTGTTGGTGATGATAACATTTATCCTTCGAAAAAGAGTTACATGAGAGAAATCTCTTTGGTAAAACCGATCAGAAATGATCCTGCACAATATGAATAGTATTGTGTATGTATATGTGTATTCACTTGCATTTGCGTGTAAATATGACGTGACACCGTGGTGTGTTTATTAGTATTATTTTTTTTTTTGGTGTGCGTGATGACTTGACGTGTGATTTCGGAAAGAGGAATGAACGCTTGTGTACCTCAAAGCATGACCTTTGAACTTTATGGCCTTACATCGGAGTGACCTCACCACACGTGGTAATGTGAATAGTGTTTAATAGTTGTGGAGGTCGCCGTTTTGCATTTGTTTTCTAAAAGCGAGCACTGGGATAGAAAGGTTTAGATTCTGCCATGCTGCGGTTCAGACTTTTTAATTGGCTGGGCTGTAATTGCAAACCTGCCCTGCAACGTCTGTTCACGCACGGATGCGTATTTACGAAGCCATTTTAAAAGACTGAGCCAAAAAGATTTCTGATCTGAAAGCACTAGGTATATCTAGTTGGAGAAGTTATTCATATGTATTTCCTAAATGTTGTTGTCGTATTGTAGATTTTAAGAGAGATGTTTGAGTAAGCATGGGCTTCAGTAAATCTCTCCCAGACAGCATGTTAGCACTATGCTTGACAGAGAGCGCCGCTCACGTTTGGCTCGTTAGTCAATAACTATGTTCAAGTATTCAAAAACTGGGGAGGAGAATGCGTGTCTTCGGCAAAATGCTCCTGTGCAGCATCTATTTCCTGATTGATGCCGAGAGACCGCCCCCATTTCATCTGCTCCGCCCTGTAAATTAACATATCTTCAGGAGAGCGTGAATGTTACTGGTCCAGAGATGCTCTGGGTGTTTTCAAAAAAGACTTAAATTGCTCCTTCATTTTTTTTCATGAGCACAGGTGTGGCCCCGTGGGGCCCCGTTACTGCTCGTGGGAAGGTGTGACACACTGCCTACCTGTCTCTTCCTGTGCGACACACACACGGAACACCAGGCTGTTGTTGGGTTGTTTCTGACATTTGGCTGACAGTTTGCTTGCTGCCTCTCTACCGCCCCCGACCCTGCTTCGACTTGGACACAAAACCCAACCTCTCAGCTCTCTAAATGAGCACCGATGGTTTCCTTCCCCTTAGTTTGGTTTTTCAACAAGGTTCTTCCAGAAGGCCGTTAACGATTTTTTATTTGTTTCAAACTTTTTTATAATTATTTACACATTTTAGGCCGGAAACATTTATGCAAGTACATACGTGTAGAATCAGATTGTTATGTGCTGTCAAAAATCTACTATAGAAGATTTTAATGTATTTTTGATGTATTTTATGCTGTAATAATTCACTATTGTCTGCTATAGTACCAACTGTGGTAGAATTGCAGTTCTGTTGTGTTGTGACACATTTTGCAGTGCAATGACATGAAATCCAACTAGAAGTGTTAAGATGTGGTTATATTTAATGTTTGGATTTTTTTTTTTTTGCAGTCATTTAAAGGGATAGTTCACCCCAAAATGAAAATTCTGTCATTAATTTCTAACCATCATGTCGTTTCAAACCCGTAAGAACTTCGTTCATCTTCGGAGCCCAAATTAAGATATTTTTGATGAAATCCAATAGCTTTCTGACCCTGCATAGACAGCAACGCAACTGACACGTTCAAGGCCCAGAAAGGTAGTCAGGACATTGATTAAAAAGTTCATGTGGCATCAGTGGTTCAACCTCAATTTTATAAAGCTACAGAAATACTTTTTGTGTACAGAGAAAACTAAAATAACATCTTTATTCAACCATTTCTTCTCTTCCATGTAAACCCAGATGTGCTGCACTTCGTTTACAAGCAAGACGCACACTGTACATAAAACAGTCTTCGTAAAAAATATGTCAGATTTCGACAGGGAGGATGACTTGCAAATACTTATTAGAACCAGAATATACAGATGATGAACTAGGAGAAATGGACATTCTACGTCAGAACGCCAGCATGCGTCGTGGTACTCTCGTAAACATGGGGCGGAAACTGACGCGGAAGAAAATAAATCGTTGAACTAAGTCATTATTTTTGTTTCTTTTCCACACAAAAAGTATTATTGTAGATCATAACATTACAGTTGAACCACAAATGTCACATGGAGTTTTTTAACGATGTTTTTACTGACGGCTTTACCGCATCAGTTGCATTGCTGTCTGTACAGGGTCAGAGAGCTCTCGGATTTCATCACAAATATCTCCATTTGTGTTCCGAAGATGGATGAAGGTCTTACGAGTTTGCAATGACTTGAGGGTGAGTACTTAATGACAGAATTTTTATTTTTGGGTGAACTATCCACAGGTGATTAGATTTTTTTTCTGGTATAAGTTGGTCACACACAGACTGAATTTTGCTTATTGCCACCTGAATTTTGCCACCTTGAGCATCATTTATGTACTTGGGAGTATGTTTCAGGCCTAAATGTGTGTTTTTGTTCTAGATTAAACTGTTTTATGGTTGGGTTTGTCCTTCTCCCCTTCACCTCTGAACCTAGGAGCAAAAAATCCTGAAGGAGGTGTTTCTGGATCAATCTAGAAAACAATTTCTTGTAAAATACGACATTGCTGTCCGCTGCTTATGCTCCGAGGTTCAGCCCCCCATGCAGTCAAGCAGCAAGCTACCACACATCAAATGTCCAGAAACGACCTTTTGCTTGTTGATACAAATTGTATCTATTTCTTGATTGTAAAAAAATATATATATATATTTCTGAGCTGTACAGTATCACTTATATGAGTATATATATATATATATATATATATATCTATATATCTATATATATTTAAAAAAAAAAAGCATAGTTTTGTTTAAAAAAAAAAAAAGGATAAAGAAACAATGCCATAATGTCAGTGATACCGTGTGTCACTCGAGTAGCCCATAGAGATGGCTTATTTCCTGCCGGGCAGACCACTACAGACAGGGATCTCTCTCTCTCTCTCTCTTTCATTTCTTTCTCCGTCCTCTCATACCTCCTTCACTTTTCCATGCCTCGAAATTTGCTGTTTGATGATTATTTTGGAAAGCGATAGTTTACCTCAGCGGAGCTGAACTTCATTTCTGTTTGACTGAAGGATTTTTAGGGCGTGGCTTTATATATCATTATTCAATCTCTCTGTTATATAGGTATAGAGTCAGGAGAAACACATTCTGACACAATCTGTGTGCTCCTAATATATTTTTCCTCTGTAAATACTGAAAATTAATGTCGAACCTCTCATATTTGCACAGTATTAGTGCATTTTGCGTACGTAAAGACACTCTACCAGCTTATCCGAGCAGGATCTCTCTCATACACACTTAGACTCGATGGGTTGCCTTGACAACCGCAGTCAGCTGATCACATGCTATCATTAGTACTGATATAACTAATGTAAAATGTTGACTATTGTGTGTGCGCTAGTGTGAATTTATGGTAAATTCACCGCTGTTTCACCTGTAACATAGTTTACCTTCTACAGACATGGAGGCACGTTCCAGGTTGAAGATTGGATGGAATTTGCACAATGTTATTTTTTATTGTTTTTAATTTTATTTAGCAAATAGGTGAGATTGAGCAACTGAAGTTGACACCACACACACACACACACACACACACACACACACACACACACACACACACACACACACACGTTCTCTCATGAATGAAATGTGAGCTTTATCTGAGTGTCGTACTGAAAGATGTCCACACAAACGCATAAACACGCACCTCGTAACCTGCCTTACAGTTTAACTACTTTGGTTTGTGAGAGTCGAGCACATTCTGACTGTACAGCACTGAGCGTTGTGCTTCTTGCTTCTTTTCTATTCTCATAAGTGGAAGTGCTAATGAGAAGATGAGGATTTTTGGTTTCAGCTCTGTATTGTTGTCTGAATGGACAATCTGATTTAACTGCACGAACTGCTGGTTTTTCCGATTAAGCTTGACTAGAATGTCTAAGAAGAACCTGCAGGACAACTGGACGTGCCCAAAGGAGAAAACGTTGAGAAAAACCAAGCAAACGGGCATTTCAAACTGTCAGAAGAGATGGTTTTTCCCATCACTGATGTAATCTGTACATTTCCATGTATGTTTTCAATATTGAATACACCAGCTATAACTCGCTCACACAAACACTCTCACCAACAGATTGATTCTCAGGAACTAACAGATGTATTATTATTTCAGCTCCTTTCTGAAAGACATTATCTTTGATGTTTGCTCTTATAAAACTGCGGCGATTTGTGAAGTAGTGTGGATGATCTTGAAAATGTGTTCTTAAATTCGATTTTTGCCGTTCATTTAACATCCCCCCCTTGTATTGTGGGTTTTTTCACGCCTTCGCAGGTTGACTGAGTGGTCTTAACACTTTTGAGTCTCGTGCTGTGATGATGACGACATACAATAGTATGTTTTACTCTCTACTGAATGAAACATGTTGCTTTTGAACATGTTTTCAATATGACAAAAACACGAACCAAAAAAAGAGAAAGAAAAAAGAACGTGAACTAGGGTGGAAAAACTTTATAATGCTTTGGGTCCGTGGACTCAAACAAAATGTAAGTCTCAATGACAAAAGGTGTTTGTTCCTCTCAATAAAGCCAGACTCTATTTGGTTAACTGTTATCATGATTGTGTTCCTATCGATTGCTTGTTTGACTGAAGATGGTAAAATGGAATGAAGTAAGATAGGAAGATTTTGCAAAACACCAGAGTAAGATAACTGTTAAGTTTGCAGAGGGCCCAACACTCTGAGTCACACTTAATATTTTAGAATATAATTGCATTGGATACAAAATGTCAAACCAAATGTCTGTAAACAAATTACACTATATTGCCAAAAGTATTGGGACACCCCCTTTGAATTCCCATGAGTACACATCTTAATGTTTAAGGATATTTATGATATTCTAGGGTATTGTGTGCTTCTA
>NC_133365.1:40964004-41120284 GCF_049309525.1 Garra rufa | reverse complement strand
CAAAACTAGGCTATTTTACATATGTCTTTTATAAGAACGGATATAAAAACGGATGTATGGAAGCCCGTTTCCGCCAGGTCAGAAAAAAATCCGTGCCTTAAAAAAAATCGAAATTATGACATACCTACTTAAGTCATAATTACGAGATAAAAAGTTGAAATTATGACATTCTATGTCGAAATTATGACTTTAAAAGTCGAAATTATGAGATAAAATGTCGAAATTATGACTTTAAAAATCGGAATTATGACATACTATGTCGAAATTATGACTTAGTTAAGTCATAATTACAAGATAAAAAGTAAAAATTATGACTTTAAAAATCGGAATTATGACTTGCTGACCTGCAGGCTCATGATCTAACACGACGGACGTGTCCAATGAATTGTGAACACATTACGGAGTATTTTAAACGTGGATTTACCAATGATGATATTCTTGCCTTATTAGCGGAACAACATGGAATAACACTGAGTAAACGGACTCTCGAAAGGATTTTAAGCAAGAACCATCTTTGGCGCAGAAAGAACAAAACGGATGTGGCTGACGTGGCAACTTTCATTGAACAGCAACTTCAAACCTCTGGCCAATGCCATGGTTATAGATGGATGCACCAAAAATGTTGGTTGAAAGGTATTGTAACTGATAGGGAAACAGTGCGACTTCTGCTCCGGCTTTTAGATGGTGACGGGGTTAACCTGAGGTCAAGAAATCGACTGAGGCGGGGTGTGTATCATAGCCGTGGTCCTAACTAGATGGCAATGACAAGCTGAAGCCATTTGGAATAAGCGGATGTATAGATGGATTTTCCAGGAGCATGATATGGCTTGAGGCATAGGCTACAAGACCAACAATGACCCAAGACTTATTGCTGGATACTTCATGGATGCAGTAATTAAAGGTGGGGGGTGTCCTGCTAGAGTAAGGCTAGATTTAGGAACAGAAAATGTTCATTTGGCTGAGATGCAAAACTTTTTGACTTTTTCTGAGGATCGACCAGAAACAGACCATGTTATTTTTGGCCCAAGCTCTGGAAACCAGCGCATCGAAAGATGCTGGCTCACTCTGCGAGGTCAATGTGTTCAATTTTGGATAGACCTCTTTGACAAACTAAACGAAGATGGACACTACGCAGAAACATTTTTGGACAAATCCTTGATCCAGTTCTGTTTCCTAAACAAAATCCAGGTAAGATCTCATTTATATCAACTGGTTTGATTGCCTATGCATTAACTTGTTGATTTTTAAGTAGGGTAAATTCAAGTTGATTGGGACACATTTTCCAATTGAAATAACTTGGAAAAATTGTCCCAATAAACATGAATTCACCCTACATAACATTACGTGAGTAAGCTGTTTTATTTGCGGTATAAATACTTGGAAATAATATTTAACGTTTTCAAGTCCATTCATTATTTGTAGCACGCAACTCTCAGCCTATAAATTCTATCAATTTTATGATAAAATGCAAACAATAAATGTGTTTTTTAATCTGTAGTTGAGATAACTATATTCGCCTCAGATCAAGCGGCATGTGAATCAATGATCTTTTAATATTTGCAGCACGACATAAACATGAAATAAAAATATTTGAATGCATTTAAAAAAATAATAAACACAATGTCTCATGAAAGAGAGCAATCAGAGTTTCAGAAAAGTCAATGTGAAGTCATAATAATAACATTTAGCCTACCACATTGTTTTATTTTTTGTTTTATTTTTCTCATAAATCAGCTAGTTAATTGACTTGAAGCCTACTTTGTATTGCTATTTTTCATGTTAAATGTGAAGACAGGTGGAATTTTCACTTTAACTTTACGCAATAAAACATGATTTTATTACATGAATTCTGTAGTTTTAAAGTAGTAATTTAAAGCATTCTGAAGATATATTTATCATGTTTGGCTTTAGCTTCGTGTCCTGCAAAGCGGCTTTAGCTTTCACTCTCCTCACAAACGATTGGATATGTGTCTAACAGCTCACATTTATCTAGGTTAAATGTTTAAATTAATATCGTGAAATGCATCAAGTGTTTAAAGTCTATAGATATTTTTAGACAAGTCCTGTTGATTTGAAAAGGCTAAATTGATCAAACATGCTCGACGTATTGCCGCTGCCCGCTTGGTCATTACTTTAACAAAACAAAAGCTTGAATTTAAAAAACAAAAAATGTTCCAAACATATTTCTAAATTAACTTAATAAAGAGACGAAACGAAATCTAGCCACTTTGCCATTAGAATCCAAAACCGAACTATTTTAATTGCTTCAACACGGGCTCATATGGTCATACTTTCTAGTTCTAGCAAGAACTCTAGCTGCTGCATTTTGGACCAGCTGAAGTTTATTTATTAAGCGTGCAGAACAACCACCCAATGAAGCATTACAATAATCTACCCTTGAGGTCATGAACGCATGAATTAATGTTTCAGCATTTGACATTGATAGCATAGGTCGTAATTTCGATATATTTTAGATGGTAAAATGCCGTTTTGCAAATGCTAGAAATGTGGCTTTCAAAGGAGAGATTGCTATCGAATAGGACGCCTAGGTTCCTAACTGATGACGACGAATTTACAGAGAAGCCAGCTAGTATTAGACTGTGTTTTAGGTTATTACTTGTGGAGGTTTTAGGTCCAATAATTAACACCTCTGTTTTTTCAGAATTTAACAGTAAGAAGTTATTCGCCATCCAGTGTTTAATATCAGCTATGCATTCTGTTAGTTTTTCGAATTGATATGTTTTGCCGGGCTGCGAAGAAATATAGAGCTGAGTATCATCAGCGTAACAATGAAAGCTAACACCATGTTTCCTGATGATATCTCCCAAGGGTAACATGTAAAGCGTAAAAAGTAATGGCCCTACTGAGCCTTGAGGTACTCCATACTGCACTTGCGATTTAAATGATACCTCTTCATTTATTGGCACAAACTGATGACGGTCTGATAAGTACGATTTGAACCATGCCAGTGCACTACCATTAATGCCTACATAATATTCAAGTCTATTTAAAAGAATGTTGTGGTCAATAGTATCAAATGCAGCACTATGATCCAGTAGCACTAATAGGGAGATGCAACCACGATCGGTTGACAAGAGCAGGTCATTTGTTTGCCTATGTACAGTCTGATTATCAACTTTTCAAATATTGCAAAGAACATCTACATTTAGTGGCGCCAGTTAAGTACATTCTTGGAACCAATAGCCAAGGGAAGGAGGACACATTTCAGTACGTGCCTATAGATGTTCTAAAGACACAGTTGGAGAAACCAGACATATTTGAATCATATCGAAGAACCTGTGAACAAGCCCCAAGTACAGATTTTTTAAGTAGTTACACAGATGGAGAATTCTTTAATGAGAGCCCCTTTTTTGGAGATCCTAATACTGTAAGATTACATCTGTACACTGATGAATATGAAGTAGTAAACCCCCTGGGGTCTAAAAGATCAATTCACAAATTAGCAGCCTTTTATTTTACAAATGGCAATCTTGAATCTAACTGCAAATCCCAACTAAAGCACAAACAAATCTTTTGAAGAAGTATTCATACAGAGACATCTTGCTGCCCCTGATTAATGATCTTAAGCTGTTGTACAGTGAAGGACTGCAAATCAGTGTAAATGGTCAGAACATTCATTTGAAATGTGCTCTTGCCACTGTTTCAGCTGACAACTTGTCTGCTCACAGCCTTGCAGGTTTCACATGCTGCTTTAACAGTGGACGGATCTGTCGCTTTTGTATGATCAGCTACAAAGACTAGGAATGTACCGATACGAATCGGCCGATCATGCTTGCGCGTTTTGTCAGTAAAGCCGGTTCTGTAATCAGCGGTAAATGCCATCAGGTGCGTGATTTCACGTTGAGCCGTATATACTACACACAGTCGTTGTTTACCGACGAGTAACAGTGAACAACGGCTGTGTGTAGTATATACGGCTCAACGTGAAATCACGCACCTGATGGCATTTACCGCTGATTACAGAACCGGCTTTACTGACAAAACGCGCAAGTGATTGGCCGATACGGATCGGTGCATCCCTAACAAAGACCTAAGGTCTCACGTTAACGAAGATGATGTAATAATTCGATCTTCTCAGGTACATCAGTACCATCTGCAAGCACTCAGGGAAAGTGCTGGAATATCCAAACGGACATATGGTGTGGTTAGTGAGTGCCCTTTCACTGAGCTGAACTACTTTGATGTAACAAAAACTTTTCCCCCTGACTTGATGCATGATTTTTTGGAGGGTGTGGTGCCTCTTGTGATTACCAGAGTTATACAGGCATTACATTCTTTGCGAATTGTCTCATTAAGTCAAATAAATGCTGAATTGGATGCATTTACCATAGGGAAAAATGACCGAGCTAACCTCCCTCAGAAACTTCCACATAGTGTGCTAAAGAAAAACACACTACCGGGGTCTGCTGCTCAAGTTTGGTGTCTCTTCAGGATTTTGCCTTTTCTCATTGGAAACTACATTCCTGAAGGTGAAGTGCACTGTGACATTTACCTCAAGTGTAGGGATATAGGAGATGTAATTCTGGCCCCCACCATGCAAAGAAAAATTGTCCCTTTCCTAAGCCTTCAGATAGGTGAATTCCTGTCCTGTTTTCAGTCTGTATTCCCTGAGACTTTCACACCAAAACTACACTATCTCATTCATTATCCACAACTTATACTAAAATTTGGGTCACTGAAACAGCTGTGGTGCATGAGATTTGAAGGAAAGCACCAATACTTTAAGCGATTAGCCCACAACACTTGTAACTTCAAGAATCTCAGCTACACCCTTGCGAAGAGGCACCAGTTACGGCAGTGCTGGGAACTGACTTCGCTGGATATCCTGCATCAGAACAACTACACAGAGGGTGAACGGGCAGTACCTTTTCGAGCATTACCACTGGAGATACAGAAAGGTGTCATTGGAAGAAGTGAGGCACAGGACATTCAAGGCGACGAGAGGCTTGGTGTGTTTAACTCTCTTACAACCAACAACGTGAAATACTGTGTGGGAGACAACTTCATTATAGATGTCGTGGAGGAGGACATTCCAATCTTCATAAAGATCACAAAGATTTTGCTGTTCAGGGGTGCTTGGATAATCTTTGGCAAGCTGCGGATACCAAAAGCATTTGACAGACATTACCATGCTTTCAAGTTGGAGGACCAGAAGGAGTGGATTCTGGTGTAGCCAGGGGAGGAAAAAGAGTTTCATCCTCTTGATACATATGTGCATGATGATACTACGTACATTACATTACATCACAGAGTGTCTTCTAGGTAAAAATATTGTAGTAATATTATTGTCTCTTATTTATTATTTCAAAAAAATATTTGAGGTCATTGTTTAAAAAAATATAATCTATTTTGAAAGAAAGTATAAATGTGTCAACAGGACACCATGTTGGAATGCCTTAGGAACAAATTTAAAAAAGAAAGGGTTAACTCATCAGTCGTCTTGCAAATGAAGGAGAAGTATGGGATCAAAAGGACGTGTGACAGACAAAATGACTCTGAAGGACATAGTCAACAGCAAAAGGCAAGTACAGTTTAATACATTTTATGTCAAAGACAGGTTAAATTTATCTTAACATGAAACATATCTATTTATTATTTCAGAATGCAAAATGTAGAAGACAACCGTTGGATATGTCACTGAATAGCACCTAGGGTTGTTCAGATAGTCGAGAATACCGATACTTAGCTTTTTTAAGTAATATTACAATTTATTAACCCCACCACAGTTTTACATACACATTGGCGTATACACCAAAATGAAACATTCAACTGCAACACATTAATATAATCAATTTAACTGTGCCAATTTTATATTATTTTGATATTCGTTTTAATTGCAGTGTCATTTACATTTTATCCAAGAAAAAAGGAAACACTGTATTACAGAAACAACAAGGATGCCTACTGTTTTTAGATAATCACTTTGGGTGTAATTCATGAATGTTACAAATATTTTTTTTTTCGTTCAATGTGAATATAAACTAATTGTTTATCTTTACATATGCATTCGGGTTGCATGTGAATGTATTGATGTGAAACTATGGCGAAGCAAATCAATAATAATATAATAAACTAATAATATTATTAACAGTAGTAATAATTAGCAATATGAATAAAATAAAACTGCATATATGGGCCCAATTAATCGATTACTTTTTAACATTATTGCTATGCTTCTGGAGTGATGGTGCAAAAATACGCTGCGCAAAACGAATGAACCTGAGTAAAAAGGTTTAAATGAACAGGAGTTAAAATTCCAAAATATCTGTGAAAGTAAAATAAAGTAAGTCATTAAATAAATTGCTAAAAAATTAAGAATATAAATAGGTAGGTAAAAGAAAAAATATTAAAAGCTAATAATTGCCCCGCCCAACAAGACTATCGTGTATTGGCGATTGACAAGCTGATGATCCAGGCGATCTGACAAAGAGGGTTATTGTCCAACTCTAGAAATTCATAAATGTTTGTTTTACAGGAACCCAAAGATCCAACACCAACCATAGTGTTTCATGGCTCTCCTGATCCCCTCAAGGCTAAGAGTGTCAGCATCATAATGGACGGTGCAAACATCATAAAAGAGCCAGACATTGACATGACGCAAGCTGTGGAATGCCTGTTTGCGGTCTATTTTCTTTTCAATGTGCAATACTCAGTTGCCATTAAGCACACAATGACTTTTATTGAAAAATATATGCTCAAAATAAGGTGTCGCCATGACACAAGAACACCAATACCTGTACTAAAAATGTACAACCAACTTGTGTTATAAATTGTGTAAAAGATTGTTCATGTTTTTGTTAATGCATTGTTTCTTTCTGCATTGGGGTGTGTATTTCTTACTTCAAAGGTACATGTAAAAGTTAAGTACATAAATAGTAAAAAGTTAAATAATTTAAATTAAACATTTGAATGTAATGTAATGAAATGTTTACTTGTTTTAAACGAGTACACAGAGATGCAGTTTTTTAAAAATAATTGTAATTTTGCTGTCTGTTTAATAAAAAAATGTATTTTTAATATCTGTTTTTATAAAACAAATCAATAAATCTTTACGAATTTTCAGATTTTGTTATAATTTCTTATCCAGTTCAAGCTTTTTTGTAATAATAAAGAACCCTTTATGGTTCAAAAAAGAACCATTTGGCTTAGATTTAAAGAACCATTTGGGGTTCTTTTATTGAACCCATTCAAATGGTTCAATATAGAACCGTTTTGGGGTTCCATATATGAAGCAGTTGATAGAACCTTTTCTGGTTCTAAATAAAACCATTTGTTTTAAGAGTGTGCTTGCACATGACAAGAGTTCTCTCGCTAAATCTCACTTCCTGATTATCCTGGTAACATCCTGGTAACATCATCTATCAATGACATACTGTATACACTGCATTTGCTACACATAAACAGCAAGGCTGGAAAGAAAGCATAGTGTGAATATATGCATTCACATATATATTCAATGTGCCGAATGAGGCACAGAAATGTTCACTTGCAGTAATACAGTTCCAATATTTACAGGTGGAAAAATGTTCATTTAGCAGCCGAAGAAGGAATTCTGCAGAGCCCCTCAGATAATCCTCATTATTGCGAAGAATCACTTCCCTTTTGCATTTACACAGCCATGAAAATGAAAACCGGTGAGTTTGAAGTTTCATTATTAATCGACATATTCTCATTGTTTCCTTCCTTCACTTTTGTAGAATGTATTTAAACATATTTTATGTGGATTTGTCAACACTTAAGAGCAAGAAAATTTGCGTCTTGTATGTTGTACATAAAGTTCTAATGTACAGTATAAGGTTTATTATTATATCATCAAATAATCCATTGAATTATAACTTTATTATAATATATTATTGTGAAATATTTGTTGAATTAATGGCAATCATTTTTATCAAAAATATTTCGCTTTATTTTGATCCTTTGATTAGTGTATTTTACGGTCCTGTGAAAAATAAATAAAGTTTAACGGTGATCCGCTGTTACGGAAGCAGACCAACGAGACAGGTGAGTAGGTGAATACAAGGTTTATTTATAATCAGCAGAGCAGTGAAGATGATGGCGTGCAGGTAAGTTGGGCAGTAAAGATGAGTAGTGATACTTAATGAGCAGATAGTGGAACTGAGTAGTATTATTCTCGTTGCAGGAACGAAGATCGGAGGACGTCGACAAGATGCTGACTTATGGCACACTCACACGCTGGAGACTTGGATCAATGGACTTCGACAGACTTGACTGGAATAGAGCAGAGATACAGGTAAGTGAGCACAGGTAAGTTTTCAGGTAAGGTTTTCGTGAACTGACTGGAGTCACACGAAGAGTCCGCTTTCGAATGAACGAGCCTGGACAGTGATGGCTGTGTGAGGTGTGCTTTTGAATGGTGTGGTTGATTGCTGACAGGTGCGCGTGATTAGTAATCTGGTGAGAGTGATCGCTGAGTGAGGGAGGTGGAAGAACCTGGCCAATCCGTGACATCCGCTGACCCTTTATTTAGACATCAACATCATGAAGGGGTTTCCTTCTTCACAGCAGTTTATGCTAGAATTCACTTGGTAGTTTGGTCATCTCATCATTTTTCTGTCACACAAGATAATTATTAGCTCGAATTGCAGGCCAATATCGACTAGTCTGTTTGGTTGAAAGTGGTCAGGCGAAAACAAATATCAGAGACACTCAAACGACTGTGAAGGGCATGCAGTCTTAAATGCCTTTCCAACACATAAGCACACGAATGAAGGATCTAAAGAAACATATCTGGAGTAATATTTTTGTTTAATATGTTTTTAGAAAGACTCTCAAGACATCTAAGGCAAAACCCTGTTGTTGATGTTAAAAATGAAATCCAACAAAAATCAAGAGAGAGCAATGAACATTGTGTTTCTTGTAATACGTTTGTGGTGCATTACCTGTGATGTTGGTTACCCAGCAAGTGTGAAGCAAGATAAATTCTTGGTTTCTCTGGTAAAGGATAAGAATTTCTTGAACTCTAATTATGTGCAGTTTTTACATAATGAGAAGGAATAGTTCACACAAAAATGAAAATTTGCTGAAAATGTAGTCACCCTCAGACCATCTAATATGTAGATTTGGAGAAATTTAAAGGGGTCATCGGATGCAAAACTCACTTTTACATGTTGTTTGAACATTAATGTGTCTTGGCAGTTTGTGTACACAACCACCCTACAATGATAAAAATCCACCCAGTGTTTATTTTTTTATTTTTAAAAGTAATATCCCCTTTTTAAAATCAGGTCATTCTCAGCTTCTTGTCGAGGGCGCTCCCACGATAGTTGATTGACATGAGGGCCTTACCTTAGACCCGCCCTCGCTGAGCTGGAACAGTCCGACTCCGACAGCCATTGTGTCGACTCAGGTGCAGAGGAAAACAAGAATGCCTCCGATTGAGGTGTTCTGTTGTTGGATGTAATAATGAACATAGCAGTAGTCATTTACTCCCGACATCTGAGCCGCTGAAGATGAAGAGGATAACTTTACTTCTGTTTTCAAAAGGAAAGCGCCGATCCAGATCTACATATGCGTCTATGTTCGGGTCAGTCATTCCTGATGCAGCTTCACTCACAGCAGAAGTGAATATAAGGTTTTTTTATGCATCTTTGCATATAGCCTTTCTTAATAATGTTAATAATAGCTGCTAAATGCCACTTAACGAGGCTAAATTCGGCTAAAGTAAACATTACGGCTCACAGAGATGGGTACGGCGAGCAGAGCTCATTTGCACTTAAAGGGGCCATGCAATAAAATGAGTTGAGTTTTTGCAGAGCTGATTTTAAGAAGGTAAAATGGTGTTTTTTTACACTACTATTGAGAAATTTTAACCAAAGTATATTATAGACTTTTCATTAAGACCCTAAAGAATCATATGATCTTGTGGAAAATAGGCATCCAATGACCCCTTTAACATTACTTCACTTGCTCTTCAATGGATCATATGCTAATGAGTGCGATCAGAATAGGAGTCTGAACACCGGATAAAAACATTACAACAATTCACAAGTAATCCACATGACTCTATAGTCCATCATTTAATATCTTGTGAAAAGCTATGTGGTTGTATTAAACAAATCCATCAAGATGTTTTTAATTTTAAACCGCAGCTTCCAGCTAAAATACGAGTCCTCAAACCATAATATTGCTTCAGTGAAAATGTAGTCTAGTTTAATTTAGGAGAGAAATATACACAGGGGAAAAGGGATGGACTTTTTTCCCTGGAGGCTGCATTATTATGGATTATGGTCTGGTATTTTACGAGGTAAAATTCCTTGATGGATTTATTGCAAGCACACAGCTTTTCACTTGACAAGATGTTAACTGATGAACTGTAGTCATTTGGATTACTTCTGGATTATTGTAATGTTTTTAGCAGTTTCGACTCTTATTCTGATGACACCCATTTACTGCAAAGGATCCATTTTGTGAGTTTGCACTTACATAGAATCAAACTGAGCGAATAGTATTCATTTTTGACATGCTCTCCGATGGGAGGACTCAGAGGTCAGAACTTGAACATGCTCCAACTGTGCTAAATTAGTTGATTATCTGAATGTGCTCCTCCCGAACCTTGGTAATGATTATCATTTGTGAGCAAGTGATGTAATGCTAAATTTCTTCAACTAGTCGGATGGTCTGAGAGTAAGTAAATTTTCAGCATATTTTCATTTCCTTTAATGGCTATGTGCTTTGATATGTTTTTAGAACTAATTATCAGTTATCGGTGTTCTAAATCCAGATCTTCCCATTTTAGAGCTTTGATTTCAGCCACAGCCAGCTGGAATTTCAGAACAGAGATTATTCTAGCCATAGGTCGCACCTATTCACTGGAGCTCTCAGTGGGAGGTAGAGAGCCATCTGACTCAAAGCTGTTATCATCCCAAATGAGTGTCAGTCCTTTCATGAATTCTCAGCCTCACCTTTGCATTCATGTGTGGATTTATTTGGCTCACTGACCACAGCTAATGGCAGACTTCAGTGCCTTCAGTTCTTAAAAAGAGATACAGTGTTTAAATTAAATTTAAAATCATTGCCCCAAAATTGGAGGCTGCAGTATAAATGGAACAATGAGCATTTTAACCTTGCTTGACCTGTGTGCTTTTCTGTAAAGCACATTTAACATTTCGTGTCATGACTATTGCTGTTGACTATGACTAACGCTGTTAATAATGTTCTGTACAAAATATTTGCTCTCTCTCTCTCTATATATATATATATATGTGTGTGTGTGTGTGTGTGTGTGTGTGTGTGTGTGTGTGTACCTGGTATTCATCACGTTGTGGGGACCAAATGTCCCCACAAGGATAGGAATACCAGTAGATTTTGACCTTGTGGGGACATTTCTCAGGTCCCCATGAGGAAACAGGCTTATAAATCATGCACAATGAGTTTTTTTGATGAAGTAAAAGTATGCACAATCTCCTGTGAGGGCTAGGTTTAGGTGTAGGGTGATAGAAAGTACGGTTTGTACAGTATAAAAACCATTACGCCTATGGAATGTCCCCATAAAACATGTAAACCCAACATGCGTGTGTGTGTGTGTGTGTGTGTGTGTGTGTGTGTGTGTGTGTGTGTGTGTGTGTGTGTGTGTGTGTGTGTGTGTGTGTGTGTGTGTGTGTGTGTGTACCTGGTATTCATCACGTTGTGGGGACCAAATGTCCCCACAAGGATAGGAATACCAGTAGATTTTGACCTTGTGGGGACATTTCTCAGGTCCCCATGAGGAAACAGGCTTATAAATCATGTACAATTAGTTTTTTTGAGAAAGTAAAAGTGTGCACAATCTCCTGTGAGGGCTAGGTTTAGGTGTAGGGTAGGTGTAGGGCCATAGAAAGTACGGTTTGTACAGTATAAAAACCATTACGCCTATGGAATGTCCCCATAAAACATGTAAACCCAACATGTGTGTGTGTGTGTGTGTGTGTGTGTGTGTGTGTGTGTGTGTGTGTGTGTGTGTGTGTGTGTGTGTGTGTGCTTTTAACAATAGAAAATAATCATTAACAAATCATTAATCATTAACAATTCAGCATCTCTGCATGTTAAATTGCTCATTGACTATCTTTGTGTCCCTTTGTGTGAAAGAACAGCCATTGCACTCAGAAAGATCAGTACAGAGCTATGCAGCAGTGCTAACACACTCCATTTTGTTCTTGTTCTGCAATTAACTCATCTTTGCCAATTGCGTACAGTATAATCACAGGTTCAAATCCATGAACAAACACAAAGAACAGCAAACATATATAGTTAAACAAACTGAACAGAGCGGAATGTGAGATGCTTAGCCTTGAAGGCCCTTTGACCTGTGTAGGCGACAGTCCTTTCAGGCTATAACATTCCTAGAAACATATTAAGAATTCCACAAATAAGTCTTAAAGGTTCACTAATCAAAACGTAAAGCTCTTTTGATTTGATTAGAATGCTTTCCAGTATTTGTATGTAGGTTTAACTAAAAAAGTAACTTCTCCCAGCTCTGGATTACAGTTGTGTTATAGTTTATGTAGTGACTAACTAGACATCTTAACAGATATCATGGTTCAAAGAGGGTCATGATCAATATTTTTAGTTGATCCATTTCCTTTAATTAGGGGACAAGCACTGAAGGTGCGATCACTCCTATTGTATCCATTGACGTTCCTATTATTATTATTCCTCTTCTGCTCGGTAAGTCAATGGCAGCACATAGAACCGCTTGCGGGAAAATTATTAAATTTGGCACACTTATAGAGGACAGTCTCATCGTTAACCGCAGCAAATTTGGTTTCTCTAACTCAAACTCTCCAGCGCCAACACTTGTCCAAAGTTTCATTTATGTTTATGCTAATAATTTTTGAACCGTAAGATAACTTTTGAACCGTCTAGAAGGAAAATTCTTTTTTCTTCTGAATCCTTGACTGAGTCGAATGCACACCAAAATTTCAAATTCGTAAGATCAAGTTTTCTTGCCATTTCTAATAGTATGAAAAATCTACATTTTTGAATTAGTCCTTGATTGTTTTTCTGATTTTCATCAAAATTGGCTCAGACTGAGTTATAACAATCATGACCTGAGACTGCCTGCACAGTTTTGGCAGCACCACCTAGTGGTCAGGATATATGAAAGATGGCTATTTTTGCTCATAACTTCTGAATAGTTTGGCCAAAAATCAAAACTGATCTCTTTAGATTTGGTGGAGCATGCCAAATCCAAACATACCAAATTTTCCCATGTCAGCTACTTTGGGTGTCGGCCTATTTAAATTTTGTCGTAAAATGCTATATTTTACCAATGCATTGGCGTATTGTTACGGAACTCGGCATGTGTCTTCAGCACCATGCTCTGACAGTAATCAAAAAGTTTGGGGGCAGCGCCAAGTTTTTTAAAAAAATGCTGATAATATTTGAATAAATTGGCCTATTGTAATAAAAGTGATCTCAAAATATTCTTTGGGTCACGCCGAGAACATTGATATCAATTTTGCCATAGTCATTCGAACTTCTTGTCCGCCATTTTAATTTTGTGTTGAAAACTTTTTCGAACTCCTCCTAGACCGTTGGTCTAAGTTTTTACCAAATTTGATCATCTTCAGATCATGCTGACAAAAAGTTATGGATTTCACGTCAATATACAAAACAGTTATTTTGTATTCTGTAACAGCGCCACCTATTGGTCAAAAGTGATATACCATTCATTAGCGATTAATAATTACATTTCCAAAAATCCTAATAACTTCTGTTTGCATTAGCTTTCTGTAATGACACTGTTTTTTTTTTTGTTTTTTTTTAGTGCACCCTCAGATTCCAGATTTTCATATAGTTGTGTAGGATAGGCAAATATTGTTCTATCCTATCAAACAATACTTCAATGGAAAGCTTATTTATTCAGATTTCAGTGAACTGGTTTTGTGGTCCAGGGTCACATTTGTACGGTAAACAATTATACAAAATAGTACTTGTTATGGATTATCTGACGTTAACTGATGGACTAATTGTGATGTTTTTATCAACTGTTTGGGCTCTCATTCTAACAGCACCATCTGATCCATTGGTGAGCAAGTGATGAAATGCTAAATTTCTACAGATCTGTTCTGATGAAGAAACAATCTCAGCTACATTTTGGATGCCCTGAGGGTGAGTAAATTGTCAGCAAATTTTAATTTTGGGGTGAACTATTCCCTTAAACAGCTAAAATAATGGACATAAAAATATTGGACTCTCATTTCTGATTTCCCTTTATTTTTCTCAAGCAAAGACAGACATGTTGAGCATAAGAATACTACCTTTTGTAAGAGTGACACCCCAGTGACAGCTTTTGTACCTGTTTTTCTAAGAGTGCAGCATGATTTGCCATGGCACTTTTTTTCTTTTTTGTAGTTTTTAATGTTTTGCTATGCTGATTCAGAAGAGATTCTGTTATGTTGGGCTGTTATTTAGAGGGGTACCATCATGGTGACGAGTTGAGCATAAGCTTGGTTTGATATATGGTAGAGATATATGTTAAATTTTCTATATTGCCTTACCAACCTAATCTCATGGCAATTTGTACATATTTTACAAGGTGGCTTATTCATTCAAATTCAAACCTTTTTTTGCTAACTTGTATGTATTTTACGAGTTCCCCAATTCGTATGAATTTGTACAAATGACCAACCCCTAAACCTATCCGTCACTGGCGTCTAGACAAATCGTACAAAATCATACAAGTGTGTTCATACGAATTTGTACGAATTAACCAGCTAGTAAAATACATACACTGATAAAAAATATTTTGTGGTGAAGTAAATAATTCAGAAAAACAAATGTAATTTCTACATTAAATAATTTAGTTCAGGCAAGAATAAAAAAAAGTGTAAATTCAATATTAGTACTCAGTTTAAGCTTGTAAAATTTAAAATGTGATCAAATACAAGTATATTTTACTTGGAATTGTTTTTTTGTTTTTTGTTTTTGTTTTTTGTTTTTGTTATTGTTTTAAGTAAATATCGAAGTCATGATCCTGTTGTTCCCATCATGCACTTGGGCATGAATAATTAATAAGGTTACATTTTATTTAGCTGTTGTTCAAAATATATTTACACTGTTTTATAGTTGTTGTTTTTTTTGTTAGGTTAAGTAACTTGCTGTTTTGTAACATCTGGAGTTAATTTTCTACTCAAAATGACCCATTCATACTCAAAAACTATTTACTGATTGTTGCCAAGTATTGTGCCAAGTATTGAGGTCTCTGTGTTCATTTGGTTAGTAACTACACTGAGTCAACATATAACCTCAAAAACAGTAAGGAGATGTCTACTTGCTAATGGCCTTTTTTTGTGCTTTGATGTTTGAGTAAAGTTTACAAACCATGGCTAAATCAATTGTACTTAAGGACTGCAGGGTAAACTTAAATAATTAAGTAGAAATTACTTATCAAACTCTAATTGTACATGTTAAATTTACTTATTTCCTTTGCTAATTTTACTTAGGTAAATTTGACTTAATTCCATACTTAAATTTTACTTGCACAGGGGTAAAACAGGGCAGGCAGGAACACACGCGTAGCTTCACTCACGGCCAAAAAGATGTTTAACACCGGACAAAGGAATCAAACAAAAAGCTTTGTTCGTCTTTGGAACACAATTTAAGTTATTTTGGATTAAAACCGGGAGCTTTGTGGCTGTCCCATTGGCTGCCAAGTAAAAAACACTGTCAAGGCCCAGACAAGTATGAGAAATAGTCCATCTTCCATCAGTGATTCAACCATAATTTTATGAAGCTATGAGAATACTTTTTCTAAGCAAAGAAAACAAAATAACGTCACCATAGAGCCATTTTGGAGAGTATCCACTGGATGCAAACAGCGTACGCTGTTCTCTGTCAGCTGTGTCACACAAATATGCTGTTTTCGTTTAAATCAAAGTGTAAATAAACGTAGACAACATATCCGTGTGTTGCAGCTGACACAGAACAGCATACGCTGTTTGCGTCCAGTGGATACTCTCCAAAATGGCGCTATGGTGATGTGGAGGAGACGAATTGTTGAATAAAGTCATTATTTTTGTTTTCTTTGTGTACAAAAAGTATTCTTGTAGTATTATTATTGTGTATTATGGTTGAACAACTGATGGCAGATGGACTATTTTGACAACGTCTTTTATACTTTTCTGGGCCTTGACAGTGTTATTTACTGGGCAGTCATTGGGACAGCCACAAAGCTGGTTTTCATCCAAAATATCTTACATTGTGTTCGGAAGACGGGTTTGGAGAGACATGGGGGCAAGTGATTAATGACAAAAATTTTCATTTAACCTGTGTGAGTACAAATTTCCATAGAGTGTGCTTTGTATACTACATTGTCATTGGCATGTCTCATCACAAATTAATGTCAACTCGCCATACACATGCAATACCATGTGTAATGGTGGGTGGAAAATTGCAGGGTTTTGTCACCCACCAAAATTACAGCAGATCTATCAGAAGAGCATAATACACACCATGTACAGATTCAGAATAGACCACACAATATATACATTATTCACAATATAGACCCACACATAATGTACAGTGTGTGGGGTGTAAATACAAGTGTTCTAAACGGTGTCAGCAAGAGTGACAATATATTGATTGCGTTATATACAGTATAATGTATAAAGTAATGTACATGTGGGTTTCTAGTGGAGTGTCGGTATACTGTAAAACGCTGACAGTGGGAGAATTCAGCTTGCCAACACTGAAAATTAGGCAAAAGGCGATCTTTAATTTTGGAGAGTGATAACAGATTTATTAATTAGTGAGATGGGTACAAATAAATAGCCAAAACACATTTTGTCTTTCTATTCAGGACCATCTGGGCACTGTTGGAAACATGATATGATGACTTAGTTTACACTACAGTGAATGGTGGTAGACATGTTAATTAGAATTAGCCTTTATTGTGTTTATAAATGTGCATGAGTAGAGAATAAAAGCTGTTTATTTATTAAACTCAATGGGATCGAGCACTGGGATTCACTTCCCCCTGACTAGATAAACAGATTAAGCTGCAAATGGCTAATATACATATAGACATGCACACTGCTGTCAGTGTTGCATTTGTTGGCTCAGAGAATGTCACAGACCCATCTGCTGTAATTTGTTTTCAGATACGTCACTTTGAAGTGCATAACTCAAATTAGAGATTAATTATGTCCTACAGGCGTCTCAAAGGAGTATAAATTGGATTCTCAAACAAGGTGTGAATAGGAAATGTGTGCACAAACTTAATATAGACAACCATGCTTTGATTTATTTATAGATACACAATGTAGAAAGTGTAACCTCAGAGATCTGGTCGACTAAAAGCCAAAGTGTTGTCTTGACAGAATAACAATGATTATTTTCCTTGGAAGGGCTTTTACCCGGTTGACAGGTAGCTGTATGGTAGCTTCTATGCACTTCAGCCATCTTCCCGAAGGTGTTCTCTTTGCAGTTGGAAAAAGTCAGATTGCTTTTTCCATTTGGTGCAGTGAGTGTTTTTCTATCATTCCTGTATGTCCTGCTGAAATGAGTTAAGGCAGGTTTGAAGCAGCACCTCTGGGCTTGAGAACAGGCAGCAGTGCTGTCAGGTGTTTTCCACTGAACATTAATGGACATGACAGCTCAGGCTGCTTTCTCCTAGTCAGCAAGAAATAACTACCATGGTCATTAACTTCGTCTTACATTTCTTTAGCCACACGTCAGCTATACGGAAAAGAAGAAGAATTCAAAACTGAAAGCATTTCTGCCAGAAAAGGTATGTGAAAAAAAAAGATTTCCTATTACTGATTACCCACCATCATTAATTTGGTTTTGACTGTGATTGCTATCACTCTCCCTATTTAATATGCATCATTTGCATTTATGTGACAGGCTTCTTTGCTTTGCAGTTTCTTTTTAATGGGCTGTATTCACTACAGTTTCCCAGTAGGGGGCTCCAAACAAATCAACTCATGTCAAGTATGGGTAATACTAGTATTCATAACAGCGGATTGCCCTCCAAATGCACCTTCTGCACCACTCTAACCGTTGAGGGGTGTTTAGATAGTTGATTTCAGGTTATTTTAGGGTGTTAGTAAGAGTAAGAGCACATTTCATTTCTGCCTCTTCTGTATAATAAGATTATACCTGGTCTCTTTGTAAACATGCCTGGTCTCTACTGCCATCTAGTGGTGTGGAAAGCATAAAGTATTTTTTTTAAACAGCAAAACCACCTGTTTGTATTTGGTTAAACCACAACGTTCTTCTTTGTTTACAAAAGCCTCAATATCTCAGCTCAGAATGTTCCTGGCTTCTTAGAATAAAAACTTTCAAGGCACTGAAGCCACTTTTATGCGTCCGCCAAATGTATATGTAAGTACAGTTTGGTTTGTACTAATCAAAAATGAAGTGTAAATATCATGTATCATGTGATGCTTGTATAATGTGATACATGTATAATTTCTTGTGTCAGCAGGAAAGTATCTGGATGTTTAAATGAATGTGAAAACTCAACATCAGAAAGACCTTTATCTCACTAGCTGCAGATATTTAGAAGTGGATGGTACTCTCAATAATAAAAATTATGACACATTTCTCAACCATATTTTACCTGTTCCCTTCAGAGTAGTATAGTCGTAACTGATATTTAATATAATTTGTTTTATCTATAACAGGGCAGTAGTTTATTTCAACTCTAGAGTGCTTTGTCTGATCTGAATAGGAGCTAAAACACAAAACTTGTTTTTACTTTGTCTCTGTGGCTTAAAAGCAATGGCAGGAATGTTAACATTTTTAGGTCAAGAAACATCTCAGAAATGGGCCTATTCAGTTCACAAAGCTTTATTATTGAGAAAAAAGTGGAGAGACTCTGTATAAACGGGATGCAGGAGCCAGATACAAAATCAGATAAAGCTGTTCAAGTTCAACTCACAAAACAGTTTCTTAAACAGAAAACTATCCAACAAGGGTAACAGGCATCCAAATAAGTTTTGAGTTTGCTCACAAAACCCCTTTCATTCTCACAAAGGGCTTTCAAATAACCTGATAAAAACACAGGTAAATAAATCTCCCATAATGAATAATAAAAACAGCAAAAGCTGAGTGTTTTTTTTTTTTTTTCTTTGTGTGCAAGTGAAAGTAAATGTACTTGCAGTAAAAGTGAAAGAGATTTGAATGCTTAACTAGTGCTTTGACAGTTTTCACAACAGCAGCAACAGCAGGAAAGACGAAGACTGCTAACTTGCAATAACTTGCACTTTTTTCACACAACTCTTATGACCGCTTCAGGCCCTCTGCATTCTCGTCAACTGAGATAGGAGACTTTAGACAGAAAAGGTAAGTGGAGCAACAAACCAAGTAGCTGTTCACACAGTGTTTACGTGTTCAAACTAGAAAAGAATAATAAAAAAACAGTTTCAAGAATAGTTTTTCAAGTAGAGCTTATTTAGCATGAAACAGATTTATAATGTGGCATTTGTCAGTGAGATACTGAAAAAACTGGGGGAAAAACAATTATTTTGATTGAGATGATTCATTAAAACAAACATGTCCTAAACTGTAGTCAGACCTGTTATGTTACTGGTGACGACATACATTCCACAATACTTAATAAAGACAGTATAATACAAAAACATGACATAAAATTAATTAATTAATTTTGTTACTAGTTGATTTTTAAGTCAGTAAAGCCGATAGTATTGAAATACAATTTTTTTGTGATGGGGGGGATGTTGGGTGGTTAGATGGAAATCATTTATTTCTCTCACCATGTTTTTTGTCCCTATTTAGGAGAGAATAATGGCAAATGCAAGCAACAGTAAGTCTTTAATTATGTCTCATGACATATTATTTAATTATCACAAAATATAGCATAACTTACAGCTGAAAGTGTACAGAATCTGCTAAATTAATTATTTTACCAAAATAAAAAGGATCATACAAAATGCATGTTATTGTTTATTTAGTACTGACTTGAATAAGATATTTCACATAAAAGATGTTTACATATAGTCCACAAGAAAAAATATTAATTGAATTTATAAAAATGACCCCGTTCAAAAGTTTACATCCCCTTGATTCTTAATACTGTGTTCTTACCTGAATGATCCACAGATGTGGTTTGTTTGTTTTTTGTTTTTTTTGTTTGTTTGTTTGTTTGTTTTGTTTTTTGTTTTGTTCATGAGTCCCTTGTTTGTCCAGTTAAACTGCCTGCTGTTCTTCAGAAAAATTCTTCAGGTCCCACAAATTCTTTGGTTTTCCAGCATTTTTGTGTATTTGAACCCTTTCCAAAATGCTCACTGATGTTCCAAAAGGAAACGCAATGCATTAAGCCAGGGGGTTAAAGCTTTTGGACTTTGAAAACCAGGGTAAATTTAACTTTTTTTGTCTTCTGGGAAACATGTAAGTATCTTTGGTAGCCTCTGAAGGGCAGTACTAAATGAAAAAATATGATATTTAGGCAAAATAAAAAAAAAAATGTACACATCTCCATCCTGTTCAAAAGTTTTCACTCCCCGGCTCTAAATGCATCGTTTTTCCTTCTGGAGCATCAGTGACTGTTTGAACCTTCTGTAATAGTGGCATATGAGTCCCTCAATTATCTTTATTCTGAAAAGATGGATCTCAAACTCATACAGTCATTGTTGGAAAGGGTTCAAATACACAAAAATGATGGAAAGCCAATTTGTGGGACTTGACGAATTTTTCAGGAAAAACAAGGGACTTGTAAACAACTATCACTAAACAAACAAAAACACAATGCAGTATAAAGAATCAAGGGGATGTAAACTTTTGAACAGGATCATTTTTATAAATTCCACTATTATTTTCTTATGAGGTAAAATAACATAAATTTTCCAGATTCTGAAAGGGTGATGTAAACTAAACTCAACTGTAGATATTGGACATGAGTTCATGTGTTTTTCTCTTCCTTCACAGATAAGTTTCATCTTATTGTTCCTGATGAAGCTCAGAGTGCTGAGGTCAAACTGGGGTCTGATGTCACTCTACTATGTCACCTGTCACCTGAAATTAGTGCTGCTGACATGGAGATCAGGTGGTTTAAGGAGACAGACTGTGTGTGTCTCTATAAGAACAGACAGGTGACAGAGGGGAGAAGCTATGGGGCCAGAACAGGTCTGTCCACTGAGGAGCTGGACAGAGGAAATGTGTCCTTGACGTTGAGAGAGTTAAGAGAATCAGACATAGGAGTTTACCTGTGTCAGGTCATCAGTGAAGATGCAACAGAGGAGATAACAGTAGAAGTAGGAGGTGAGCATCCTTTAATTCCACTTTACATCAGCCTTTCACAATAATCTCCTTTGTGAACTAAAAGTGTAAATCAGTCAGCTGTTGCACCAAATTCAATCAAACACATGTTCAAATTATTTGTTGTTCCCACAGCAAGGAACGATTCTGGTGTCCAACCTGTGAGTAAGCCATCAAAGGTTGAAGGTGGACAAGTTAATCTTAAAATATATGAGGTAAAATGGCTTAAGAAATACTTTCTGTTGAGATGTACATTAACACTGGAGTACCAAAAGCTATGCTGAATCAGCTCTAATCATAAGTGTCTCTGTACCATGTTTACGTCATGTTTCCATCTGCAACTGTAGAGCCATCCCAGGTAAAAAAAAAGTGCACTAAAATGCACTTTATTTAAGTATACTTAGTACACTTTTCAGTAATGTACTAAAAGTGCTCTATTTTCGCACACTAATTTTGTACTTAATGTACTAAAAGATAGTATTAAGTATATGTTAAGATAAACTTAATACCATCTAAGTGTACTCAACTGTGCTATTTTGAGGCACCCTGAAATTGAACTAAAATGTGCTTTTAACATACTATATCTGTATTTTAAAAAATATATTTAGTTAAAACTAGAAATACACTTGAACCCTATTTTTAAACATTTATAAATATATTTAAGACTAATTTAAAGTATAATAGTAATATATTAAAAGAATATTCAAAATGTGAAAAAAGTGTGCTAAAATACACTTTAAGTATACTTAGTACACTTTTCAGTAATGTACTAAAAGTGCTCTATTTTCGCACACTAATTTTGTACTTATTGTACTAAAAAATAGTATTAAGTATATGTTAAGATAAACTTAATACCATCTAAGTGTACTCAACTGTGCTATTTTGAGACACCATGAAATTGAACTAAAATGTGCTTTTAACATACTATATCTGTATTTAAAAATATATATTTAGTTACAACTAGAAATACACTTGAACCCTACTTTTAAACATTTATAAATATATTTATGACTAATTTAAAGTATAACAATAATATATTAAAAGAATATACAAAGTGTGAAAAAAGTGTGCTAAAATACAATTTAAGTACACTTAGTGCACTTCCCTAATGTACTTAAAGTGCTCTTTTTTCGGGCACTGATTTTGTACTTAATATACTAAAAGTTATTCTTAAGTACTCCTTAAGATAAACTTAAGATCATCTAAGTGTACTCAACTGTGCTATTTTGAGACACCATGAAGATGAACTAAAACGTGCTTTTAACATACTATCTCAGCATTTCCAAAAATGTATTTTGTTACCACTTATAATACATTTGAAACATATTTCATAAACCTTTAAATATACTAATTATGCATAAAAAATAAACTTACTGATTATTTAAAATACAATAATAATATATAACAAATGTATACAAGGCGTATTTATAATGTATTGCCCACATGTTTTTTATTAATAAAAAATACACTTATTAATTATTTAAAATACATGAATAATATATAAAAAAATGTATACAAAGCGTATTTATAATGTATTGGCCACATATATTCATTAATAAAAAATACATTTGTTGACTATTTAAAATACATGAATAATATATGACAAATGTATACAAAGCGTATTTATAATGTATTGCCCAAATATTTTTATTAATAAAAAATACACTTGATGATTATTTAAAATACATGAATAATATATGACAAATGTATACAAAGCGTATTTATAATGTATTGCCCAAATATTTATTAATAAAAAATACACTTGATGATTATTTAAAATACATGAATAATATATAATAAATGTATACATAGCGTATTTATAATGTATTTTTTTATTAATAAAAATATGTGGGCAAGACATTATAATTACGCTTTGAATAAATTTATTATATATAATTGATATATTTTAATTAATTAATAAGTGTATTATAATGAATAAAAATGTATGGGCAATACATTATAAATACGTTGTCACGAAACGTGTAGGAAAGCAAAAAATAACGTCTTCAATAAAAAGTCTTCAATAAATCCTCAGGCAGAGTAACAATAGACAGGAATGGCGGGAGAAGACGCGCACACAACGAAGGAACATAGGTGTAACGCTTGTAGCCGGACAAAGAAACAAGGAAATCAAACAAACTTATAAAGGGGAGATAATTACAACAACAGGTGGAGGGGATCACACTAATGAGCAGGAAGACCAAAAAAGGGCATGGGAGAAACCAAACAGACAGTCCAATGGGGGAAACACTGGGAAAAACCAAGACAAACAGTCCAAGGGCGTGACATACACTTTGTATACATTTATCATATATTATTCATGTATTTTAAATAATTAAGAAGTGTATTTTTTATTATTAAACATATGTGGGCAATACATTATAAATATGCTTTGTATACATTTATTATATATTATTTATGTATTTTAAATAATCAACAAGTGTATTTTTTATTGATAAAAATATTTGGGCAATACATTATAAATACGCTTTGTATACATTTGTCATATATTATTCATGTATTTTAAATAATCAACAAGTGTATTTTTTATTGATAAAAATATCTGGGCAATACATTATAAATACGCTTTGTATACATTTGTTATATATTATTCATGTATTTTAAATAATCAGTAAGTTTATTTTTTATGTATAATTAGTATATTTAAAGGTTTATGAAATATGTTTCAATCCTATTAGAAATGGTAACAAAATACATTTTTTGGAAATGCTGAGATAGTATGTTAAAAGCACATTTTAGTTCATCTTCATGGTGTCTCAAAATAGCACAGTTGAGTACACTTAGATGATCTTAAGTTTATCTTAACATATACTTAATACTATTTTTTAGTACAATAAGTACAAAATTAGTGTGCGAAAATAGAGCACTTTAAGTACATTAGGGAAGTGCACTAAGTGTACTTAAATTGTATTTTAGCACACTTTTTTCACACTTTGTATATTCTTTTAATATATTATTGCTATACTTTAAATTAGTCATAAATATATTTATAAATGTTCAAAAGTAGGGTTCAAGTGTATTTCTAGTTGTAACTAAATATATTTTTTTAAATACAGATATAGTATGTTAAAAGCACATTTTAGTTCAATTTCATGGTGTCTCAAAATAGCACAGTTGAGTACACTTAGATGGTATTAAGTTTATCTTAACATATACTTAATACAATTTTTTAGTACAATAAGTACAAAATTAGTGTGCGAAAATAGAGCACTTTTAGTACATTACTGAAAAGTGTACTAAGTATACTTAAATAAAGTGTATTTTAGTGCACTTTTTTTTAACCTGGGAGAATTACCACACTCAAAATCAGTTTAAGTGTTAGTGCTAATAATGCATTCATATTAAGTGTACTTAAGTACAACTTTTGGGAAAATGTACTTCTACTACAATACATTACTAATAGATTTTTAATAAAATAAATTTAATGTAAACTTAAAATTACCACACTCAAAATCAATTTAAGTGTTAGTGATAATAATGCATTCACATTAAGTGTACTTAAGTACAACTTTTGGGAAAATGTACTTCTACTACAGTACATTACTAATAGATTTTTAATAAAATCAATTTAATGTAAATTTAAAATTACCACACTCAAAATCAATTTAAGTGTTAGTGATAATAATGCATTCATATTAAGTGTACTTAAGTACAACTTTTGAGAGAATGTACTTCTACTACGGTACATTACTAATAGATTTTTAATAAAATCAATTTAATGTAAACTTAAAATTACCACACTCAAAATCAATTTAAGTGTTAGTGATTATAATGCATTCACATTAAGTGTACTTAAGTACAACTTTTGGGAAAATGTACTTCTACTACAGTACATTACTAATAGATTTTTAATAAAATCAATTTAATGTAAACTTAAAATTACCACACTCAAAATCAATTTAAGTGTTAGTGATAATAATGCATTCATATTAAGTGTACTTAAGTACAACTTTTGGGAAAATGTACTTCTACTACAATACATTACTAATAGATTTTTTATATATTAACTTATTTTAAACTCAAGATTAGTATGTAAACAGTGTACTAAAAATCAACTAATGTTTAAAGCATTTAAAGCACACTTTTGAAAAACACACTAATAAAACTCTTTTGGATGTTTTTTCTGTAGTGTACTTTATTGTAGTACACTAAAAAAATATTTAAGTATTACTGGTATTTAGTATACTTTTGTCAAGTGTACTAAAGTCCTACTGAAGTATAAACATACTTTTAATTAGTAAATTTATAGTGTATAACCATCAAACTTTTATTTAACACAAAAAAAACAATGTACTAAAAATGTATTTGCAGGTATTTAAGTGTATTTTAATTGCATTTAAGTATATTTTTTTTTCACCTGGGATAATGGACTCTTAAGGCTGTTTTCTTTATACTTCCACAGTCAGACAAGACTTGGGGGGAGACTCAGAGAATGAAAATGGAGGAATCTGCTTTAATGACAGGTGAGTGTTGTGAAAGTTCACTTTCTTTGTCTGTTATAAATCAGGAAAGACATTCAGTTTCATCTGGTAGACTAGACATCATTAGTATGATTTCCCTTTTCAGAGCTTGAAGTAAATTATGTGAAGGTACTTCATCAAACAATTTTTAAGGTTTTCAAAAATCAAGGGAAGAAACTGGAACAAACCGAAATTCAGTTAAAGGAGTCCAAAATGGATTTGGAAAGAGTCCTGCAACAACTACAGACAATCACAGAAAAATCTGGTCTCCTACAAAATGAAAAACACCTTGATATGAAAGATTCACTAATTCAGCAAATAGAAAAACAACTGCTACAGATAACTAAACACATAGAAGAGAAACAAAATCAGCTCCAGGAGAATGACACACAACTGGAGAATATAAGCAAACAGATGAGTGAGAAAGAGAAACTGCTGGAGAGCACAATCAAAGAGATGGAAGCCAGTAAACAACAACTGGAGACACTGAGACAGGAGCAAATGAGACATGAGGAAACATTGGAGAAGAGGATTTCAGGTAAGAATTTTGATCTAATTTTATCAAGCACATATTAATATGAGTGCTTGCTAAGGACATAACTTGATGTTACATCTGGGATTGTTTCTTTTTTCTTCTCTCAGAGATGAATGAAAAATCGAAATGTCTTGAAGAAACAAAATCTCTTCTAGAAGAAAGAAATAGAAAGATTCAGGATCTGGAGAAAGAGAAAGAAAGACTCAATGAAGAACTTCAAGACAAGGATAAACGTCTTAAGGACATTAATGCTAAACTGATGCAGACAGTCAGAGAGGTTGAAAAGAAACAAAATCTGCTTCAGGAGAATATGCACAAAATGTTGAGTGAGAAAATAAAACGCCCAGAGAATAAAGTGATAGAGCTGGAAGCCAGTAAATGCCAATCAAAGGAATAGGAAACTAAAAACACAAATCTGGACATAAAACAGCTAAAGTGTTCAGGTCAAATTACATGCATGATTTAAAGACGATGTATTTGGTGTTTTTATAAATCTGCATGTATGAATAAAAACAAAACAAAAAAGCATACAATTATTTTAAACAAAAGATTTCCCCTTTAATTTTAAATTCAGTTTTCACAATATCCCAGGAAATAACAGATATAAAACTGATACTTTTTTGTTAAGATCACCCTTAGCATCAAAATAAATGATTTGTTTAAACTAATTAAGGATTACCATACAAATCCAGTAGAATATATATATATATATATAATAAACTGTAAGAAACATAATGTGAAACATAATGTTTATGTGGTGATGGGTGTCCATTATTATACTGTATTTCATTTGTGGGATGTGTTGATAGTTAGTACTGTGCCTTTCCTCTACAATTTCATTAAAAGTTGTGTATAATGGTAATGTGTGTTTCTTTTTATTTAACTGAGTTTATGTAATAGGGTCAGATGACATTCCTATAGTTTGCTGCAAGACTATATATGAGATACGTCTGCATCCTCAAATTTTATAATATATTGTTTGTCATTTATTTTTATAGTTTCTTTAATTTTTAAATCATTATATGAGGTATAATATGGTCCTTAACATGTCTAGATGTTACTAGCATGTTGTTATTAAATGCATAGAGACTTTTGTAATAGCTGCCCTTTTCCTCCAGGGCCATGCTGTACAAAAATGAAACCTGCGGTGCCAGTTTACTATACATTCAATCTTTTTTAATAAACCAAAACCAAAGGGAATAAAGTACAAAATGACCAGCAAACATTACATTACATTACATTTATTAAAAATGTAGTGAGTAGAAAGTAAAAGTTTATAATTTGTGTGATACTGTCACGAATTGAGTCGTCCTGTCTTCATAAACTCTTGCACTACACATCATGGACTTCATTCCCCACAAGCCACTGCACTAATCACCGCATTCACCTGCTCCTTGTTTCTCACTGCACTGATTACCGCTCACACCTGCACCTCATTTCTAGGACTGCATTTAAGCCACTCTCACACTCAGCTTCTTCGCGAAGTCTTGTATTGCCCCGGCTGCATTTCTTCCCATTTTTGTTTTCCCGTGTTTGATTCCTGGACTCCCTCCCACGTTTGATTCTCGCTGCCAGCCCCAACCTTTCTGCCTGTGTTTTGACTACGATTTCTGCATGTCCCTGTGTGTTTGTTTTGTTTTGTCTTATCTAATAAATGCTGCGAATGGATCCGCTCGTCTCCGACCGTCCCTGTGACAGATACTCAGTAAAACTACAGAAGATACTCAAGTACAGTTATTAATTACATTTACTCAAATACTTTCCATCTCTGCTGCAGGGGGATTTTAAACTGTTTTCATTTGGCAAAAATCCAAACACCAAAACAGCGCGTGGGAGGTGTAACTGCAGTTACAGAGAGATTGAAAGTGAAAGAATTTTTCATCTGACATCAGACCAGCCTGAGAGGTTGTTCAGGTTATTTCTCCTTTGCACTTAAGCTGGATAGACAGCATATTTAAAGAAGAAAGGTAAGTGAAGTTCATGTTACTCAGCATCGAAATCTGCAAGGTAACATTTAGGCTACTGCAAATTCATTTAAATATCCTTCATTAAATTGACGGTTCTAAAATGCATCTGGAACCGTGTCCTAGCTGAGACGGCGACACGCGAAATTTCTATTTTAGAAACGGTTTCTATTTCAGCGACGTCACGGCTAGAACAACAACATACAAACTATGACAGTGATAATCTCGAGTGCTTATTATGTGCTTTATTCAATGTTAAAGGTGTCTAATGAGAGTTTAAATATCATATTGCGTGACATTTATAGCCATACTGAAAGCAATAGCTTACCTCAGATCTTGAAAATACATTAAAGCAAACAGACGTTAAAACTGCGAACCAGACAGTCACTCAGTATGTAGTTTTAATAATGTTAAAAAGGTTTAAGATTTATGAATTCGATTATAAACGTGTCCATTTCGTTAGGAGTGCTGTGCACTTCTGCAGTTCTGTGTGGACAGGCAAATTGCTTGTCGCTGGAATATTGTCTATTCGCGTGTTAGGACACGGTGTTGAACTGCCCATAAAGATTCGACTTAATTATATTTTCGGGATGTAGTCTACATGTTGCATATCGAAATCTTCCTCTATCTAGCCCTATAACCGTCTGTTGAGATGACTTGTGATATCATTGCGCTTCTATAAACAATCTCATACATAGATTCAATGTAGAAACAATTTTTTGCAACAGCTATATGTACCTACGAATGACTGTGCTAAGATTTTTAATAACGACTTGCTAACTTGGGAAAGTGGGTTTCTCAATGTGCAGTCGTTTTTTTCATTTCGCTTTCACTTTTGAAATCAGTCATTAGGGAGGGGAGGGTGATGGGGGCGTAGTAGCCTAAGGGCAAAAAAAAATTATATCCGATAATGACGGCTTATGCAGGAAGGTGGAAGCCTATTGTGGTCATCTCTTACAGTTCAGATGAGATGTTATAATTGTCATTTGTGTACATAACGCCAACTTTGTCCGTCGATACCTGATTTGTATCGAACAGTTCAGGAAGCAGTCCTTAGAAAAAGGATGAGAAGAACACAAAAGTATTAAACACAATCACTTGCCTTGTTGGTGTTTAAGGCTGTCCCCATTTGGCATGGACTTTGTGTTTTGTTACATATTATTTACATGCACAAACATTTATATTAAGGGGCGTCTGACAGGGGGTAATAGTGGAACAGAGTAACTGGAAAGACATCATTCATGAAAAAAAGATTTTTCTGCCATATGATGATACAGATTAAAAATGATTAAAAAAATGTTTTTACTATGTGTTGTAACAGTAGAGTCTTGTGAGAATGAAGTTTGATGGGGTGATGTTGCAGTCAGTCTGAAATCATTCTGTTCTTACTATGAGTCTTGTGCCCATGTTTAGGAGAGAAAATGGCCACTCCATGCAAAGGTGAGTAATTTTAAAGTAAAGTTTTTTTAAAAACTTTTAAAAGTATTTAAAAGTAATTATTCTAAAGTAGTTTATTTTCAGCCATACTCATAAATAGCATTAATATAATGCTTTATATAAATACAGTGGGGCAAAAAAGTATTTAGTCAGCCACCAATTGTGCAATTTCTCCCATTTAAAAAGATAAGAGAGGCCTGTAATTTTCATCAAAGCTATACCTCAACTATGAAAGACAAAATGAGAAAAAAAATCGAGAAAATCACATTGTTTGATTTTTAAAGAATTTATTTGGAAATTATAGTGGAAAATACGTATTTGGTCAACTACAAACAATCAAGATTTCTGTCCCTCACAGACCTGTAACTTCTTCTGGAATAAGCTCCCCTGTCCTCCACTCATTACCTCTATTAATGGCACCTGTTTGAACTCGTTATCAGTATAAAATACACCTGTCCACAACCTCAAACAGTCACACTCCAAACTCCACTATGGCCAAGACCAGAGAGCTGTCAAAGGACACAAGACACAAAATTGTAGATCTGCACCAGGCTGGGAAGACTGAATCTGAAATAGGTAAGCAGCTTGGTGGGAAGAAATCAACTGCGGGAGCAATTATTAGAAAATGGAAGACATACAAGACCACTGATAATCTCCCTCGATCTGGGGCTCCATGCAAGATCTCACCCCGTGGTAGAGCCCTGCGCGGGACTGTTTTCTTCATCCCGCTCCTGCCCGCGCCCGCCGAATTTCTGACCATTACCGCCCCGCTCCCGCAACGTGTGTGTTACACTTCCGCCCGCTCCCGCAATATGTATGTCCACTCCCGCCCGCACCCGCAAAACTCTGTGAATTTATTCCCGCACGATAATAGAAATGCATTGATTTTGCCTCTTCTCCCGTCCCGCAGGGAAAAAAACGTATTTGAATTGCTGTTATTAAAGAGATTCATGTTTGTTTCTTTCCCTGGCCTGCATGTATTTTGACAAACTGGTAGGGAATAGTAGCCCGGGTTATCGGGGACATCTAAAACGCTTAGGCTACCGACTTCAAGTACTTTTTTTCACGTAATCGCCGTATGCAGCCAGAGGAGGGAGCGCCGCGCCACTCATTACAACACACAGACTAATCCAGCGCGTTGTGCCGTAGACAGGCCGTTAGAAGTACAAAACGGATTTGCATCGGGTTAGGGAAGAGGGAGGGCACTGCGGGGCAGCCCAAACAACGGGAAAAAGGCGAATGGACGGAAGAAAACTGGACAGGTTTTCCCGAAACCCTCTCGAAATCCCCCTGCAAAACAAGTTAAGCTGTCCAATGAATGGAGTTGCACTTTACCTTATTGGAATACCTCCGTATCCTGAAAACGAAGTAAGTGCAAGACTTTTTTCCTCACTGACGCAAAGCGCGCTGAGCATCCTGATCCCGCAGTGCTTGTTTTTAGCCGCCCATTCCCGCCCGCAGCAAAGTTCAAACCGCCCGCTCCCGCGAGATTTGCGTTGGGTCCCAATCCCAATGCAGCCCTCTACCCCGTGGGGTCAAAATGATTACAAGAACGGTGAGCAAAAATCCCAGAACCACACAGGGGGACCTAGTGAATGACCAGCCGAGAGCTAGGAGCTAGGACCAAAGTAACAAAGGCTACCATCAGTAACACACTACGCCACCAGGGACTCAAATCCTGCAGTTCCAGACATGTCTCTGGGCCAAAATACCAACAACAGTGTTTGAAAACCTTGTGAAGACTTACAGAAAACGTTTGACCTGTCATTGCCAACAAAGGGTATATAACAAAGTATTGACCAAATACCTTTTGTTATTGACCAAATTTTTATTTTCCATTTTATGGATTTTTTTTCGTGTTGTGTCTCACATAGTTGAGGTATACCTATGATGAAAATTACAGGCCTCTCCTTATCTTTTTAAGTGGGAGAACTTGCACAATTGGTGGCTGACTAAATACTTTTTTGCCCCACTTTAAGTGTAAACATTTGCTTTGTGTTTACATGAGTCTACAATCTTTTCCATTACAGATGAGTTTCACCTTATCATCTCTGAGGAAGCTCAGAGTGCTGAGGTCAAACCGGGGTCAGATGTCACTATACCGTGTCAACTGTCTCCTGAAATCAGTACTGTTGACATGGATATCAGGTGGTTTAAGGAAACAGACTGTGTGTGTCTCTATATGGATGGACAGATGATACCAGGGATGCTCTATAAGGGCAGAGTGGCACTGAATAAGGAGATAGAGAGAGGAAATGTTTCCTTGGAACTGAAGAATGTTAGAAAGTCAGATGGTGGCAATTACCTGTGTCAGGTGACAAGTGGAGACAGAACAGAGGAGCAAATAGCAAGAGTATGTGAGTATTCCATGTAGCTTAATTCTACATCATTGGTTATTCAAACGCAAGTTTTAAGCAGAGTAGTGCTTATTTGTCGTATTTACAATCACAAATGCAGACATGGTGTTATGTTAATGTGACGTAATGTGTAAAAAGACAGTATGAGTCATTATAATCAGTAATTAGGTCCTCACTGGATGCAACAAATGCATAATTTATAATGGGTTTTATTGTCTCATTGCATCAGGACACAGCTTCACAACATAGTAATGGGCATGACATTTCCGTCACATGCATGTTCTTTTTAGCAACATCATATGACCCCTTTAAAAGTCACCCTCAGCCATACAAATTTTTTTCTGATTACTTTCACTGTAAGTGTTTCAATGTAATGTTATTAGGGGAAAATACATTTGGTTTATATATTTGTTGTGAAATTATATTCTCTGTATTATTTATCTAAGCTTGCTATAAAAACTTAGATCTTTGTTTCTCAATAGCATTAAAGGCCAATGAAGGTACTGAAATGCTTCAAAAAACAATTGAAAAGGTGAGAGAACTTTTACCTTATACTGAATGTGAAATTCTAAGATTTTGAACCTTCGTTTCATTCTGACTTTAAGCAAATCATTTTCCACATAAATTCAGTATTTACAAAGTTGACTCCACAGCTAGAGATTCTGGTTTATGTAAACTTTTGTCTGTGAACGGATAGTTTACGTAGGTAACCCATGTTCCCTAAAGGAGGGAACGGAGACGTTACATATGGGAACTCGCTAGAGAGACCTATCACCTCTGAGCTAAAGAAAAAAGGCCAATGGGAATTGGCGAGTGAGATTTGCATGCACAGCCACTCCCATGTACATACAGGTATATAAGCTGGTGGAGTGCACTCACTCATTCAGGTTTTTCGCTGAAGAGCCGAGCCGGAGCCCAGCGTACAGCACAGCTCAGGATTCTTGCAAGGGGATGTAATGTCTCCATTCCCTCCTTCAGGGGGGACAACGTTACATATGGGAACTAACCCATGGAAAACGACACAATCCTGGAGCCGCATTACGCATGAGGATCGGATAGGGGCCCACCAGGGGTGCTAGTTACTTTGGAACTGAAGCAGATCTTCGGGGGGCGGAGCACATGTGGTTAGGCATGTGGAATAGCGGGAAATTACATCTATTCTAGCTATAGATATATGAGGGGAACGGTCTCTTGATGACCATGGATACTGAGACATGGTGCCACAACCGGCTGGCCGAAGGAGACCCAGCTGGAACACAAACCAGACTACACCGTCTATTTCAGACTGCAGGGCACGGAGGAGCCAGAGTTCACACAGGGGGGAACAACTGGGGGAACGGTGCACAGATCCGTGAGGAGAGGTGCAGCAAGCCGACACCGAGCCGGCCTCTCGCAAATTATCTGATGTTACCTTAACACACGGGAGGACACAGGCTCAACACAGAGATTGTAGAATCTTGCAAAGGTATTGGGCGTCGCCCAGCCGCAGCTCTACAGATGTCTGAAAGAGAGGCGCCATGCGCCAGCGCATAGGAGGAGGCAACACTCCGAGTGGAGTGAGCTCAAACTCCTAGAGGACACGGCTCACCTTGCGACTCATACGCCAAGGTGATGTCATCAACCACCCAATGGGCCAATCTCTGTTTGGAAACAGCATTCCCCTTCTGTTGTCCTCCATAGCAAACAAAGAGCTGCTCGGAGTGGCTGAAGCTCTGGGTGCGGCCCACATAAAGACGCAAGACGTGAACGGGACACAGCAACGCTAAGGCAGGACCTGCTTCTCGTCCTCGCTGATCTTGGTCTGTGCAAGGAGGCTCACTGGGGGAAAGGCGTACTTGGGCCACGAAGGCCAGCTGTGTGCCAGGGCATCCCTGCCAAGGGGGCCTCGCTGAGGAAGTAGAAGAGCTGGTAGTGGGATAGACTCCTGGGACGCAAACAGATCTATCTGAGCCTGCCAGAATTGACTCCAAATCAGCTGGACCGTCTGGGGATGGAGTTGCCATTCTCCAGGAAGAGTGAGCTGTCGTGAGAGCAAGTCTGCAGTGCGATTGAGCTCTCCTGAGATATGAACGGCACGCAGCGACTAGAGCCGCGTCTGACTCCAGAGGAGCAGATGGCGGGCGAGTTGCGACATGCAACTGCAGCGTAGACCCCCCTGGTGGATGATGTACGCTATGGTTGCAGTGTTGTCCGAGTGGAAGAGCATATGCTTGTCACGCAGCATCGGAAGGAACTGATGCAGCACAAGAAGTACTGCTGGCAACTCCAGGCAGTTGATATGCCATTGAAGTTGAGATCCCGTCCAGGGATGCGTTTACCAAAAGCATCGTTAGCCAACTATGGTCGCAAGTTCCGTCGTTACCAACATTGTTTCCCGAAATCATAGTTCAAACGAACATTCGCAAACAGCGTCGCAAACTTACGTGGTTGGAGCTACAGCTCTCAACCTGTGGTTAGAAGCATAGACATATGGGCTCAATAAATTATTTTCTTGGGCACAATAACCTAGCTAACATGCAGTATAATCTATATCGTCCATTCAATGTAAATATAAATGCATTTTAATCTATGTATTTTTGTGCGTCCTTTTAACCGTTTCACACGTGAGTTTAAAATATTCTATCTAACCCCAAAGAGTGAGTTTTTTTTAGGCGACCGTTATTTTAGAATGTTTCGCATTACTGTTTCCATGGCGACGCGTCATGTGACACACCGCAGCCACAACAGCACTGTAGGACACATGGATCGCTTTTATTTCCTTTTTCCTTTTTTATGATTAATATTCACAAGCATGCTCACTATATTATGAAATATCTGATATTCCAATTTCAATTGCAAGTAAATGTATTTAAAAGTTCAAACACTTTTATAATGACCGCGTTAGTTAATCTATACCGGGTGATGTGCGCCGCCATGTTTGTTCGCGCTGAATCCGAGCTGTGGGATTAACAACACGCAAATTCATCCTCTCCTCCCGAAAGACATTAAAGTAAGTCTCTGGTGAGCTGGGAGAAGAGGAGAGCGAACTTTATAGTTACCTACATAATGTATGTATACCTGTATATCATATCAATAAAATATGTTGTCAGAATATATTTGTAGGATCATTATTGCCGCTTCCATAGACATTAGTGTGCATTTTACAAACTATAAATTTATGGTTTTGCTAGTACTTATGTGTATTTAAATGTCTGAAACCTAAAATAAGCATTATATGGTTGAAAACACTGAATAGTTGTGATAATATGACAAGCACACAGCGCGTCCGATCTGGCTCAGCGCCAGCCAACGCGCCAAAACAGATTTGAATTCAGCAGCTAATGACGTGATGCGGCAAACGTTCGAATCACACCGGTGTGATAGTACGCTTCAAGGACCAGCCAAGACAAATCACACGGGTGTGATCGTACGCGCTAAAGGGTTAAGTGCCGTTTTTGATAAGTGCGCATGTGCATAAATGTCTAACGGAACCCCGGAGTATGACGTAAGAGGGAACCCACGATAAATCAAACATCAAATAAAGCGGAATGGCAGGGAACACAAAATAGTAAACCGAAGAAACGGTCTGTGTAGAGGCAGAATCGAGACATGAAAGTACGCGTCCTTCAGGTCGATGGATGCAAACCAATCCTGGTGACAAATGCATGAAAGAATGCACTTCGAGGTAAGCAGCTTGAGCGGTAGCTTGTGAAGAGACCAGTTCAGAACTCGAAGGTCCAGGATTGGTCGTAACCCACTGCTGTATTTGGATACAATGAAGTAAGGACTGTAAAACCCTGACTTCAGCACGCAGGACAGAGGCATCCGATTCCGAGCAGACAGCTGTGAAAAGGATGCCCTTGAACCTGGGTGGACGCTTCGCGAACTGAATCACATAGCTGAGACGTACCGTCCGGATCAACCACCGAGACGGGCTGGGGAGCTCTAACCAGGCTCCCAGATGGCGTGCTACTGGGATCAGCTGGACGTTGACCGACGTGACCATGGTGGGGCTTTGTCGACGTCAACCATCTGCGCCAGGTTGAGCCAGAGATGGTGCTCCTGGGCCACCATGGTGGACATCACCTGACCAAGGGACCGCGCCGTGACCTTTGTCACCCGGAGTGCGAAGCCGGTTGCCGCACACAGTTCCTGCATCACACCTTGGACAGAGCTACCCTCGTGCAGCTGTTTTAATGCCTTGACCTGGTAGACCTGCAGGGTGGCCATGGCGTGCAGGGTGGTGGCAGCCTGGCCCGCAGCGCTATAAGCCTTGGCAGCCAGGGCTGACGAGACCTTACAGGCTTTGGACGGGAGACGTGGGATGTCCCGCCAGGTGGCGGCGTTTTGCGAGCACAGGTCCACCACAACCGCAAGCACCACCGGCGGAACGCCCATGTACCCCCTGGCCGCACCACTGACGAGGGTAGAGAGGGGTGAGGAGGCAGGTCGAAAACGGGCCGTGTGAGGGGCCCGCCATGTCCTAGTTAGCTCCTCATGCACTTCTGGGAAGAAAGGCACTGGAGGGGAGCGCGGCATTGCCGTGGAACCCGCCCCCAGAAATCAATTGTCCAGCCTTGAGAGATCAGGTGAAGGCGCCTTGGGCACCTCCAACCTGATCCTGTCGGCCCGGAAGAGCATAGCCAACAGTTCAGCATCCGCCTTGGACAGGGCAGCAACCGCGGACGGGTGCATTCCAGCTTAGGCGTCCTCCTCTGCTGCCGATCACTCCCCACTCTGATGCAGCGACAGATATTCTGTCTCCCTCGGGTGCCCCAAAGGAGACGCTAGGCCCGCTGGGCAGAAGAGCAGCCTGCTTCAGAAGTACCACGGGACTATGTGATAACACAGAAGTCTGTGGGGTTTTACCCGGCATAGCATTGCGGACCGTTACCGTGAGGTCCCTTTACGGCTTGCCGAACTGACCCGGGTAGACAACGAGGGGAGCCGTCTCACTCTTTTAGTAGACCCGGTTCGCCCAGGGAGGACCGCGGCACAACTGTGCACTCAAAAATGCTCACTGGAATGCAAATAGCCTTTAAAAAGGCTTGCAAATGTTAGTGGTGGCGGCGGCGCGGAGACTCCACCCAGACAGCAGTGCAGCGGCACAGCAGCAGCTGGAGTAGAGAGCGTTGTTTCTTTGTTTTGGTTTCGTTTTCTGAAAATAGCAAGGCGAGGCTCTGAAGCAGAAAATCTGAATGAGTGAGTGCACGCTGCCATCTTAAATACCCGCATGTCCGGGGGAGTGGCTGTACATGCAAATCTCACTCGCCAATTCCCATTGGCCTTTTCTCTTTAGCTCAGAGGTGATAGGTCTCTCTAGCGAGTTCCCATATGTGATAGTAAACGACTAAAGAGGAACTGTATTTCTAATTGTAATATAATGTTAGTTTTTAGACAGTAGTATCAAGCATAATTTACTGACAGCTTCAGACAGAAGTGATACATTGACACATCATAAATAAGTATAATAATAATAATAATAGTGTGTTTCCCTCACATTATCAAACATGAATCCTTTAAATCTTTCATCTCGTCTACAGACTGTTTCAAAACAGACTGATGAAAAGAAAATGGTAAAATCTGCATTTATGGCAGGTAAGTTTTGTTACAACTTTCAGATCTTTTTTGTTGGGATTTTTCAAAGATCAGGACAGAAAAAAGAACTTGGTGGAGTCAACCCAAAAGACAAAGAGCACCTTAAAGAAACATTTATTTTGCCAAATAAACATATTTTCTAAACTCATTTAATGTTAAACCTACGAAACTTGTTTTAACAAACAAAACAAAAAAGAACATGGCAGCAGAGTTTCACCACTTAACAGTTTCACAAGGACTGTCTTTGACTTGCTTGTCAGAGATTAATGAGTCTGTAGATATGAACCAGGTCGTACACTGTAAAAAAAATCCGTAAAATTTACGGTAAAAAACTGGCAGCTGTGGTTGCCAGAATTTTACCGTAAAAAATACGGTAGCAATGTTTTACATTTTAAGGTTTTCACTTAAATTTACAGGTAAATACCGTAATTTCGTACTAAAAACCGTAACTCATATAATGGTAATTAACTAACTTTTTGAAGCACTGAAATCTGTTTTGTACCTTTGTAATACAATGATAACCACCAAAAGCGGGTGGTGATGACAACATCACATGATGAACCAAAGTCCATCGCACGGAGGTTTTAAATAATAACATACATAGAAGGTGCACAGTGTCATTCACACAAACACTAAACACCATCATGGTAACACACATAAAACTGAAATAATGCAAAAAACATTAATTTAACAACATTAGATGTAACATACAACCCTAATGTACAAAACTGCCAAGAAAAAAATTAAGATGACATTATTTCAACAAAAAAAAAGCATCAAATAAAAAAATGAAATTCAGAGAATTCTGGGAATGTCAATTTACGGTTATTCACTGTAAATTTTACGTTCTTTTTCACTTCCAAAAGCGGTATACTACCGTAAAATTAAATGCAATGTCCAACACAGTTTTTCACCGTATATAGAAGGGGAACTTACCGTTAACCTTTCCACAGGTTTTTACCGTAGCATTTTTACAGTTTTTTACCGTTAAATTCACTGTCATTTTTTACAGTGTAATAAGCTGCACTGAAAACAGATGAGCACTCATATCCTACACACAGCTTCTGATCGGGGTGAAGTTCAGCGGATTTTGTCAACAAAATGATAAGAACACAAATTATTTTATAATTTTACATTTTTCTCTTGTCAGCCTTTAGCATTAATGCAAGGCATACATTGCCGGACACAGACAGATTTGCTGGTGCTCAAAACATGGTTTTATGGGAGCCAGCAACAACACAGTTTAACCCTTTGAACATTTTAACATTTAGTTATATTGATAAAGTTATAGTTATTTAGTATATATTTTACCCTGTTTTAACATGGGTTTCCATAGAGACATGACAGCATCAAAACAGGAACAGGTTTTGGTACAGGAAAACGTTTATATATATATATATATATATATATATATATATATATATTAGGGGTGTAACGGTACGCTAAAATTGTATTCGGTTCGGTACAGTGTCTTGGAGAGCTCGGTTCGGTTCATTTTCGGTACAAAAAAATAAGAACTTACAAAATCTTTATTTTGAAAAGCTGCCAATACACAATAGAATTCTTGCATAAAATAAATAAAAGCGACACATTTGGGTGATATTTTACATAATATTTTTTAAGGCTCTGAAATGAAGCGGTTGCAATAAATGTTGTTATCATTATACAAATTAGAGTGTTTATGAATGGTTATGGCGATTCATGTTACATTTGCATATTGTATTTTATGAATGAAAGTAAAACTGGCAAGGTGAATCTCTGTCTTGTTTTATTTAATGTTATCACAGGATAGTTAAATATAGGCTGTGTGTGGGGAAAAAAAACTAAGACCACAAAAATCTGTTAATGTGTTAACGGTCTAAACATATACATTTGGACTATATTTTTTAGATACATGCGTTTATATGTATTTTATATGTATTTAAATTTGAAAGTAAAATAAATTACAATATTTATTTATGTTAAATCATAATCTGCGTGACGCTGCCGTTAAGTTGCTTTGATGACGTTCCAGGGCATTCCAAATGAGCGATTATTTTCAGCGAAGGCCAGCGAAGGGAGCAGTGAACACTGCGTAGGGACCCTGTCGATCGGAACGCACCCAAAGAGTATAGAATACCCTATAGCCATAATATGTCAATATTTGTTCTTTGACGCACCTTAACCAAAGTGCGGTATTACTGTTCGTCACTCAATAGCGTCCGTGCGGAAACTCGCCTAGGAGCATTGTTCCGCTGCGCTTAATATCACGCTAATAATAAATGTATATTATTTAATGAAAAAAAAATGTACCGAAACGGTACGCAAGTGGACCGAACCGAACAGGCCGTACCGAAACGGTTCAATACATCCCCGTGAACCGTTACACCCCTAATATATATATATATATATATATATATGATATAACATTCTTGATTTAATTGTTGAATGTGTATATAGTTTTCACAGAATTGAAAGACGCATCCAGATTTCTTGAAAATGCAAAACAGGAAATCAAAGAAAAAGATGCAGAAATTCAAGATCTTAAGGTTAAGTTGCTGCGAACAGATGCAAAAATCACACCACTGGAGAACATGCAAAAAACATCAAACGATCTGGAAACCAGCACATTTACACCGGATAATTTGGAAACCAAAAGTACACCTCAGGAGAAACAGCTGCTGAATATTGGTTGGTATTATTGTTGCAATTGTGTAATAGCCTATATTTAAGTAACATTTGTAATTTGACTGGATACATTTGAAATTTAACCTACTTCAAAGTAGATTAAAGTGATTTTTTCAGTAAATGTTGCCATATTTTTTAAGCTATATTATTTAAATGCTCCTGATTGTTTTATCTTCATTTCTACTTATTTAATTACAAAATGTTTTACAGAACCAGTACATGGGCAGGGTCGTGTAAGGTCACAGAAAGTAAAAAAGGTAAGTCTGATTTTGCTACATGCAAGTTTTTTTTTTTAAATGCTGGATAATTGATTTCTCTGTTTACAGTTTTTTTATTAAGATACCGTGACTGAATTTTACCACAGCTGTTGTATGTTTGCAGGATCAAGATGAATCTGAATCATTGGAGACAAAAAGGCAGAGAAAGTCAACTGAGACAAGTGAGTCTGTTTAATGAGGGGCCTCCCACAATAACAATGTCCCACAATGTTTAGTCATGAGTATTACAGAACAATATTTCAGAACATACAACCGCTTGGCATGAAGAAGTGATTTAATAAGCTTTCATTTATTAAGATGTAATTCATAATCTGGCATTTTAAAATGTAAATGAACAGAGTACTTTTACTGAATTGTTATCATGTTGAAAATTATTATGAGCAGGGATTCATCCAGATAAATTACATCAACAGTGTATTTGTTGTTAAATGTAGTACACCTCTGGAGTCTAGAGTATGGCTATGATCCATATTCAGATATATCATCATGGTTTTATGATGATACTGCATGTATCCACCTTTTTCCTGAATGAGGAAGCCTCACCCGACTCATATCAGAACAATGCATTACATTTCTGGGCTCTGGGGTTTCTACTGCACGCATTATGATAGACCTATAAAAAATATTTGACTGTTTTTCTTTTCTTAGAATGGCTTAACTTGAAGTGATGTAAACATTTTTTTTTTAAGGTACTTTATGATATGTTGCCATATGGCAACAACATCCAATAGTGGATTTCCTTATAGTCCTTATTAGTAGTTTCCTTATAATTGTAACGTGGACGCTGAGGCTGAGTTGGAATCCATATGCGGGCGTTTATTAGAAATAGCCGAAACAGCAAAGTACAGAAGGGCAGGCAAAAGGTCATTAACAAGAGAGGCAGTCCGAACAGGAAACAATACAGCGGGGCAGTCCGAGAAACAATAGTAAATAGGCAGGCAGTGGGTCCAAAACGTGATGACAGTCCAAACGAGCCAACAAAACAACAGGGATAATCCAAAAGACGATAGAGAGGAGGCAGGCTAGGTTCAAACCGTAAATGCAGTCCAATCTGGCAAACAATCCGAAGGGGTAATCCGTAAACTTGTAAATCCAAGGACAAAGCAAAACAACAACAGGTAGTCAGACGTAAAGAACGCTCGGTAAGGCAGGTTTAACTGGCAATACTTCGCGAAGAGCGAGCACATGGTCAGTGTCTTTACTACCAAACAGGAAGTGACAGTAGAAGCAGCAGAGGGAGCGTGGGCAGTCAGTACTCAGGTGAGGGCTCCCTCTGCTCGCTTGGCGTTACAATAATTAATAATTTTGTTGTTTGAAATGTTTTTTGTGTTGATTTAATTGGTGTTGCAGTATTATAAGCTTTAACACAGAACTTAAAAATGACACCTTTTATACAGTGCCTTGCAAAATTATTGATATTATTGAGCAATATTTGAGAGACACTATAAAGTACAGTCGGGCCCACTTGAATAGTGGAAGCAAAACTAGGGTTGTGACTGTAGCAATGACAACCATGCCTCCGTGTTTAAATGCACGCAGCAGCAAAAATAATTACCATGAATGTGTCAGGGAAAAAGTAAGGATATATTTGAATTATTTATTAATAAACTAGTATTTGACACAAAGATGAAGTTGACGATCCTGACTCGCCATTTGCTCATTGGACGCGCCTTTAACACCTAAATGCATATTTATGGATTAGGCCTATAGCTAATGAAAGAGTTTTGTTTTCGATTTGAATTATTTAAAAAAAAAAAAAAATTCAGTTCTGGATGATATATTAGTCTTACCTTTATGAGCAAAAATGAAGTTTCACATCGCACCGGCACCTCCATGTTCAGCAAAGCGCGCTTCAGCTTTACTCTCCGCACAAACGATTGGATATGCACCTAATAGCACACATTTATCTAGGTTAAAAGATTCAACTAATATTGTGATATGCTTTAAGTTTTTTATATCTATGGATTTTAATCGAAATCGTGATGACTTGACAGGGCTAAATTGATCAGTCTGCCGCTGGCCGCTTGTTCGTTACTTTAAAACAAAAACTTAAATATAACAAATAAAAAGTGTTCCAAATATATTTCTAAATTAACATTATAACCTAAATAAATGAAAATAAATGTAATCACTTTGCTATTAAAAACAGTAGCTGTGTAATGGGAAGAGAAAGAGAAAAAGACCGGTTCCAGTCGGACTGTCACGGATTGGTCATGTTCTACACCCACAATCACGCCAAGATCACTGTCACCTGAATACTAATTCACGCGCACCTGCACTCAATCATCTACGCACTATAAGAACCCTCTCCACACACCACTCAGTGTCCGGGCTCGTTCTCGCGAAGCGGACTGTTAGTGTCTCTCACTACGAGTATCACTATCTGAAAATTTACCTGATTATACTTGCCTGAACTCTGTCTTGTTCCAGTCCTCCCAGTTCCTGTCCTCAGCGGTGTGTGGCCGTAAAGCTGACTTCCAAGTCAGCGGTAGATTCGTGGATTCACGGACACTCCAAAGTTCCTCCGACGATCGTTCCTGGAGTCTTCCTCTCTCGCCATCTGCAAAGAAAAGGATCAGTCATCGTCATCACTCTTTAACCCGGCTCAAGTCTTTCTAATTCAGTTATACTCACCATATCTGGATCTCGTCTGATCTCCGGCACTGCTGCTTAATAATAAATATTACCTGCATTAATCCTTACCTTGTTGTCCCGTCTGCTTCATAAAAGGAAGCCCGGACCTATTACAGTAAGCAGCATGAGTGCTCAGGATCCGTTCCAGGAATTGGTGGACTCTCTGAGAAAGATCTTACTGTCCACGCCATCTATCACGCCTTCCGCACCACCGGCACCCACTCCATCATGCACTTCTTCGGAACCTCTACCATCCAGTCCCATGGCCCGACCAGCGCCCTACGCAGGCGGGGCGGAGGAGTGCAATGGATTTTTGCTGCAATGTTCTCTAGTCTTTTCTATGCAACCTGCGCTCTATCCCACAGATCAGTCTAAAATAGCGTTTATCACCTCTCTTCTCACAGGAAGTGGGCCGATTCGATTTGGCAGCAAAGCGGCCCGGCCACTCGTTCCATCCAGGCGTTCATCTCCCACTTCAAGGAAGTGTTTGGCCGTACGGATGGGGAAATATCAGCAAGTGAGCAGCTCTATCACTTGTCACAAGGATCGATGTCAACTCACGAGTATGCTTTGCGTTTCCGTACTCTTGCCGCCGCCAGTGGATGACCACCTATCGTCTTGGTCTCGAACCCCGTCTTCGCCTACAACTTGCTGCGTTGGATGACGCTATGGGATTAGAGCGCTTCATACAACAATCCATCAGATGTTCTGACCGCATGCAATCTTATCAGTCTCAATCGGACCCATCGTCTCAGGCACTCCTCCTCCCAGTCGAAGCCGCCAACCCTCCAGAACCAGAACCCATGATTCTTGAATCTGGTAGAGTTTCGGCAGCTGAGCGACAGAGAAGGCTGACCCGGGGTTTGTGTCTATATTGTGGAGCTAGTGGGCATGTTCGGATGAAATGCCCCCTTCATCCAGTTCCAACAGCGGTGGGTGTTATCCAGTCAGATGATGAAAGATGTATCCTCTCTCTACATGTGTCCAGTTAACCACACCCACGTCCTCTGTTGTAGCCCACGCCCTCATTGACTCCGGGTCAGCGGGAAACTTCATCTCGGGGAGCCTCTGTCGCCAGCTACAGCTCCGAACCGAAGCCTCGTCGAGCATCTACCAGATTCAACCCATAACACGCTCCATCACTGCAAAACCCCGCATCCATCGAAAGTGTCAACCCATCAACCTGCAAATCAGAGTCCTACATCAGGAGGAAATCCAACTGCTGGTTCTGGAGGGCGCCAATGTGGGCATCATTCTGGGGCGCCCGTGGCTGGTGAAGCACAATCCCATCATCTCTTGGGGCAATGTCAGGACATGACATCCCACTGCTTTCCAGCCTGCTTTCCTGAAATCCCACGCCCTGTTCCAAGATCTATCCCGGTCTATGTTACATCGATCGAAAGTCCCCTGGAGAAACAATCCACCAAGATCCCGGATATCTATTCCTCATTCCAGGATGTCTTCTGCCCCAAGAGAGCTTCCCAGCTACCTCCCCATCGGCCATGGGACTGCGCCATTGACCTGATTCCTGATGCTCCTTTGCCCAGGGGAAGAATCTACCCGTTGTCACTTCCGGAAACCAAGGCCATGGAGGAGTATATTCAAGAGGCTCTTCGTCAAGGTTACATTCGCCCTTCCACTTCTCCCGCAGCATCCAGCTTTTTCTTCGTGGGGAAGAAGGATGGAGGGCTGCGGCCGTGCATCGACTACCGTGTCCTGAACCAAAGTACAGTAAAATTCAAGTATCCCCTTTCTCTTGTCCCCGCGGCCCTAGAACAACTCCGGTCTGCCACCATCTTCACCTAGTTGGACCTCCGCAGCGCCTACAACCTGGTGAGAATACGGAAGGGGGATGAATGGAAGACGGCTTTCGTGACCCCTACCGGCCACTATGAGTATTGCGTCATGCCCTATGGCCTGGTGAACGCCCCTTCCGTATTTCAAAACTTCATTCATGAAGTCCTCCGGGAGTTTCTCCATCAATTCGTAATCGTCTATATAGATGACATCCTCATCTACTCCCGGAGTGAAGCCGAACATCGCCACCACGTTGCGGAGGTCCTCCAGAAACTCAGGGAACACCAGCTCTTTCTAAAAGCAGAAAAATGTTCATTCCATCGTCCATCCGTTCACTTCCTGGGATACGTCATTGACCGTGAGTGTATCCGTATGGACGAGAGGAAGGTATCTTCTGTCACCTCATGGCCCAGACCTTCTTCAATCAAGGAGCTCCAAAGGTTTCTCGGTTTCGCCAACTTTTACCGACGCTTCATTCAGGGTTACAGCATCATAACTCCATTAACCAACCTGCTCAAGGGAAAACCGACGAAACTCGTCTGGACCCCTGAAGCCGCCGCAGCCTTCCAATCCCTCAAGGAAGCCTTCACCCAAACTCCCATCCTGCGACATCCTGATCCTGAACTCCCTTTCGTCGTCGAAGTGGATGCCTCTACCTCGGGAGTTGGAGCAGTTCTCTCCCAGCATCACGGAACCCCTAGTTTACTCCATCCATGTGCCTACTTCTCCCGGAAGTTTAGCCCAGCGGAGAGGAATTATGACATCGGCAACCGAGAACTCCTGGCTATCAAACTCGCCCTGGAGGAGTGGCGACATTGGTTGGAGGGAGCCAATCACCCGTTTCAGGTACTAACGGATCACAAAAACCTTCAGTACTTCCGTGATGCAAAAAGACTGTGCCCACGTCAGGCCAGGTGGGCACTGTTCTTCTCCAGGTTTCATTTTACCATTTCCTATCGTCCCGGTCCAAAGAATGTACGAGCAGATGCATTATCCAGAATCCACGACTCCCCTGATTCTCCTGAGCCTCCCACCAACATCCTCCCTCAAGACATTTTTGTTAATCCCATTGAATGGTCAGCTCCTCCAAGTGTCGCCACTCCTGAACCTCGACCTACGCCGGGCTGTCTCCCTGATCGTCGTTACATCCCAAGGACACAACGGGTAGATCTCATTCGCTCCATCCATACTTCCCTGGGCACTGGACATCCCGGGACCAGCAACACCCTCTCGCTGCTATCCGAACGCTTCTGGTGGCCGGGTATGGCAAGGGATGTGAGGCGATTCATTCAAGGCTGTAAGGAATGTGCCATGTCCAAAAGTCCCAGACAGTTACCTGCAGGAAAGCTCCATCCCTTGCCAATCCCGAACCGCCCCTGGTCACACCTAGGAGTGGATTTTATGATGGACTTGCCAGCATCGGATGGAAACACCTGCGTCTTTGTCATAGTGGACCGATTCTCCAAGTTCTGCAAGTTACTACCTCTGAGAGGACTACCCACTATCTTGGAGACGGCAGAACTCCTGTTTAATCACGTCTTTTGTCAGTATGGGATCCCTGAAGACATTGTATCGGACCGAGGTCCGCAGTTCATATCCCGGGTATGGAGATCGTTCTTCCGACTCCTAGGTGTGACAGTCAGCCTCTCCTCTGGCTACCAACCGCAGACCAACGGCCAGACGGAGAGGAAGATCCAGGAAGTGGGGCGGTTCCTCAGGACCTTCTGCCATAACCATCAGAACTCCTGGAACCAGTTTCTGGGCTGGGCAGAGTATGCTCAAAATTCACTGCAGCAACCTTCCACCGGCCTCACACCATTCCAGTGTGTCCTCGGGTTCCAACCTCCGTTATTTCCCTGGAATGGTGAACCATCTGAGGTCCCCGCAGTGGATTACTGGTTCCGGGAGAGCGAGAGGGTCTGGGACGAAGCACATCATCATCTGCAGAGGGCAGTACGCAGACAGAAAACCTTCGCGAATCGGAAGAGGACTTCGGCTCCAGAATATGTCCCAGGCGATAAAGTATGGCTCTCCACTTGTGATATCCGTCTGCGACTGCCCTCTAAGAAATTAAGTCCCAGGTTTGTTGGTCCCTTCAACATCCTGGAACAGGTCAACCCCGTCACCTACAGACTTCAGCTCCCACCACAGTATCGTATTCATCCTACCTTCCATGTGTCATTGTTAAAACCTTCACGGACTCTCCAAAGTTCCTCCGACGATCGTTCCTGGAGTCTTCCTGTCTTGCCATCTGCAAAGAAAAGGATCAGTCATCGTCATCACTCTTTAACCTGGCTCAAGTCTTTCTAATTCAGTTATACTCACCATATCTGGATCTCGTCTGATCTCCGGCACTGCTGCTTAATAATAAATATTACCTGCATTAATCCTTACCTTGTTGTCCCATCTGCTTCATAACACGGACTCGGGCTAGTAATTCTGATGAGCTGTTGGACAAGTTCCGGGCGAGGTTTTAGGAATTTTTGCAATGAATGTGTGTTTAATAGCCTATTTAACATTCTTATTGATGTTATAGTTTCATATTTAAATGTATTATTTATTTGATTTATTTTAGCGTTTTGTAAGCTGCTTATACACTGGCGGAATTGCTCAAATAAACACGCACGTTTGTTAATTATGTTTGAGCCTCATTTATTTTGGGTTTCAAAATAATATACATATGTATTTTATTTATAGGCCTATATACACAAACGTTATATATAATGTATATATATTTATTTATAAATAATTTAGATATAAATAATTAATTTATATATAAACACCGCACCATTGTTTTCTTTCTTCTTTTATTTAAATAGCCTACGCTTTACGGTGTCAGTAATTACTGTGCTGCTAATTTCTGATTTGGGAGTGATTTGTTTGTTAAAAAATGTTAGGCTACCATATTAAAAGTATTGCTCTTAACAGACATTTGTGTTTTTTTTATCACTAACGCAGTGTCCGTTCTCAAAGCATGTAAGCTCTGCCTGCTTGAGGCGCGCCGCTTCCAACTCGCAATGTTCTATTAAAATTTAGTAATTCTGAACGTGTTATGTGTCCATATTGCACCAAAATGCAACACTGCACTCCCTTGGGTCCACAGCAAAAATCGTTTGGTTGAACTGTTCTCGACATAATAAAAATGCAAACAAGAAGACATACAGAGATTCCTGCCTTTATTAGAGAGAAGAATATGTTCAGCCCCTCCCACCGAAGCTTCGAATATTCGGTGTTGATTACTACCGAAGCTTCAAAGCTCAAAAAATGGTATTCGGACCAGCCCTAGTTGCTGCCTTATGTTAAACTACTTTAAATTACTTTTTTTTTTCCCCACACGAATCAACACTCCCCACTCCATAATGGCAAAGCAAAAAATAGGTTTTTAACATTTGTGCAAATGTATTAAAAATAAAAAACTGAAAAGATCCCATTGCATAAGTATTCATACCCTTTTCTGGGACACTCAAGGATCTCAGGAGCATTTATATTGCTTCTAGATGTTACTACACTTCGAGTGGAGTTAAACTGTGGCAAATTCATTTGCATGAGTATGATTTAGAAAGGCACACACCTCTCAGAAAAGGTCTAACAGATGAAAATGCATATCAGAGCAAAAACCAAGTCCTGAGGTCAAGATAACTGCCTGTAGAGCTCATTGACAGACTTGCGTTAAGGCAATGATCTAGGGAAGAGTTCAGAAAAAAATCTGCTGCATTGAAGGTTCACAGAAGCATGTAGCCTCCATTATCCATAACAAAAGATTGGAACAACTAGGACTCTAGAAAATATCTGTCATCCCCCATCCAAGCTGACAGAGCTTGAGAGGTGAAAAGGTGAGGCAAAGAATGGCAGATAATTGCCAAATGCAGATGTGCAAAGCTTGTCGCATCATACCCAAAAAGACTTGAGGCTGTAAAGGTGCTTCAACTATGTACTGAGTTAAGGGTATGAATACTTATGCAATGTACTTTTTTTTAGTGTTTTATTTTTAATACATTTGTAAAATTTGTAATTTTAATTTTTTGCTTTGTCATTACTATGGTGTGTGGAGTGTAAATTGATGTGGGGGAAAACTAATTTAAAGCAGTTTAACATAATGCTGCAACAAAACAAAATGTGACAAAAATGAAGGGGTATGAATACTTTTGCAAGGCACTGTATACTTTTCAACAACTTATATTCCAACGGCTTTTATTTATTCCATTCTTTCTTGCTGAATATTATTGAAAACAATTATAATATTGTATTATCATGTATCATAAACATTGGTATAAAACCAAAAGCATTGCAGTTCATGAAAATTCATATTTCTTCTTTCCATTGCCATAGAACATGGTGGCGCTCACTGATATACTATTCCCTGTATTCATATCTAATGAAAAGTAGCATTGCCATTAAAATTTGATTTTATCCATAATACGAATTCCATTAACATACCACTAATCAACATTATATTACTAGCATTAATGTTGTTATTGTTACAACTTAAAAGATCACAGCCGACCTTCCTAGCTAGCTAAACTATTGCAATATTTGTTTTTCCTCTCTTTCTCTGTTTTTCCTCTCTTTCTTGATCTTCTCCTTCTAGCCTGCACTCTTCTAACAACGCCTGATATATGGTATTTTTGAGCACTTCCTATGTTGATCTGCCTCCTTAGGATGAATCACTTGTTGTATTCCCAATTGTAAGTCTCTTTGGATAAAAGCGTCGGCTAAATGAATAAATGTAAATGTAATGTAAATGTAATATTGCACATTCCACTATTGTACAGTGTTGCCATTTGGCAACACATACATTTGATCGATTTACAAAAAACAAATTTCATAAACTTTTTTGAGTGGTGAATATGTCATAACTTGCTGGAGGTGATGTCTCTGATTTTTTTGTGGATGTGACACGAGTTGATCCTGTGTTTTTTGATGCTTTCGTTTGCATTCAGCAGCTACTCACAATAGACATCAGTCTGTCAGAAATCGCACCACAGAAAAACACTGCAAGTTATGTGACTTAACCAAAGCACATCATTGGCTAAACTAAGGTCTTATCTTTCCAACAAAAAAATAGAATGTCTGTCTTAAAAAAATAGTGGCAGGGAAATGAACATAAAGAGCATCATTGCCATATGGCAACACCGTGCAGTAGAGGGTTAAACATAAAACCTCTGAAAGTAGTTTCAAAAAGCAAATGGCTCCAGAGTTTCATTACTTTACAGTGTTGCAGTGACCCTCTTTTTGCAGTAATTTGCTTGTCAGAGTTAAATAAGTGTGTGATCGAACAAAGGTGGTGGTGTTATTATGCTATAAATGCAATGGGTATAATGGAACTAAAGGCAGGGCTAAAAAGTGAGTCCCATACTCTGAATTTGTGCTCTGCATTTCACCTATCCAAGTGCACACACAGCAGTAAGAATTATACACAAACACTCGCCTTGTTGGAGTTTAAGGCTATGCCCATTTGGCATGGACTTTGTGTTTTGTTACATATTATTAATACAATATAATACTGTATAAATAAATGTAAACATTTGCTTTGTGTTTACACAAGTCCACAATCTTTTCCGTTACAGATGAGTTTCACCTTATCATCCCTTGTGAATCGCAGAGTGCTGAGGTTAAACTTGGGTCTGATGTCACTCTACCATGTCACCTGTCTCCTGAAATTAGTGCTGTTGACATGGAAATCAGGTGGTTTAAGGAGACAGACTGTGTGTGTCTCTATATGGATGGACAGATGATACCAGGGATGCTCTGTAAGGGCAGAGTGGCACTGAATAAGGAGATAGAGAGAGGAAATGTTTCCTTGGAACTGAAGGATGTCAGAGAGTCAGATAGTGGAGATTACCTGTGTCAGGTGATCAGTGGAGACAGAACCGAGGAGAAAACAGTAAAACTATGTGAGTATTCCATGTAGCTTAATTCTACATCAGCTCTAATTTCCTCTCAGGAAAAACTGAAATCTGGAGTATCATATCAGGGGGAGGGGATACACCGTTCTACAGTATTTTGAAAGTGGTTGCAGTACCAGTTTTGGCCACAATCCTACATACGGTTCATGCTAGCTGTTGAAATCCAAAATGAGATCCATTAATATGATGAGCAGAAAAACATTTACTAAAAGCAACAAACAGTCTCTCAGATCACATCAGGTCATAATGTTGCTTAAAGGGGTCATATGATGTGATTTCATATTTTCCTTTGTCTTTAGAGTGTTACAACCTTTTTGTGCCTATGTAAGATCAGTAAATTTGCAAAGATTAAAGTCTCAAACCCAAAGAGATATTCTTTATAAAAATTAAGACTTAGCCACACCTTCCTAAAACAGCTTATTCAAACACGTCACGGTGTGGAAAAAATGTGCACAACACCGCCCAAATGTACGTGCAAAGGAAAAAGGCCTAACTTTTATTCTCTAGTATTGTTGCAGCCGCCATCATGTTATGGAGATTCTGTTTCATTGCAAACGTTATAGTACTTTATTTGGCCTTCCATATGAAAACACAATTAGAAATCAGTGGTTAAGTTGTATTTGCAGCACTGGTACATATTTGAGTGTGTTGCACACACTGCTTTTCAGAGCAATGAGCTTTGTACAAATCAACGTATTTTAGAAAGGCGGGGCAGAGAGGAGAAACAATAATGATGATTATTCTCACTGTAAGTGTTTAAATGTTATGTTATTAGGGGAAATTTGGTTTATATATTTGTTGTGAAATGATATTCTCTCTATTATTTATTTAATTATGCTTGCTAAACAAACTTCAGTTGATCTTTGTTTCCCAATAGCATTAAAGGCCCATGAAGGAACTGAAATGCCTCCAAAAACATTTGAAAAGGTGAGAGAGCTTTTATTTTGATCTATTCAAGAAATATACAGTTGAGGTCAAAGGTTTACATACCTTGCAGAATCTGCTAAATGTTATTTTACCAAAATAAGAGGGATCATACAAAATGCATGTTATTTTTTATTTAGTACGGACCTGAATAAGATATTTCACATAATATTAGATAGATTTTGATTTTAATCATGTATCTCTTTCCTCCACACTCCCAACTTTTTACCAGTTTGTTAACTGTAAAACAAGAGAAAATAAGACTCTTGATTTGCTGTATGCAAATATTAAAGATGCCTATATTTCTTCTGCCCTCCCTCCATGGTCAGATCATAATTTAGTACTGCTCACACCATCATACAGGCCTGTTGTTCAGCAGCAACCAGTTATAGTGAGAACTGTGAGGACATGGTCTCATGATGCTTTGGAGTCACTGCGTTGTGCACTAGAAACCACCGACTGGAATGTCCTGTATGAACCGCATGGTGATGATATTGATGCACTAATTGACTGTGTCTCTGAGTATATCAATTTCTGTGTGGACTGTTCCATCCCTAAGAAGGAGGTCCGCTGTTACCCTAATAATAAACCTTGGGTGAGCAGTGATCTGAAGGCTCTACTTAATGAAAAGAAGAGAGCTTTTAGGTCAAAAGATAAGGTTCAATTAAAGCAAGTACAAGGAGAATTAAAACGAAGAATTAAGGAGAGCAAGAATAATTACAGAAGAAAACTGGAGGACAGTCTAGATAACAACAAGCCTAGGGATATGTGGAATTGGATACGGAAGATTACTGGTCTTCAGAGAAAAGCTGGAGGTGTTGTGGAGGGTAATGTACAACAAGAAAATGAGTTTAACCTGTTTTTTAACAGGTTTGATACGGGTTCCTCAACCTCTAGTAGCCATTTTTCCAATGCTACCTTTACTACTTCTACTTCTGCATCTACTACCTCTTCTACTCCTGCTGGCCCCCCTTCTCCTTCTCCTAGTGCTTCACTGACCTTTTCCAGATCACTCTCATATTCTTCGTTGTCCTCTACAAACTCTGGCGTCCCTTTCAGTCCAATTATGCCATCTCCACGTCAGACCGGATTATATATCTCAGCCGACATGGTGAGAAAAGAATTGGGAAGCTTAAATCAGAGTAAGTCGGCTGGACCGGATGATATTAGTCCACGAGTGTTGAAGACATGTGCTAACCAGCTGTGTGGAGTACTTCAGCACCTCTTTAATTTGAGTTTAAATCTTCAGAGAGTACCATTGCTATGGAAAACATTGTGTCTGGTTCCAGTGCCTAAGAATAGACATCCTAAGGCACTGAATGACTACAGACCCATCACATTAACCTCTCACTTAATGAAGGTTATGGAGAGATTGGTTTTGGCATACCTCAGACCGCTAGTGTATCCATCACTTGACCCTCTGCAATTTGCTTATCAGCCCCGGGTGGGTGTGGAAGATGCAACTATCTATCTGCTGCAGAAGGCATATTGTTCACTGGATAGACCTAACACCATAGTTCGCATCCTGTTTTTTGATTTTTCCAGCGCGTTCAATGCTATTCAGCCAAGATTGTTGAAGGCAAAACTGGACGAGATGCGAGTGGATGCTTCATTAATCACTTGGATCCATGATTATCTAACGTGCAGGCCTCAGTTTGTGAGACTACATGGATGTGTGTCTGAACGTTTGATAAGTAATATCGGTGCCCCCCAGGGAACTGTGCTATCTCCTTTCTTGTTTACAATTTACACTGCAGACTTTAAGTACAGTTCTGAGTTATGTCATCTGCAAAAATACTCGGATGACACAGCCATAGTAAGCTGTGTGGAGAACCAGGAGGAGAATGAGTACAGGGAGTTGGTTGATGGCTTTGTGAGGTGGTGTGGGGTAAATTGCTTGAAGTTAAATGTGGCGAAAACAAAAGAAATGGTCATAGATTTCAGCAGGAATAAGACCCCACCATCTCCAGTCTTCATCGGGGGGACCTATGTGGAACATGTGAAATCATATAAGTACTTGGGAGTTGAGTTGGACAACAAGTTGGCATGGTCTACCAACGCCGAAGCTGTTTATAAGAAGGGCCTAAGTCGGCTATATTTCTTGAGTAAGCTAAAGTCTTTCAATTTGTGCAACAGGAAACTTAAGATGTTTTATCAGATTGTTGTGGCGAGTACTATCTTCTTTGCTGTGGGGTGTTGGGGTATGGGACTTAAGACAAAGGATGCCAACAGATTAAACAAACTCATCAAAAAGGCTAAATCTGTTGTCGGTTCTGAGCTTAGTCCTTTGGAGGAAGTAGCTAAGGATAGAATGCTGACAAAGCTGTTATAGCGATCATCGGCAATGAAACTCATCCTCTCAATAAGACTCTGGACAATCTTAAGGGTAGCTTTAGCAAAAGGCTCATTCAGCCTCATTGCTTGAAGGAACGTTATAGGAAATCATTTCTACCTAGCGCTATTAGAGTGTATAATTTGTCTGTCTAGAGAAGTTGTGTTGTCAAAGTGTATTGTTGTCACATGTACAGTATTGTTTATTGATACAATAAGTGTTTATTGATGTATTGAGCTGCCATTACGATTTAATTTCCCTTTGGGATTAATAAAGTTCATCAATCAATCAATCAATCAATCAATAAAAGACATTTACATATAGTCCAAAAGAGAAAATAATAGTTAAATTCATAAAAAATGACCAAAAGTTTTCATACACTTAATTCTTAATACTGTGTTGTTACCTTAATTCTTAATGCTGCATCATGCAAAATGTAAAATATATCTAATTCAGGTCAGTACTAAATAAAAAAAAAATAAAAAAAAAATTGTAGATTTAGCAAGGTTTATGTAACCTTTTGTCTGTGAACTGTATTTCTAATTGTAATTTTAGACAGTAGTATCAAGCATAATTTACTAACAGCTTCAGACAGAAGTGAAACATTGACATATCAGTGTAAATAAGTATAAAAATAATAGTGTTTTCATGTGTGTTTCCCTCACATTATCAAACATGAATCCTTTAAATCTTTCTTTTCATCAACAGGCTGTTTCAAAACAGACTTATGAAAAGAAAATGGTAAAATCTGCATTAATGGCAGGTAAGTTTTGTTACGAGTTTGTTACTAGATCTTTTTTTGTTGGGATTTTTCATGGATCAGGACAGATAAAATAAACAAAGTGACAAAGAGCACCTTAAAGAAACAAAGCATTTCTTTTGCCCAAGAAATCAGATGTCCATATCACAGACTCAATTACAGAAGAAATTAAACATTATGTTATGATGATATTGTGTGTATCCACCTTTCTCCTGAACGCGAAAGTCTTACTTGATTGGCTCTGGTGTTTCTAGTCAAATTTCTAGTACAAAACTTGTTTTAACAAAAAAAAAAAAAAAACATGGCTGCAGAGTTTCACTATCCTGGAAAAATCTAGACCCTAATCTATTAAGATTAAGGGTCTGGCCTCGGGCAATGAAAAGGGTCTAACTCAAGGGGTGGCACCAAGCATGCATTTTAAACTCTCTCTGCACGCAATTGGATAACGCCATGACCAATCACTAAGTTTTCACTAAGCCACATACGCTTAGCTACCAGCGGAACAGCAAAAAAGTCCTTCTTACAAAGGAATGATATGAGCGTGGTAATCTGTTACTCTTTTATATGAAAAGCAAAGTCTAACTCGTTCATTGTAGCGGCCAAAGCCATTTCAAACAATTGGTGTTCATCTGTTTACTAAATGATTCTGGACGTCGCAGCGCTGTCGTCATCAGCTTAGCTCGCCTCTTGCCCGCCTACATCAGATACACCGATTTGATTGGTTCCCAGAACTGCTTACGTAATGCAGTAATGTGGATCATTGCTCGATGCCAGAGTGTCTTGCAGAGACAATTCAAATTGTGCTCTCGCGAGACCTCTGGATTTCCAGGGTAGAGTTTCACCACTTAACAGTGTCTTTTTGCAGACTTGCTTGTCAGTGTTTAATGAGTGTGTAGATGATATGAACCAGGTCGTAATTAGCTGCACTGAAAACAGATGAGCACTCATATCCTACACACAGCTTCTGATTGGGGTGAAGTTCAGCGGAATTTGACCACAAAAGGATAATAACACACATTATTTTATAATTTTACAGTTTTCTCTTGTCAGTCTTTAGCATTAATGCAAGGCATACACTGCCGGACACAGACAGATTTGCTGGTGCTCAAAACAAAGTTTAATGGCAGCCGGCAACAAAACAGCTTAACCCTGTGAACATTTCAACATTAAGTTATATTTAAAAAGTTTTAGTTTAAGTAATTTAGTATATATTATCACCCAGTTTTAACATGGGTTTCCATGGAGATATGACAGCATCAAAACAGAAGTTAGAATCCATCATGGCTAACAGGAAAACGTTTTTTTAAATATAGGTGTATACCTATTTAATATAGGATATAACATTCTTGATTTAATTGTTGAATGTGTATATAGTTTTCACAGAATTGAAAGACGCATCCAAATTTCTTGAAAATGCAAAACAGGAAATCAAAGAAAAAGATGCAGAAATTCAAGATCTTAAGGTTAAGTTGCTGCAAACAGATGCAAAAATCACACCACTGGAGAACATGCAAAAAACATCAAACGATCTGGAAACCAGCACATTTACACCGGATAATTTGGAAACCAAAAGTACACCTCAGGAGAAACAGCTGCTGAATATTGGTTGGTATTATTGTTGCAATTGTGTAATAGCCTATATTTATGTAACATTTGCAATTTGACTGGATACATTTGAAATTTAACCTACTTCAAAGTAGATTAAAGTGATTTTTTCAGTAAATGTTGCCATATTTTTTAAGCTATATTATTTAAATGCTCCTGATTGTTTTATCTTCATTTCTACTTATTTAATCACAAAATGTTTTACAGAACCAGTACATGGGCAGGGTCGTGTAAGGTCACAGAAAGTAAAAAAGGTAAGTCTGATTTTGCTACATGTAAGTTTTTTAAATGCTGGATATTTGATTTCTGTTTACAGTTTTTTATTAAGATACCGTGACTGAATTTTACCACAGCTGTTGTATGTTTGCAGGATCAAGATGAATCTGAATCATTGGAGACAAAAAGGCAGAGAAAGTCAACTGAGACAAGTGAGTCTGTGTCTTATGAGGGGCCTCCCACAATAACAATGTCCCACAATGTTTAGTCATGAGTATTACAGAACAATATTTCAGAACATACAACCGCTTGGCATGAAGAAGTGATTTAATAAGCTTTCATTTATTAAGATGTAATTCATAATCTTGCATTTTAAAATGTAAATGAATAGAGTACTTTTACTGAATTGTTATCATGTTGAAAAATATTATGAGCTGTCACTGTGATTCATCCAGATGAATTAGTAAATACATCAGTAGTGTATCTGTTGTTAAATGTAGTTCACCTTTGGAGTCTAGAGTATGGCTATGATCCATATTCAGAGATATCATCATGGTTTTATGCATGTGTCCACCTTTTTCCTGAACGAGGAAGCCTCACCCGACTCATATCAGAACGTCTAGGTTACGAAGGTAACCCACGTTCCCTGAAGGAGGGAACGGAGACGTTACATGGGATCTCGCTTGAGAGACCGATCATCTCTGAGCCTTATATCAAAAGGCCAATTGCAAATTGGCGAGTGGACGTGCGCGGCGGCCACGCCCCCGTACATACGGGTATATAAGATGGCCGCGCGCATCACTCAGTTAGGCTTTTGCTGAAGAGCCGATCGAGCCGGCGTCAGCGCGACGCCAGGGCGTGGCAGGGGAATGTAACGTCTCCGTTCCCTCCTTCAGGGAACGTGGGTTACCTTCGTAACCTAGACGTTCCCCTTCAGTCGAATCACTTCGACGTTACATGGGAACTAGCCCTATGGAAAAGGCCACGACCCTGACGCCACGTTACGCAACAACTTCACGTGCTGACAAGTATACGTGCCGGCAGGCGAAGTGTAACGTAACCTTCCCAACGCCCTGAGGCCCAATAAGGGGGCCCTTCCAGGGATGCCAGTTGTACTGAAGCATGGGTTGGGGGGGCGGAGCACATGAAATCTTTACATGTGGAAATGAGAATAATTCAATATATCCATAAAGGTTTTTAGGGATACACGAGGGAAACAGCGGTCTCCTCCGCTGGAATAATAAAAACTAAGCCACAACCTGCGGGGCGAAGGAGACCCAGGCAGGATCACAGTCAGGGACTACTCCGCATCTAGGCCGGACTGCGGGGCGCGGAGGACCCAGGGTTCGCCGGAGGGAACATTCTGGGAAATAGCGCACGGATCCCCGTGGGAATGGCGCAGCAAGCCGACACCAGCCATCCTCCCGCTCGCCTAAGTCTTATGTCAAGACACGGGAGGATACGGCCTCTACGCGGAGGTTGTAAAACCTAGCGAAGGTGTTGGATGTCGCCCAGCCCGCAGCTCTACAGATGTCCGCTAGTGAGGCGCCATGAGCCAACGCGTAGGATGAGGCAACACTCCTAGTGGAGTGGGCATGAACACCTAAGGGGCATGGCTCTCCCTGATATAAGATAGGGAGATGGCTTCTACCACCCAATGGGCCAACCTCTGTTTGGAGACAGCATTCCCTTTCTGCTGACCTCCGAAGCAGACAAAGAGCTGCTCGGTGCGCCTGAAGTGCCGAGTACGGTCTACGTAAGTACGCAGAGCACGAACGGGGCAGAGCAGCGCAGAAGCTGGGTCTGCCTCCTCCGGGGGCAGAGCTTGCAGGTTCACCACCTGATCGCGGAAGGGCGTGGTGGGAACCTTGGGCACATAACCGGGCCGGGGTCTCAAGGTGACGTGAGAATCTCCGGGCCCGAACTCAAGGCACGTTTCGTTGACAGAGAAAGCTTGTAGGTCCCCTACCCTCTTGATGGAGGCCAGTGCAGTCAGGAGCGCTGTCTTAAGAGACAGAAATTTTAGCTCAACTGAGGCAAGTGGCTCGAATGGGGCGTCCCGTAGGCCACGGAGGGCGACGGAGAGATCCCAAGAGGGTATGAGGTGCGGTCTGGGAGGATTAAGTCTCCGGGCACCTCTAAGGAACCTCACGACCAGTGGGTGCTTACCTAGGGATGTTCCATCTACTGCGTCATGATACGCCGCAATAGCAGCGACGTAGACTTTGAGAGTCGAAGGGGACAGCCTGCGCTCCAACTTCTCTTGCAGGAAGGAAAGCACTACTGCAATCGTGCATCTCTGGGGGTCCTCATGTCGAGAGGAGCACCAGTCAACGAACAGACCCCACCTCAGAGCATAAGCCTGCCTGGTAGAGGGGGCTCGGGACTGAATGATGGTGTTTCTCACGGCCTGGGGAAGGCCGGCGAGGTCTGACGCGTCCCGTCCAGGAGCCAGACATGAAGGTTCCACAGGTCGGGACGCGGGTGCCAAATCGTGCCCATCCCCTGAGAAAGAAGGTCTTTCCTCAAGGGGATTTTCCAGGGAGGGGCTGCCGCGAGGGAAATGAGTTCTGGAAACCAGGTCCGGGTGGGCCAATAAGGCGCGACCAGCAAGACCTTCTCCTCGTCCTCCCGGATCTTGCACAGGGTCTGTGCAAGGAGGCTCACTGGGGGAAAAGCGTACTTGAGCCCCGGAGGCCAGCTGTGTGCCAGGGCGTCTCTGCCGAGGGGAGCCTGGGTCAGAGAGAAAAAGAGCTGGCAGTGGGAGGTTTCGGGGGAGGCGAACAGATCTATCTGAGCCTGGCCGAATCGACTCCAAATCAGCTGGACTGTCTCGGGGTGGAGCCGCCATTCTCCGGGGTGGGTGGACTGCCGTGAGAGCTGATCCGCTGCACGGTTGAGTTCCCCTGGAATGTGGATGGCACGCAGCGATTTCAGCCACGTTTGACTCCAAAGGAGCAGACGGCGGGCGAGTTGTGACATGCGAGGTGAGCGAAGGCCGCCCTGGCGATTGATATACGCCACAGTCGCAGTGCTGTCGGTGTAAACAAGCACGTGCTTCTGACGCAGCGTCGATCGGAAGCGACGAAGGGCCATAAGCACGGTCAACAACTCGAGGCAATTGATATGCCACTGCAGCTGAGGTCCTATCCAGGAGCCCGGGGCTGCTTGCCCGTTGCATATAGCACCCCAACCCGTGGTGGAGGCATCTGTGTGCACCACGACATGCCTGGAAACCTGTCCCAAGGGAACTCCGGCCCGAAGGAAAACAGGGTCTGACCACGGGCTGAAAAGGCGGCGACACTGCGGGGAAACGCCAATCCGAAGTGTGCCACGGTGCCATGCCCGTCTTGGGACTCGATCGTGTAACCAGCGCTGAAGCGGTCTCATATGAAGCAAGCCCAGCGGCGTGACCGCGGCTGCAGCTGCCATATGCCCCTGGAGCCTCTGAAAAGTTTTGAGAGGGACCGCTGGTTTGTGTCTGAATAAGTCCAGACATCTCAGCACCGACTGCGCGCGCTCGTTTGTGAGGCGGGCTGTCATATTGATCGAGTCCAGCTCCACGCCGAGAAAAGAGATCCTCTGCACTGGGGAGAGTTTGCTCTTTCCTCGGTTGACCTGAAGGCCCAGATGGCTGAGGTGCCGGAGCACCAGGTCCCTCTGCTCGCACAGCAGATCTCGTGAGTGAGCTACCAAGAGCCAGTCGTCGAGATAGTTGAGAATGCGAAGCCCCGACTGCCAAAGAGGGGTCAGAGCGGCTTCCGCAACCTTGGTGAAGACGCGGGGAGAGAGGGACAGGCCAAATGGGAGGACCTTGTACTGATACGCTCGGCCTTCGAAGGCAAACCGAAGAAAGGGTCTGTGACGAGGAAGGATCGAGACGTGAAAGTACGCGTCCTTCAGGTCGATGGCTGCAAACCAATCCTGGGGACGAATGCAGGTTAGCATGCGTCTCGTCGTGAGCATCTTGAACGGCAGCCTGAGAAGGGACCGATTCAGAGCTCTGAGGTCCAGGATGGGTCTTAACCCACCGCTCTTTTTGGGCACGATGAAGTAGGGACTGTAAAACCCTGACTTCATCTCGGCTGGAGGGACTGGTTCGATTGCGTCCTTCGCCAGTAGGACTGCAACCTCAGCACGCAGGACAGTGGCGTGCGTGTCCGAATGGACAGTAGTAAAATGGACACCTCTGTACCTGGGCGGACGCCTGGCGAATTGAATCGCATAGCCGAGACGTACCGTCCGTATCAACCACCGCGAGGGGTTGGGGAGCTGAAGCCACGCCTTCAACCGGCTCGCTAGCGGTATCAAGGGAACGTTGACCGACGTGACCGCGGTGGGGCAGCCTAAGGGGGCGGGGGGAAGGGGACTGACCCCAGAGAACGCTGAGTTCTGGGGGAGAGTCTGGCCGCGAAAAGCAGCGCTTACCTTCTTCCCTGGATCCCGCGCTGGCGATGCCGGGCTCCGAGTCCGACGTCGAGGAGTGTAAGTTCTGCTCGAGAGGGGAACTCGGGGCCGAGGCCCCAGAGGTGAGGAAATTTGCTCTTTTTGTGAAAAAGTGGGTACCGCCGACCTTCTGTGTGCACAGAAGCTCCCGGCCCTCCACCAGGAGTGGGGAAGTTGATGTCACTGTCCCCCGAAGAGCAATCTCCACCATCTCTGGGTTGCCCGCATCAGGGACGCCTCGCAGATTTCTTGCGGGGGGTTTTCTTGGCCGGTCCCTGAGAGGCGGGCGGCGCCGCTCTCCTGCGGCCGGCTCTGCGCCGGGTAGCCATCCCGGCTTCGTGACCCTCGGCGGGAGCTGGAGTAGACTAACTGGCCGCAGGGGGGCGCCCTCGGCGACGGGCAGGCGGAGGCGGGGCCACCGGCGGCGGGATGTTGACTTCGCGGCGGGGCAGGATATGTTTGATGGCCTCCGTCTGCTTCTGGACTGCCGAGAATTGCTGGGCAAAATCCTCGACAGTGTCGCCGAACAGGCCGCTCTGGGAGATGGGGGCGTCGAGAAAGCGAGCTTTGTCGGCGTCCGCCATCTGAGCCAGATTGAGCCACAAGTGTCGCTCCTGGACCACAGCCGTGGACATCACCTGACCAAGAGACCGCGCCGTGACCTTCGTCGCTCAAAGGGCGAAGTCGGTGGCGGCGCGGAGTTCCTGCATCACTTCTTGATCAGGACCACCCTCGTCCAGCTGTTTCAGCGCCTGCGCCTGGTAGACCTGTAAGGTGGCCATGGCGTGGAGGGCAGAGGCAGCCTGTCCAGCAGCGCGGTAGACGCGGCCCGCAAGGGCGGACGAGCGCTCACACGCTTTGGAGGGTAGATGCGGCCGGTCCCGCCAGGTGGTGGCGCCACGCGGGCACAGATGCACCGCGACAGCGCGCTCCACCTGGGGAACCGACTCGTATCCCCGGGCTGCCCCGCCATCGAGGGTGGCGAGGGGGGAGGAGCTGGGGTGGAGACGCGATGAAAACGGCGCCCGCCAGGTTTTGACCAGCTCCTCATGCACCTCCGGAAAGAATGGAACGGAGGGAGGGCGCGGCGGAACCGCAGGCGCCCCCCTCAGGAACCAGTCGCCAAGCCTAGAGGGATCGGCAGGAGGTAGATCTGACACCTCGAGGCCGATCCCCCTGGCGGCACGGAGGAGCATAGCTGACAGCTCAGCGTCCATGTCAGCCGGAGCAGCAACCACGGGAGGGCGCTGGCCCGGCGAGATATCCGCCTCGCCGTCAGACTCACCCTCTGACGCAGCGACAGACATCTCTTCCTCTGGTGGAGCGCCAAAGGAGATGCTCGGCCCGGATACCGGGGAAGCATACTGCTCTGGCCACTCAACGGGGCCACGCTGGGGTGCAGACGGCCGCGGGGCTTTGGAAGCCGGCGGCGCGCTCTGCACCGTAACCTTTAAATCCCCCCTTTGCCTCGCCACGGCGGCCGAAAAGCACTGACGGCTTAACGACGGGCCGCGGGGCGCAGAGGGGAGCCGTCTCGCAAAAGAGCGGCGGTTTTTCAGCGTGACCATGCTCATGCACTCACAATGCTCGCATGAACCATCCGTGAACGCTGCCTCAGCATGTTCTAAGCCCAGACATGTGAGGCAGCGTTCATGTCCGTCCTCAGAAGTGAGGAAACTGCCACATCCAGTAGCGCACGGCCGGAATACCATCCTGAAAAGGACGCTTCACGGCCGTGAGAAATTGCTCTTATAGATCCTGGTCTGCCCAGGGAGGAACCGCGGCACTCTGTGCACTGCTGGGGCTGCTCGCTGGAGCGCAGGAGGCTTTTAATGGCCGTTAAAACGGCCGCCCGCAGGATACCGCTGACGGCTGCCAAAGACACTCTTTTAGTCAATCTCTTTTAGATGGCAGCACGTCAGCGGAGAAGAGCTCAGGAACGTTGTCTTTCTTTTTCTTCCTTCAATTGAAGTCTGTAGGCTCGAGCAGAAAGGCTCTGAAAGCAAAAGTCTAACTGAGTGATGCGCGCGGCCATCTTATATACCCGTATGTATGGGGGCGTGGCCGCCGCGCACGTCCACTCGCCAATTTGCAATTGGCCTTTTGATATAAGGCTCAGAGATGATCGGTCTCTCAAGCGAGATCCCATGTAACGTCGAAGTGATTCGACTGAAGGGGAACAATACATTACATTTCCTGGCTCTGGTGTTTCAAATTAACTAATAATGTAATGTTAAGCATAAAACCTTTGAAAGTAGTTTCATAAAGCAAATGGCTCCAGAGTAGAGCCCTGCGCAGGACTGTTTTCTTCATCCCGCTCCCGCCCGCGCACGCCATTACCGCCCGCTCCCACAACGTGTGTCCCGCCCGCTCCCGCAATATGTATGTCCACTCCCGCCCGCACCCGCAAAACTCTGAGAATTTATTCTTGCACGATAATAGAGATGCATTGATTTTGTGCCTTCTCCCGTCCCGCAGGAAAAAAAACGTATTTGCATTGCTATTATTAAAGAGATTCATGTTTGTTTCTTTCCCTGGCCTGCATGTATTCTGACGCACTGGTAGGGAAGAGGAATAGTAGCGTGGGCTATCGGGGACATCTAAAACGCTTAGGCTACCGCGCGTTTCTTTAGACTTCAAGTACTTTGATTTCTCTGTAGTTTCTTGTTTGATGTGTGTAGGGAGTTGTTTTTTATCCTTGAAAACCAGTTTACTTTGACTGGGGAGAACAGAGCAGGTGTGTCGCCTCAACCCAGACGTGCCGGATTTGTGCCCATTGTAGATTAGAACTTTAGTACATTTGTCACATTGAACAAATTCCAGTTCCTTTCCATCTTTATCACAAACTATAGAGAAATTTCTCCAAATGTCAGACTTGCCTTTTTGAGGTTTTTTTCCACATCATTTGTTGACAATGACATTTCCATCATGTCGCTAGGCTACCTCCCGATCCCGCAGTGTTTTTTTTTAGCCACCCATACCCGCCCGCAGCAAAGTTCAAACCGCCCGCTCCCACGAGATTTGCGTTGGGTCCCGCAATCCCAATACAGCCCTCTACTCCAGTGTTTTATTACTTTACAGTGTTGCAATGACCCTTTTGTAGTAACTTGCTTGTCAGAGTTAAATAAGTGTGAGATCGAACAAAAAGTTGTGGTGTTATTGCTATAAATGCAACGGGTATAATCTAAATGTGTTACATGGTGACATGTACTGGAATGTGAGAAAGTGAGCCCGATACTCAATTTGTGCTCTGCATTTCACCTATCCAAGTGCACACACACAGTAAGTAAAACACAAACACTCGCCTTGTTGGAGTTTAAGGCTATCCCCATTTGGCATGGACTTTGTGTTTTGTTACATATTATTTACATGCACAAACAGCTATAATTAGTGGCATCGGACAGGGGATAATAGTGGAAGAGAGTAACTGCAGAAAGACATCATTCATGAAAAAAAAAAATCTGCTATAAGATTAAAGAGATTAAACATAATGGGGTGTAACAGTAGAGTCTTGTGAGAATGAAGTGTGTGGTTAGTGATGGGGTGAAGTTGAGGTGTCAGTCTGAAATCTTTCTGTTCTTACTATGAGTCTTATGCCCCTGTTTAGGTTAGAAAATGGCAACTCCATGCAAAAGTTAGCTATAAAATAACTTATTTTATTTTCAGTCATACTAATTTATAGCATTAATATGATACTGTACAAATAAATGTAAACATTTGCTTTGTGTTTACACAAGTCCACAATCTTTTCCGTTACAGATGAGTTTCACCTTATCATCCCTTGTGAATCTCAGAGTACTGAGGTTAAACTTGGGTCTGATGTCACTCTACCATGTCACCTGTCTCCTGAAATTAGTGCTGTTGACATGGAAATCAGGTGGTTTAAGGAGACAGACTGTGTGTGTCTCTATATGGATGGACAGATGATACCAGGGATGCTCTGTAAGGGCAGAGTGGCACTGAATAAGGAGATAGAGAGAGGAAATGTTTCCTTGGAACTGAAGGATGTCAGAGAGTCAGATAGTGGAGATTACCTGTGTCAGGTGATCAGTGGAGACAGAACCGAGGAGAAAACAGTAAGACTACGTGAGTATTCCATGTAGCTTAATTCTACATCAGCTCTAATTTCCTCTCAGGAAAAACTGAAATCTGGAGTATCATATCAGGGGGAGGGGATACACCGTTCTACAGTATTTTGAAAGTGGTTGCAGTACCAGTTTTGGCCACAATCCTACATACGGTTCATGCTAGCTGTTGAAATCCAAAATGAGATCCATTAATATGATGAGCAGAAAAACATTTACTAAAAGCAACAAACAGTCTCACAGATCACATCAGGTCATAATGTTGCTTAAAGGGGTTATATGATGTGATTTCATATTTTCCTTTGTCTTTAGAGTGTTACAACCTTTTTGTGCCTATGTAAGATCAGTAAAATTGCAAAGATTAAAGTCTCAAACCCAAAGAGATATTCTTTATAAAAGTTAAGACTCAGCCACGCCTTCCTAAAATGGCTCGTCCAAACATGCCCCCACATGTCTATGACACAGTGTGGGAAGATTTGCTTAACACCGCCTAAATTCGAGTGTGTGCTTCCAATTTTATGGAGGGCTGTTTCCTGAACCTTAGAGAGTAGCCTGCAATGCGGCTGTGCACACTTTATTGTGGGACAATTGTTACTTAGCAGTCTGGCGCGTTTGGCTCACAGTATGTAAAAACATTTTCATATTTGAAGAATTTGCTACTTTTGAGCAGTGTAGAGTACTGCTTGTTTGTCATTTCTACGATCACAAATGCAGACATGGTGTTATGTTTATGCGATGTAATGCATAAAAAGACAGTATGAGTCATTATAATCAGTAATTTTGCTCTCACTGGATGCAACAAATGCATCATTTATAATGGGTTTTATTGTCTCGTTGCGTCAGGACATGGCATCACAACATGGTAATGGCCGTAACATTTCCGTCACATGCTTAAAGTATTCGGCCAATCACAAGGCACCGGATAGCTGGCTAATCAAAGCACACCTCACTTTTCAGAGCAATGAACTTTGTAAAAATCGAAGTGTTTCAGAAAGGTGGGGCAGAGAGGAGAAACAATAATGTACAGTATGTGGAAAATAATGTATTTTTTGAATCTCAAACTGCATAAACACATTGCATTACACCAAATATGCAAAATAATGTTCTTTTAAGCAACATCATATGACCCTTTAAAAGTTATCCTCAGCCTTATAAAAAATTTTCTGCTTACTTTCACTGTAAGTGTTTCAATGTAATGTTATTAGGGAAAAATACATTTGGTTTATATTTTTGTTGTGAAATTATATTCTCTCTATTATTAATTTATTTATGCTTGCTATACAAACCTCAGTTGATCTGTGTTTCTCAATAGCATTAAAGGCCCTAGGTACTGAAATGCTTCAAAAAACTATTGAAAAGGTGAGAGAACTTTTACCTTATACTGAATGTGAAAGATACTGAACATTCGTTTCATGCCGACTTTTAGCAAATAAATGTTCTCATCCATTCAACATTTAGAAAGTTAACTCCACAGCAAAATGTTAATTATTTTACCAAAATAACAGGGGTCATACAAAATGCATGTTATTTTTTATTTAGTACTAACCTGAATAAGATATTTCACATAAAAGACGTTTATATATAGTCCACAAGAGAAAATAATAGTTACATTTTTAAAAATGACCCTGTCCAGAAGTTTACATACACAAACCCAAAAATATATGGGACCTGAAGGATTATTTTCTTGAACAACTATCACTAAACACACACACACACACACACACACTGGTTTACATGTTTTATGGGGACATTCCATAGGCGTAGCCCTCACAGGAGATTGTGCAAACTTTTACTTCCTCAAAAAAACTCATTGTGCATGATTTATAAGCCTGTTTCCTCATGGGGACCTGAGAAATGTCCCCACGAGGTCAATTTACTGGTATTCCTATCCTTGTGGGAACATTTGGTCCCCACAATGTGATGAATACCAGGTACACACACACACACACACCTGTGGATTATTAAGGTAACACAGTATTAAGAATCAAGTGTATGTAAACTTTTGAACAGGGTCAATTTTATAAATTCAAACATTATTTTTTTGACTATATGTAGACATCTTTTATGTAAATAATATATCCAATTCAGGTCAGTACTTAAAAAAATAAAACATTTTGCAGATGTAGCCAGGTTTATGTAAATGTTTGTCTGTGAACTGTATTTCTAATTGTAATGTAATGTTAGTTTTTAGACAGTAGTATCAAGCATAATTTACTGACAGCTTCAGACAGAAGTAATACATTGACACATTAGTGTAAATATGTATAATAATAACAGTGTTTTCATGTGTGTTTCCCTCACATTATCAAACATGAATCCTTTAAATCTTTCTTCTCATCAACAGACTGTTTCAAAACAGACTGATGAAAAGAAAATGGTAAAATCTGCATTAATGGCAGGTAAGTTTTGTTACGACTTTCAGATCTTTTTTTGTTGGGATTTTTCAAAGATCAGGACAGACAAAATGAACTTGTTGGAGTCAACCCAAAAGACAAAGCACCTTAAAGAAACAATGCATTTCATATGTCCAAGAAATCAGATGTCAACATCACAGACTTAATAACAGAAGAAATTAAATATTATCTTACGATGATATTGTCTGTATCCACCTTTCTCCTGAACACGAAAGTCTCACCTGATTCATACCGGAACAATACTTTGCATTTCTTGGCTCTGGTGTTTCTTCAAATAAACATTTTCTAAACTCATAATTTAATGTTAAACCTACAAACTTGCTTTAACAAACAAAACAAAAAAAAGAACATGGCTGCAGAGTTTTAACAGTGTCACAATGAGTGTGTAGATGATATGAACCAGGTTGTAATTAGCTGCACTGAAAACAGATGAGCACTCATATCCTACACAAGCTTCTGATCAGGGTGAAGTTCAGCGGATTTTGACCACAAAAATGATAAGAACACACATTATTTTATAATTTTACAGTTTTCTCTTGTCAGTCTTTAGCATTAATGCAAGGCATACACTGCTGGACACAGATTTGCTGGTGCTCAGAACATATTTTAATGTCAGTCAGCAACAACACAGTTTAACCCTGTGAACATTTTGACATTTAGTTGTATCGAAAAAGTTTTAGTTTAAGTAATTTAGTATATATTATCACCCAGTTTTAACATGGGTTTCCATGGAGACATGACAGCATCAAAACAGAAGTTAGAATCCATCATGGCTAACAGGAAAACGTTTTTTAAATATAGGATATAACATTCTTGATTTAATTGTTGGTTGTGTATATAGTTTTCACAGAGTTGAAAGACAAATCCAAATGTCTTGAAAATGCAAAACAGGAAATCAAAGAAAAAGATGCACAAATTCAAGATCTTAAGGCTAAATTGCTGACAGATGTCGATCAGTCCGCAAAACAGCACACAATCCATCCTGGTTCCTGTATTCTCCTCTTTGAGAATGGATCTGATGAGGCCATTCACTTCACTCTTCCTTCAAAACCAGCTTGTCCAGTCATTGAAAAGAACAGTGGTCACAGTGTGGTTGTGAAGGTGTCTCCAGCATGTAATGCCACAGAAGAGCTCAGGTTACTGTACAAAATGAAGAAAGAGAAAGATTGGAAATCTCGGTCTGTTCAGAGTCTTGACACAGTCACTCTGACAGATCTCAGTCCAGACACTGAGTATGAGATGAAATACACAGCTGTGGGGAAGCTGAACTTCTTCGTAGATGGTGATGTCATTACAGTTACTACACGCACAACCATCAGAGCAGTATGTTACTAATTCATGACATACTAACATTTTTGAGAGTGTTTTATTGTACAGTAACTTAATGTAACTATATGGGACCAATAAATGTTTAATTGGTAAAAGTTACTTCTTGCAGCTCATTGTTAGTGATATTAATGATATTTTTTTCCTTTAGGAGAGTACAAGGAACACAATATTTAACAGTGAGTATAACAACCAAAAGAAGATTTGACCAATATAATGCTTTAGTTGTTGTTTTATAGAAGAAATGTATTGGATGTAAAAGGAAGAGAAAATAATCCTGATATTTGATTTTGATTATCATAGTCATCTATTATTGTAAAATCATATTTGTACATATTTCATCACAATTTATTTTTCAGAAGGGGTAAAAGTCTGGTCCATTTTGACTGGAAAAACAGCTATGTCGCACAAACACATTATTAGTACTCTGCAAACCCGAATTGAGGATCTGAGGGAAGTTCAAACAGTGGACAAGAGTGACATTGTTATGGTTTTTTGTCCTATTGTTTCTCGAGTTGGAACTGACATTGATGCAGCTCTGAAAGCTTTCAGTAACTATACAGGTTTGATTATCATCATCATCACAGTTTTAAATGTAGTTCATTTTGAGCATACTCTGGCTCAGTGTGATGCTTTTTTCTTAAATATGTTTATGTCCTTGAATAGAAACTAAACTGGCTGTTCTGGTGGTGATTCATCACACATTTGACCCAGAGAAAATGGTCCCAGAAAGCAGCAAATGTGTGAACAGGACAGACATACTCACAGTAGACTATCTGTTCTATGAGGATACAGGATTACTGAAGTGCCAGAAGAATTCAGATTCCACTGACAAAGTTGTGAACTGGCTAATACATGAGGTATTTAACAAGATGCTCCAAAATATAAGAACTGCTTTAAAATGTGTCATTTGAAAAACATCACTGTTTACAGAGGATCATCATGTGCTCATTGTGCTCATGTTGTGATGGTTTTCTGTAGGGGAGGAAAAGAGGTGTCCAAATATGTCCACGTCAAAGTAGGTTAAAGCCACTTTTTGTCATATAGTCTATATTATTTAATTTTTGTCAAGTAAATTAAACCTTTTCTGGTTTAATGTGAACAATCAGGTGCTTATTTATGATTGCTGTTTTCTCTGCTGTATGTCCTCATGCTCAGTAATGTACCTTAAACGTCTTTTTTATTTGAAACAGACAAACATGTTTCAAACTGGAAATCACTTTGGCCACTGGGAAGACCATGACATGACGAGGGTTGATACACACCTGTCAGTCTGTCTGCTGGTGCAATGTCTTGCTTGGTGCAATGCTTCAAGTTCTGTATCACAAAGACACAAATATAATTAATTTGTTTAACAAATGATAAGTAGCTAGACATACATAGAATCACCTTGAAATTATCTTTAATGCAACTTAATTGTGTTTTTCTTTAATTTCAGAACTGTCTTAAAATAAAGGAGAGCAGCCTCCACTCTCCATCTATAATAGATTAAATTAAATCTAAAAACTTGCTGGTGAAGGGAGAAACAAAGCAATGCTTCCTGTTCTGTATTGGACAGAGACAATTCATTTGTTCTTTGTATTCTAAAGATTTTTTGACAAATGATTAATATTAAGTGTGTGCAAATAAAAAAAAGAAATAGCCTGATTAGCATATAATAATTGAAACCATTTATGTGATTTGAATGATAAATTACAATAAACTGTCCAATCTGCAGCTGGCATGTTTACTGATTAACTATATCTGTTTCTGCACCCCTGCCTGAAGACAAAGGGATATAATTTTCTTTTCTTTCCTTTTTTTTTTTTTTTGGCTCATCAGTGGGCCATTGTGACTTCGGACTTGCAAATAATTTATTCACAATTAATTTTCATTTACGTGTTGTTTCACGAGTTCACCCTTACATCTAATCTGCTTGAGCCAGTATTAAGCATATTTTGGCGTGCTGTCCGGGGGAAGGGTTCCGGGCCGGAATACAGGCCGGAACCAGAGAACTCCCCCTGCTAGTGTAGGATCGAAACAGATTAGAAGTGGGGAGTAGGGGTGGAGGAGGGATGCCAAGAAACTATCGCTGGATGGAGGTAAGACGGCTGGTAATATATAGAGGATGCGCTGATTGAATGATTGGTTAAACAGGTTGCACCTGTGCCGAATGGGTTGATTATCTGATCGTGCTCCTCCTGAACCTTGTTTAATCAAACATCATTAAATTACGCTGTTTCACATTTAATTAAATTTTTTTCATCTAGAGGGAAAACTTGTAGAGTAACTATACGTCTTCCTGTAGATGCTAGCAAACTTTTTATAGATTTATAATAAAAGAAAAAAAGAAAAGAGTTACAGCCCATCTTCTGAAAATAACACAAATTTGTTGAAAATACACAATGTAGTTGTTACAATGAGGAGTCGGAGGTGGATCCAAATGCAAACTGTATTGGTAGACGTGGTCAAAACAAACAGGGTCAAACACCGGCAAACAGGAACAACAAAGATAATCCAAAGCGTAATCTGTAATACAATGCGAAATGGTCAGGGGCAGGCGGCTAGAATCAATAAACAGCAAAACAGTGCAGAATCTAAAACCCAAGAAAACAAGAAAACACAATGAACACAGGAACTAGAAAAGCTAAACAACGATCAGCAAACACAGAGGGGGAGGAGAGGCCTTTATACCAAACACTAGGGGTCACATGACACAAACAACCAAATGGGAGACGAACACATGGAACAGGGGAACCAATGACAACATGACACAGACAAGAGTGAAACATGGTTGGTTGAGACAACACATAACATAGAGTCCATATTGGAGTGCCCTCTAGTGGGGCTGACGGGCACTCCGTAACATACCCCCCCAAAGAGCGGCTTCCAGACGCTCCCAAAGGGCTTAGAACGACAGATCAGGGGGAGCTGAGGACCCCCACAGTTGGACATGTGGGAGCGAAGGTACCCACGGCGGAGCGGACAACCACCAGAGCCAGACAGAAACCCACCACAGTGGAGCAGAAACCCACCAGGGCGGAGCAGACGGGGCAGGAGGCCACCAGGGTGGCGCAGACGGGGCAGGAGCCCACCAGGGCGGTGCAGACGGGGCAGGAGCCCACCAGGGTGGCGCAGACGGGGCAGGAGACCACCAGGGTGGCGCCAACAGAGCAGGAGCCCACCAGGGTGGCGCCGACGGGGCAGGAGCCCACCAGGGCGGCACAGACGGAGCAGGAGCCCACCAGGGTGGCGCAAACAGAGTAGGAGCCCACCAGGGCAGCATAGATGCGGCCTCCATGGCCGTAACAAGGCAGACAGGAACGGCCTCGATAGCCATGACAGAGCAGACAGGAACTTCAGGAACAGCCTCCATAGCCGTGACAGGGCAGACAGGAACTTCAGGAACGGCCTCCATAGCCGTGACAAGGCAGACAGGGACTTCAGGGACGGCCTCCATAGCCGTGACAGGGCAGACAGAAACGGCCTCCATTGCCGTGACAAGGCAGACAGGGACTTCAGGGATGGCCTCCATAGCCGTGGCAGGTCGGACGAGGACTTCAGGAGCAACCTCCATAGCCGAGACAGGGCGTACGAGGACTTCAGGAACGACCTCCATAGCCGTGACAGGGTGGACAGGAACTTCACCTGGACTTGACCTGGACTTGAAGGAACAACTGCAACTTGGCTTGACTTTGTTGGGGCAGCTGCTACTTGATGTGATTCAGGAGGTGCTGTAGTATCTTGAGGTAACTTGGGGTGTGAAACCGTGACTGGTCTTGGCTCAGGAAGTGCTGTTCTGTCTGAACTTGACTCAGGATGTGAAACTGTATCCTTGCTTGACTCAGGATGTGCAGCTGTGACATGACTTGACTTTACAGGAACAGCAGCTGTGACGTGACTTGACTTTACAGGAACAGCAGCTGTGACGTGACTTGACTTTACAGGAACAGCAGCTGTGACGTGACTTGACTTTACAGGAACAGCAGCTGTGACGTGACTTGACTTGACTTTACAGGAACAGCAGCTGTGACGTGACTTGACTTTACAGGAACAGCAGCTGTGACGTGACTTGACTTTACAGGAACAGCAGCTGTGACGTGACTTGACTTTGCAAGAACAGCAGCTGTGACTTGACTTGAATTTACCGGAACAGCAGCTGTGACGTGACTTGACTTTACAGGAACAGCAGCTGTGACGTGACTTGACTTCGCAAGAACAGCAGCTGTGACGTGACCCGACTTTACAGGAACAGCAGCTGTGACGTGACTTGACTTTGCAAGAACAGCAGCTGTGACGTGACTTGACTTTGCAGGAACAGCAGCTGTGACGTGACTTGACTTTGCAGGAACAGCAGCTGTGACGTGACTTGACTTTGCAGGAACAGCAGCTGTGACGTGACTTGACTTTGCAGGAACAGCAGCTGTGACGTGACTTGACTTTACAGGAACAGCAGCTGTGACGTGACTTGACTTTACAGGAACAGCAGCTGTGACGTGACTTGACTTTGCAAGAACAGCAGCTGTGACGTGACCCGACTTTACAGGAACAGCAGCTGTGACGTGACTTGACTTTGCAGGAACAGCAGCTGTGACGTGACTTGACTTTGCAGGAACAGCAGCTGTGACGTGACTTGACTTTGCAGGAACAGCAGCTGTGACGTGACTTGACTTTACAGGAACAGCAGCTGTGACGTGACTTGATTTTACAGGAACAGCAGCTGTGACGTGACTTGACTTTGCAAGAACAGCAGCTGTGACGTGACCCGACTTTACAGGAACAGCAGCTGTGACGTGACTTGACTTTGCAGGAACAGCAGCTGTGACGTGACCCGACTTTACAGGAACAGCAGCTGTGACGTGACTTGACTTTGCAGGAACAGTAGCTGTGACGTGACTTGACTGTACAGGAACAGCAGACATGACGTGAGCAGGCTGTGGCTTAGCTGATGTGATGCTAGCGACCGCTGGCTTGGCAGATGCTGTAATGTAAGGTGGTCGTGGCTTGACAGACATGGCGTGATCTGGTTCTGGAGCAGCAGACTCAATGTAGGCTGGTTCTGGCATCAGGATCGTGGCTTGGCATGGGTCCGGCATGGCAGCCATCATTGCGACAGGCTCTGGCGTGGCGGCCATCTTGGCGAAAGGCTCTGGCGTGGCGGCCATCTTGCGAGGAGACATTGGCGTGGCGGCCATCATGTGAGCAGGCACTGGAAGCGCGGCCATCTTGTGGGCAGACTCTGGAAGGGCGGCCATCTTGTGAGCAGGCTCAGGGATGGTGGCCATTTTGTGCACAGGCTTTGGGATGGCAGCCATCTTGTGAAGTGGCTGGCAGACATCTTGCACTGTGGCTCTGGGCTAGCAGACATCTTGCACTGTGGCTCTGGGCTAGCAGACATCTTGCACTGTGGCTCTGGGCTAGCAGACGTCTTGCGCTGTGGCTCTGGGCTAGCAGACGTCTTGTGCTGTGGCTCAGGGCTAGCAGACATCTTGCGCTGTGGCTCAGGGCTGACAGACATGACATAAGGCTTGTGACAGTCGGCTGTGATGTGACGTGACTCAGGAAAGTTGGCTGTGACTGGAATTTTTTCAACTGACTCCTCAACAGTGCCCACAGTGAATGAGGAGCCAGTGAGCAACAAAGCAAAGTACAAAAACTCACTAAGCGACCCTCGAGGACCACTGACTATAAGCATGGTTTGGAGTGGTTCATTTAGTCCATGTGAAAATAAGTCCATGAGTGCACAGTCCGGGAAATCAGAATATTGAATGTCCAGAAAATCTTTGATGTGGTCCTCGAGGGACCGATTACCTTGAGGGGTGAGGGCGAAACTGATGACTGAGTCCATGTTTGCGCTGGTGGTGGAAAAAAGCTGCTGGATCCGGGTGTGGCTGATCGTTCTGTTACAATGAGGAGTCGGAGGTGGATCCAAATGCAAACTGTATTGGTAGACGTGGTCAAAACAAACAGGGTCAAACACCGGCAAACAGGAACAACAAAGATAATCCAAAGCGTAATCCGTAATACAATGCGAAATGGTCAGGGGTATGCGGCTAGAATCAATAAACAGCAAAACAGTGCAGGAACAAAAACACAAGGGAACAAGAAAACACGATGAACACAGGAACTAGAAAAGCTAAACAACGATCAGCAAACACAGAGTGGGAGGAGAGGCCTTTATACCAAACACTGGGGGTCACATGACAGAAACAACCAATGGGAGACGGACACATGGAACAGGGGAACCAATGACAACATGACACAGACAAGAGTGAAACATGGTTGGTTGAGACAACACATAACATAGAGTCCATATACGCCTTATTCAGCCCGCTGCCATTTTGAATCGAAAACGAGGCTGTGAGGGATAGCAGTCCAGCAGCGCCCACTGTGGCGCATTGTTGCGTACCGGGATGTAGATCGTATAGCCGTAAAATAATAGGTCATTTCACATTTTTCCACAGGACAAAGCGCTCCAGAAAACGTGGACTGATCGACAGGACATATAACCTAACTTTCAGGTAACAATATTGCATTTATTTAAGAAAATGACTGTGGAAACTAGCCGGTTGGCTAATTGCTAATTTATAATGCGAGCATGTTTATCTTCCTTTAAACGTTTACGCAGAGCTAACATGTGATGTATTACTACAACAACTAAACTAAATAGATTACAAAGAACACAAGAGTGCTCAACATTTTACTCAGGATTGTTTTTCAAAAACACTGACTGGAATTAGGACGCTTAAGGAGGGTTCAGCTCCGTCTGTGTTTACCTGGACTCAAAGACCTCACGAAAAGAAAACCTTGCGATTGTAAATGAAAAAGATATTCTTTTTAAATTATGTTTTAAAGATCAACATGTTTAATAGTTTGTGTTAAGAGCCTGCAGTTAACGTTAGATCGTAAGCCTCTTTCAGACAACATGTTAAGTCATACAAAAAACAGTGGGTTGAAAGTTTATTTTTATGCAAAGAGATCAAAAGATAACAATTATTTATTAGTTTGCCATGTAGTGTTTGATGTCAACCCCTTTTAAAATCGCTAAATGATATTCAGAACATTATTTTTTTTTTCTGTCTTGCTTTAGACAAGGAAAATGTCATGTTTATCGTAATTTCATAATAAAGGTCGGGAAGACGCTTATGACCTACCTGCAGGCTCTTAACACAAACCATTAAGCATTTTAATCTATATAACATCATTTGAAAAACTCTATGTAAGCGTTTAAAGGAAGATAAACATGCTCCCATTAGAAATTAGCAGTCTTTCCACAGTCATTTTCTCAAAAGAAAATGCAATATTGTTACCTGAAAGTTAGGTTATTTGTCCTGTCGATCAATCCACGTCTTCTGGAGCTCTTTGTCCTGTGGAAAAATGTGAAATGACCTATTATTTTACGGATATACGATCTACATCCCGGTACGCAACAACGCGCCACAGTGGGCGCTGCTGGACTGCTATCCCTCACAGCCTCGTTTTCGATTCAAAATGGCAGCGGGCTGAATAAGGCGTATTGGAGTGCCCTCTAGTGGGGCTGCCGGGCACTCCGTAACAGTAGTAGGTCAATGTAGTAAGCAATTATACTGTCAAAATCTCTTTGGAAGGTGGTGCCATCTTTTGGTAGGTGTCTCAATTGTTTTCAATGGTAAAATGGCACCAAAGTTCTTTAGAATAGCCTTTAAAGTGAACACAAAACTATTAAACATCTATAAAAACCTAGAAATCCTCAGTTAAAGCAAGAAAATAAAAACCATCCAAATTCTTGACAGTACAGATTTTAAAAGAGAAGGCTATATTTTACATTGTTGCTAAATGTTAGCTGTTAAAAAGTGACTTAGAGACATGCTCTCTTTAAAAGAGACATCTACAGGCCTATGTCTTTTAAAGACATGTTTTAAAAACATTTACATCATCTTTGAGGGATTTTTAGATATTATGTAAATATAAAGATACTTTAAAAGTAGACTGTAAGTTATTTATTAGTGAATGGTCAAATATGTTCAAACACATATTTGTGTTTAGAGTTGAATAAACAATTTAAGCACACCTGCTGATTTAAACAGTCACCAAAATCAAAACTCCACAGCAGACTGATACAACCTGTATTTATGAATTAGTGCAGTATACATAAAATATTTAGTGTCTAACTCAGCTATACAAGTGATCTGCTCATTCCACTAATTTCTCCATCATCAATCTTTAATCGTCATCAGCATCATCCAAACTCAGTGCTTTGCTGAAGATTTAAACCCTTTTGATAAACATGCACAGCTGTTACATTGAAATCACCTCTATATTCTCTTGTATGCACCTTAGTGTTTTTCTTTAATTTCATGTGTGGAACTATTTACCTTTAAGTAAAGAAGGGCAACCCACTCACTCAATTTTTTTCAGGGCTTGTTCTCTATTCTTTCAGTAATTAAATAAAATATATTTACTTATGGTGAGGTCAAGCTGCAGAGAAGCAAGGCTTAGCAAACCAAAAACTGACCACAAGGTCTAAAAATCACAGACAAATATGTTGTTGTAGTGACCCTAAAATTGAAGTAGAAGTTTGAAGAAGTAGAAATTGAAGAATTTGATGCTGGGCACAGCTGCACATTTATAAAACACAGATACATAGTGCAATACAAATTTAATCTAGTTATTCAGTTTCTACACTCTTAAAAATAAAGGTGCTTCACGATGTCATAGAAAAACCTTTTTGGTTCCATAAAGAACCTTTAACATCTGAAGAACCTTTCTGTTTCACAAAAGGTTCTTTGTGGCAAATAAGTTCAGTAGATTATAAAAAGGTAAGCAAAAAATGGTTCTTTAAAGAACCTTTGTCTGAATGGTTCTTTGTGGAACCAAAAATGGTTCTTTTACGGCATCGCTTGAAGAACCTTTTGAAGCACCTTTGTTTTAAGAGTGTATAAAAATGATCAAAGACATATCCAATCAGTAGCAGATTTGACTCTGCATGACTAAAAGGTGTGTGACTGTTTTTTGTCGTCACAGGGTATGTGTTCTGTGTTAGCAGGAACTCAGAACGCAGATCAATATTGCATGTTTTACTGGAGCTGTTCAAGTGTGTCTGTAAGCTTCTGTAGTCAATCTCAGCAATCTAAAGTTCCTTTTTTGTTAGAGTTGTGGGGAGGTCGGCTGAACTGGCCCTTTGATGCTGGGATACATTCATGTACTATTCATTTCTTATTCTTTCACATATGTTCAAACACATATATAAATTAAGGGATAATTATGTCTGTCCTGAAATTGTCAGTTGTCAGGACAAACTGAGCGACAGAGACAGAGAAAAAGTAGTGTCTTCCTCTGGAAAGATGGAGGAATGGATGAGTAAATAAAGGTGTCGAGAGATTAGTCATTTGATTTTTCCCAAAGTGCTGGAACCCTTGGAGCCCCGATCTCTTTGTTCACATCTCTCTCCTCTTTCACTTTTCAATTTCTCGGGTATGTTCCTCTTTTTCTGAGCTATTGTCCGATTGTTCTAATTTATCTGATCGGTCTGAAATCTCAGACTTCTCTGACCTCTCTGACCTCTCCGCCGCGTTGAATGGCTCCGCGCCTTTAGAACTTCTCAACAGACAAGATATTTTGCTATTAGACAGTGTTTTCATTGAGGGCAAAGGACTGCCTAACTGCAAAATTAACCAGTTTCTAAGTACTATGGTGACCTGATGTTTTTATAAGGAATTCATGATTGCATATTTCAAACTTTAGGAAAAGGATCATTCAAGGGTAATGGCTGAATGTATGTCATAATAATAATACATTTTGTGCTTTGTATAGATTATCAAAGCTATATAGTGGAATGAAACAGGATCAATAAAACTGTTGCTCTGTTCACCATTCAGAGAGATGCTGTGACACTAACAGCTACATGCATCAACCCTCTCTACTTATGAAACCCCCTTTTAGCTTGAGTGTATCAGCTACTTGTCAGATATACTGTAGATGTTTTTCAGCCAGCGTAATCAGTCCTTTATCACATATTTGACATCATCTACTTAGATGTCTGGTAGTTAGGATCCATCCAGTTCTTTCCAGCCACAGCACCTATAAACTAAAAAACAGCTTTGCAACCAACAGGAAAATGCTTTATGAGATGCAATGCTTGAAGTTCTATGAATAAGTCCAGTTTAATGACGTGCTTTTACAAACCATAAAGCTGCATAATTCATAAGTCCTACTGGATACTATGGAATTAAGCCTATTACTTTAAATGAATGACCTAAAATACACCGCGTTCCAAATTATTATGCAAATTGGATGTAAGTATCATAAACATACATTTTTTAGTTTTTCAATTAAACTCACGGATGGTATTGTGTCTAATGGCTCTTTGGACCACAGAAATAAATCTCAGACACCTGTGATAAATAATTTGCAAGATGAGCCCAATTAAAGGAAAAGTACTTAAAAAGGACGTTCCACATTATTAAGCAGGCGACAGGTTTCAAGCAATATGGGAAAGAAAATGGATCTCTCTGCTGCCGAAAAGCATCAAATAGTGTAATGCCTTGGACAAGGTATGAAAACATTAGATATTTCACAAAAACTTAAGCGTGATCATTGTTCTGTGAAGAGATTTGTGGCTGATTCAGAGCACAGATGGGTTTGTGCAGGTAAAGGCAGAATGAGAAAGGTTTCTGCCAGACAAATTAACCGGATTAAGAGAGCAGCTGCTAAAATGCCATTACAAAGCAGCAAACAGGTATTTGAAGCTGCTGGTGCCTCTTGAGTCCCGCGAACATCAAGGTGTAGGATCCTCCAGAGGCTTGCAGTTGTGCATAAACCTACTATTCGGCCACTCCTAACCAATGCTCACAAGCAGAAATGGTTGCAGTGGGCCCAGACATACATCAAGACTAATTTTCAAACAGTCTTGTTTACTGATGAGTGTCGTGCATCCCTGAATGTTCCTAATGGATGGAGTAGTGGATGATCCATGTCCCAACAAGGCTGCGACTTCAACAAGGAGGTGGTGAAGTCTTGTTTTGGGCGGAATCATAGGGAGAGAGCTGGTTGGCCCCTTTAGGGTCCCTGAAGGTGTGAAAATTACCTCGGCAAAGTATTTCGATTTTTTGACTGACCGTTTTCTTCCATGGAACAAAAAAATAACCATGCCTTCCGTAGCAAAATCATCTTCACGCATGACAATGCACCATCTCATGCTGCAAAGAATACATCTGTGTCATTTGCTGCTATGGGCATAAAAGATGAGAAACTCATGGTGTGGCCACCATCCTCCCCTGACCTCAACCAGATTGAGAACCTTTGGAGCATCCTCGAGCAAAAGATCTATGAGGGTGGGAGGCAGTTTGCATCAAAACAGAAGCTCTGGGAAGCTATTCTGACATCCTGCAAACAAATTAAAGCAGAAACTCTCCAAAAACTCACAAGTTCTATGGATGCAAGATTTGTGAAGGTGATATCAAAGAAGGGGTCCTATGTTAAGTTGTAACTTCCCCTGTTAGGATGTTTTTGATTGAAATAGCTTTTGATTTCAGTAAATATGACCACCCAATGCTGCAAATTCAGCAAATGCCTGTTTTCAGTTCTTTACAACCTATAAAATGTTTTAACTCTGTTGTGCATAATAATTTGGAACAGTGCATTTTCAGTTTTTTATTTTTGAAATAAATACTGTGATCATTAGGAGGTTTGTTCAATAAAATTCGAATTATACCCGAATGGTTGATTACTTGAAAATAATACTGACTGTCATTTGCATTGACTAATTATAAAAATCAGGGAAAGATACCATTTGCATAATAATTTGGAACGCGGTGTAAGTGTACAAAGGCAGTTCAATTCTCCATCCTACTGCATGGCAAAGCTTGTGTATAACCATTAAACTTAATGTTCAGTACCATTGTTTAATGCAATGCGTTGTTAATGCAGAGGCAAAAAGAACAAATTTGTTCTCTCTATACATTTCACTGAGAGATTTTTAGTGAAGTGTTTTGGTGTTAAAGGGGTCATCTGATGCAACATGTTGTTTGAACATAAATGTGTACAAAAATTTGTAATCTCTATAAATAATATCCCCTTTTTCAAATCAAGTCATTCTCAGCTTCTTGGCTATGTGATGTCACAAAGACCAAGGCCGCTCTTGCGATAGTTGACTGACACGGCCATCTTACCTTAGACCCGCACTGAGTGAGCTTTGAACAGTCCATTGTTTCGAGGCCGGAGCAGGGACATAAACAAGAATTGCTCCTAAGCGATTGAAGTGTTCTGTTGTTGGATGTAACAATGATAGCAGTCGTCATTTACTCCGGACATCGGAGTTGCTGAAGGCGCTGAGGATTAACGTTACTTTAATTTTTGAAGGGAATGTGCCCTCCGATCTACCTAAATGCATCTATGTTCGCCCTAATAATTCGCAATCCAGCTTCATCTACAGTTTTTATAAATTTTGCAAATCGCCTTACTAATAATGTGCTAGTTAGCAAGTTTAGTAGCTGAAGTAAACAGGACTGCGCCTCACCCCACAGAAGAGAGTGGCAGAGTGAGCAGAGGTCTTTAGCATTTAAAGAGACATGCAACAAAATGGGTTGCTGTGTAAAGAGCTGATTTTGACCAGGTAAAAAAGGTGTGGTTTTACACTATTGAGAAATTTTAACCAAAGTATGTAATAGACTTTTCATTAAGACCTTAAATAATCAAATTAACTTGTGGAAAATGTAGAGGAAGAAGGGTCTTATCTAGCCAAACCATCAGTTATTTTCATAAAAAAATACAACTGAAATACTTTTTAACCTCAAACACTCATATTTTCTTGTTCTCCCTGAACTCTGTGTCTTCTGAACATGAACGTGAGATGGGAGTTTTTTTAAATACCCAATCGGTCTTGAACCAGAAAAAAAGCAGAGTTCAGAGAGAGCAAGACAAGACGAGTGTTTACCATTACAAAGTATATAAATTGTGTGTGTGTGTGTGTGTGTGTGTGTGTGTGTGTGTGTGTGTGTGTGTGTGTGTGTGTGTGTGTGTGTGTGTGTGTTTATTTTTTTAATAAAAATAACCGATCGTTTTGCTAGACGCTTCCTCGGCTGGGATCCTTTACAACTGCATTTGGGATCGTTTAAAGCCGCATTTAAACTGCATTTTGAAAGTTCAAACTCAGGGCCCTCTTGAAGTCCACTATATGGAGAAAAATCCTGAAATGTCTTCCTCAAAAAACATAATTTCTTCATGACTGAAGAAAGAAAGACATGAACATCTTGGATGACAAGGGGGTGAGTTCATTAACTGTCATTTTTCTGGAAGTAAACTTCTCCTTTAACTCATTTTCAAATGCATATATCCCTGAGATTTATTTGCAGTGATCGACCTGAAGAACACAGACTTTCATTATGATTTCATTTTGAGTTTTGGCAGGTTACATTGGCAATGCAGAGAGAGTAAAAAAGCAGACGGGGTAATTAATATTCTTTTTTTAAATGTGACAGGCTCATAACTCCTAAGACATGGGAAATACAGCGGTCTGTAACCGGGCTTCGCGTTTCCATTTGAGATTTTTGGCAGCCACTATATGCATTCGCAAAAAAAAAAAAAAGGAAAAAAAAAAGCGAAACGCATTTTCACAATTTATGCGTCCACAAAACGCAATTGAAATTACAGTTTGCAATTTCTTTTGCCAATTATCTGTAATATCCTTTTATAATTGATGACTTTTTGAATGGGCAATTTAAATGATTCGCTGATATTGCTTAACTACACAGTATGTTTTCAATATCAAACAAGTACTGCGTAAAAAAAGGATATATGAAAGTGTGAAAACTGCAGTTACGTATCGGGGCTGGTTAGATTGATTTGTAAGTCGGAAGCGTTTAACTACAGCTAAAGTGAAAATGAAAGTATGCATGTGTTCCTGGTGTTAAACTCACGGTAGGGCTGTGTGAAAGTCACAAATAACAGCAAGTTTGTTTAAAGCTTTTTTTATTTTTATTTTTTAAAAGGGTAGAGACACAGTGTCAGAACTTACTCATGAGCCAGCTCTAAGTTGACTATGCCTACTTCAAATGATCTCCGTGTGAATTCTACAGGTGAAGCAGCAAAAAGAGCATAGGTAAGTTTGCTTTATGCTAAAATTGTGCTAAGCAACTGCAACGCAAAACGTGTTGTTTCGCTATAAAAATCATGATGACCTCAACATGAAGCTTCATTTTTATGCATTTGTCTATATTATTGTGCTTTCATCATTGAGGAGAAGTGGGTTTTAAAGTACCTAAAATGTAAATAGGCTCACACCAGGAAAGGGCTGTTGGATGACATGGAGCGCCCTAAACTCACAATCAGTGCTTGAATTTCTTATGCTTTCCTCACTGTTAGTTTATTTGGTGGGATCTGTGTGGGGGGTTATGCTTATAATATAAATATATTTATAATACAAAATATTATAATATCTTTGTTTGAACATAATATCCACAACTACATAACATTTACTAAAACAGTTTTACATGAACACTTTTGTATCTAAAAAAAAAAAAGTCCAGTCCAGACAATGGTTTATAGGTAAGTCGCAGAAAGCAGTAAGTAACTTGTTTGTGAAAATGTCACTATTATAGCCCTAAACCAGGCATACATTGTGTGATTTCAGCAGTGTTTTAATTAAATATCAACTCTAACTGTGTGAGTAACTTACATGAGATATAAAACCAGAGATCATGATTGATGATTTATCACACAGACTGACAGGCTGTTAGATAAAAAGAAAAAAATGTTTTTAATAAACAATAAGCACACTGGTGCAACATTGTGTATACCACAAACACAAACAACAACAAACTAATAACTGGGATGGTTAACGAGTGTCAGGAAGGTGATGGGAGATAAACTAAAAGTCAATGACAATGAAATTATATATGCCATGATCATCGAGGTGCAACTTGACTGCTCACACTATACATGTAAAATTAAACCTGGAACTGTGTATGATATGATATGATATGACTTATATTGTCAGACGAATCTGAAATTTTTCTTGCGTAACGGTATGTTGACACTCTTTACAAACAGACAAAACATGATTTACAAAAAACATACAATATAATCAGGGGGGGGGGGGACGCTGGAGCTTTCATTTTACATGGATCTTGTTTAGCTCTAGGACAGCCTGGTGTACAAAGGAATGTTTTAATTTCACTCGATTAAATCTTGGAACCTTATATCTACGCTTAGATGGCAAAAGTACAAATTCATTATACAACACATGACTAGGATTAGAAACAATATTCATAGCCAGCCTTAAGAGGTTCTTATGATAAGAAAGTTCATATAGCTTTTCAAGAGGCTGTCCTACTACCTTTGAACATATTTTAATTTGGTTCCTCAACTTTGTCTTTAAGCCAACAGACAAACTCCTGTACCAAACAGAATTGCAATACTGTAGGACACTCATAATTACAGACATAAAGAATAGTGCAAGAATCTGTTTTGATGCTCCAAAAGACCTGAGACGATGAAGAAAATAAATTCTCTGCTTTGTCTTATTACACAAACCATCAATATGATCCTCTCATGACACCTTATTGTCAATTGTTACACCTAAATACCTATAATTTTCTACCTGTCTGATGTTTTCATTATGTATCACTACAGGTTTTATATATACATCAGATGTGGACCTAAATACAATTTCCTCATTTTTTTTATGTTAATCACAAGAGCATTGTTGTCACACCATTCCACTAAATTATTAACTCCATGTTGGTGCAGTCCCGAAATTTCCAAATCACTTAACACAGATATTAACACAGTGTCATCAGCATACTTTAAGATGAATTGATTAGACCTATCTATACGACAGTCGTCTGTGTACACAGTAAAAAGCACTGACACAGCCTTGGGGTGCCCCAACATTTGTTTTAACTGCAGTTGACAGAACTGTATTCAATTTAACCATCTGAGTTCTATTTGTAAGAAAAGGAACATACCACCGAATCAGATAGGGATTTACACCCATCCTAAGAAGTTTAGACACCAAAATATCAGCTTGAATTGTATTAAATGCTTAGGAAAAGTCTAAAAAGAGAGTTCTTACCATAAGTATTTGGTTTATCCAAATGTTTGGAAACAATATGCTCCAAAGCTGCCACAGCATCCTCCGTACTACAACCTTGCTTTTAGGCAAATTGACATGGATCAAGTTTTTGCTTAATAGCGCTTACCAGATGTTTAAGTAAAATTCTTTCCAAACATTTCATTATTACTGAGGTAAGAGCTATAGGTCTATAATCTTTGCATTCCTTTGAACATGAAATTTTAGGCAATGGTTTTATATAAGAGGTTTTCCATAACCATAAGGGACAGTGTGCGTATCACTAGATTCCTGAAAAATTGGTTGCCACACTGGTGCCAACTCGTATACAAAATTTTTAATGAGACTAGGACTACATCCATCAGGTCCCGCCGCTTTTCTTGTATTTATAGACTTAAACATCCTAACCTCATCATCACCTATAACAATCCTCTCTCTGAGGAAGAAGATACAACTGTGCCAAATAGTTCACTATAGTTGACACAATTATCAGTCACCTCAAATCTAGAAAAATAAGTATTTAGTTCATTGGCAAAACAAGCTAGATTATCTGTTATGATTGATTTATTTATAGATAAATCATATCTATAGATGAACAGCATTTAGCCTCCTTCCATACCATGGTTTAAATTCAGTTTTTGCTCAGGTGCAGTGAGGGGGAAAAAACATTGTCAGTTGTCATGTGAGATTCATTTAGATTTATTTTTGAATTTTTTGGTCACAATACAATTAGTTTTTAATGCCATGAGTCAGTTTTTATGACTTTGCAATAATTATAAAAAGTTACATATCCTCCTGAAAATTTAAAAATACAAATTTTGAAAAATGTATTATTATTAATATTATAGAATTAATTAATATTATTAATTATGGGTGTGACAAGACACTTATCTCATGAGACGAGACACGAGACTGGGTTCATGAGAATTAGACGGGATCAGATTTTGTAACTTTTTAAAATGATAAAATTTATGGGGAAAAATAGTATTCTATTCAACTAAAAAACACAAAATGCAAAAAAAATGGAGGTGTATTTTCATAGGAAGCGACCATATTGAGCGTTGTATTTTTCCCCATGCAAAACTATTCAAGTCTTTATCCACATCTTAATTATTCTATTTGAGTAAGAAGAGTGATAACACAGCCCAGACCCAGTGGGGCAAAAGATGGTTATATCCAGTTGTTGTTGTTTTTTTGTTTTGTTTTTCATTACACTGTCAGGCTTTAAATAATTTGACTTTGTTTTTCATGATAAATATCAGTAATACAGTTCTACTGTTTCACCCTCCTGACTTCAGTATGGATTCAGTGGGAGTAAATGTCATTGAAACTGCAGCTCTGGGGAGACCCTTCCAGCTGGGGATGCTGTATGACTGCAGAAAAGATGCACTTGTACCAGGTACCAGATCAAACAATTCTCTCAGATCCAGATCCAGATAAATTATCGTCTTGCATAGGCAAGATCATGTATTGATTAAATTGGTTATCTTGTAGATATTTATATAATGTTTACATTTTCTATAATGTTGTGGTGAGTAATGATATACAGTCATGGCCAAAAGTTTTGAGAATTACATAAATATTGGAAATTGGAAAAGTTGCTGCTTAAGTTTTTATAATAGCAATTTGCAAATACTCCAGAATGTTATGAAGAGTGATCAGATGAATTGCATAGTCCTTCTTTGCCATGAAAATTAACTTAATCCCGAAAAAAACTTTCCACTGCATTGTTAAGAAGGCTTCAGGGTGTCCAAGAAAGTCCAGCAAGCGCCAGGATCGTCTCCTAAAGAGGATTCAGCTGCAGGATCGGAGTGCCACCAGTGCAGAGCTTGCTCAGGAATGGCAGCAGGCAGGTGTGAGCGCATCTGCACGCACAGTGAGGCCAAGACTTTTGGAAGATGGCCTGGTGTCGAGAAGGGCAGCAAAGAAGCCACTTCTCTCCAAAAAAAAAACATGAGGGACAGATTGATCTTCTGCAAAAAGTATGGTGAATGGACTGCTGAGGACTGGGGCAAAGTCATATTCTCCGATGAAGCCTTTTTCCGATTGTTTGGGGCATCTGGAAAAAGGTTTGTCCAGAGAAGAAAAGGTGAGCGCTACCATCAGTCCTGTGTCATGCCAACAGTAAAGCATCCTGAGACCATTCATGTGTGGGGTTGCTTCTCATCCAAGGGAGTGGGCTCACTGACAATTTTGCCCAAAAACACAGCCATGAATAAAGAATGGTACCAAAACACCCTCCAACAGCAATTTCTTCCAACAATCCAACAACAGTTTGGTGAAGAACAATGCATTTTCCAGCACGATGGAGCACCGTGCCATAAGGCAAAAGTGATAACTAAGTGGCTCGGGGACCAAAACATTGATATTTTGGGTCTATGGCCTGAAAACTCCCCAGATCTTAATCCCATTGAGAACATTGGTCAATCCTCAAGAGGCAGGTGGACAAACAAAAACCCACTAATTCTGACAAACTCCAAGAAGTGATTATGAAAGAATGGGTTGCTATCAATCAGGATTTGGACCAGAAGTTGATTGAGAGCATGCCCAGTCGAATTGCAGAGGTCCTGAAAAAGAAGGACCAACACTGCAAATACTGACTCTTTGCATAAATGTCATACATCACAAAAACAACTGAAACAAAGATCTAAAAGCAGTTTAGCAGCAAACTTTGTGAAAACTAATATTTGTGTCATTCTCAAAACTTTTGGCCATGACTGTACATATTTTTTTAAAGATAAAGGGGGAAAATGTCCATAGTTGCCTTTTTGAAAATGCAAATGTTTTGATGCATTTTCAGGAATCACACTATGGGATAAAGAGCAGCTGCAGCAGAGTATACGGCATCATTCTCAAATTAATACAGATTTCAGTGTTACAGCTTCAGATTCCATTGAGGATAAATCTCACTTAATGAACATTGATGTTTATCTACAACTGAGCCTTTTAAGTGGACTCATTAATGTTAGAGGAGCAGCCAAGTATCTCAGTGACACCAAGAAGTCATTCAAACAACAGAGACTGACCCTACATTATCATTCAACCACCAAGTTTGAAGAACTGACCATGAACCACTTGGCTTCCGGAAATATAGCTCACTATGAAGTGTTTGATAATGATACAGCCACACATGTGGTGACAGGTGTGCTGTATGGGGCAAATGCTTGCTTTGTTTTTGATAGAGAAGTTGCATCAGATGAAGACAAAAGCACAGTAGAAGGAGAAGTAAAGGCTGCCTTTGATAAACTAAAGGGAATTTCAGTAGGTGCACAGATTGATCTGAGCCTGAATGACAAGCAGAAAACTGCAGTTCAAAAATTCAGTTGCACATTTTATGGTGACTTCCAGTTACAGTCTAACCCAGCCTCTTTTGAAGATGCTCTGAACGTTTTTGCTGATCTACCAAAACTGCTGGGAGAGAACAAGGAACTTGCAGTTCCATTGAGAGTGTGGCTTTATCCCTTGGACAAACTACATTCACATGCTGCAAAACTTCAAAAAGACATCAGCATAGGTCTAATCAAAAATGCTGAATCAGTATTTGAGGCCCTAAGTACAACTGAAATGAAATGCAGTGATCTTCTAAAAGACACACCGTCTTTGGCCTTTGCAGGATTTTGTGACAAAATAATGCATATGAAGCAAAACTGCTATATCTATAAATTGAGTTTCATGAAGAAACTTGGCTCTCTGTTGCCAAAAATACGTGGTGATATAGAAAAGGAAACAGCGTTAAATGAGCTTCTGCGTGATCATGAAGAATGTCCATTCAGAAGAAGAGATCTTGAGCAATGGATGAAAGAAAAAGAGCAGGAATCTGTCATAATTAAAACACTTCTCAGACAATTGATTGATTCTGGAGCCACAGTGGAAGAGAATCTAGATACAATTTTATTGGATCTGGAAGTTGAAAATGTGGTTAGCTACACTTTCACAACATTTGAGTGGCCAGATGTGCTCCTTTCTAAACAAAGGGCCTTCCTGAATGCTTCAACAGAAGGAAACAATGGTGAGGATACACCTAATTCCAAGCAAAAAACTGGATTCACCCCTGAAATAAAAAAAACTATGAAGAGTAACTTGAATATCTTTAAAAACTTGATTAAATCAAAAACGTGTAAGCCAGCCAAATTTATTGTTGCATCAAAAGAGATGAAAAACAATCCAGGTTCCTGCATTCTTCTGTATGAAAATGAATCTGATGAAGCCACCTGTTTCATTCCTCCTTTAAAACCCGCTTGTCCGGTCATTGAACAGATCAGTGGTCACAGTGTGGTTGTGAAGGTGTCTCCAGCATGTCCTGCAACAGAAGAGCTCAGGTTACTGTACAAAATGAAGGAAGAGAATGACTGGAAATCACAGTCTGTGCTACAGAGTCTTGACACAGTCCCTCTGACAGATCTCAGTCCAGACACTGAGTATGAGATGAAATACGCAGCTGTGGGGAAGCTGAACTACACCGTAGACAGTGAAGTCATCCACCTCAGAGTCATAGACAAGAAAGTTATCGATGCCACAGAGTCTGTCTTAGAAACACTAAGCTTGGTTGAAAACAAGTGCAGTAAACTTTTGGAGGACAACAGTGCTGTCACATTCAGTGCAATTCACAGGAAGTTTCAAGCCATGATGAAATACTGCCAAATCTACAAACAAGATTTATGTAACAAAATTAAATCAATGATTCAGTCAATTCAAGCCTGTAAAAAAGATATTAATTCTCTGATAGACCTTCTGCAAACTCATGAGAAGTCTCCATTTAATGAAAGTGAACTTATGGAGTGGATCACAGTGAAAGAAAAGGAATCAAATGCAGTTAACAAGTTTCTTCAGCAATTGTGTGACTCTAGAGCTGATGTGAACAATACCGTTGATACATTTTTGTTAGATATTAGCGTAAAGAATATTGTGTGCTACACATTTAGTTCTCTTGATCTGCCAGACAACCTGATTTCTGATCAAGAAAATTTTCTGAAGCCTCAAATGATAAAGAGAAATTCTGAGAATAAACGTAATGCAGTGCCTCAAACATGGCTCACTGGAAGCATTAGGGAGATAATGAAAAGGCATTTGGAAATATTTAAAGAGCTGATGCTTTTACATGCTGATCAGTCAACTAAATTTTTGGTCACCTTAAAAGATCACACAATCCATCCTGGTTCCTGTATTCTCCTCTATGTGAATGGATCTGATGATGCCATTTGCTTCACTCCTCCATTAAAACCCGCTTGTCCAGTCATTGAACAGATCAGTGGTCACAGTGTGGTTGTGAAGGTGTCTCCAGCATGTCCTGCTACAGAAGAGCTCAGGTTACTGTACAAAATGAAGAAAGGGAAAGATTGGAAATCTCAGTCTGTACAGAGTCATGACACAGTCACTCTGACAGATCTCAGTCCAGACACTGAGTATGAGATGAAATACACAGCAATGGGGAAGCTGAACTACACTGTTGAAAGTGATGTCATCCACCTCAGAGTCATAGACCAGAAACTCATCCATGCCAAAGAGTCTGTCTTAGAAACACTAACATTAATTGAAAACAAGTGTATTAAACTTATGGAGGGCAACAGTGCTGTCACATTTAGTGCAATTCACAAGAAGATTCAAGACATGATGAGATACTGCCAAACCTACAGACAAGATTTAAATAATAGTTTTAAATCAATGATTCAGTCAATTCAAGCCTGTGAAAAAGGGATTAGTGCTCTGACGGACCTTCTGCAAGCTCATAATGAGTCTCCATTTAAAGAAAGCAGTCTTAAAGAGTGGATCACATTGAAAGAAAACGAATCAAATGTAGTTGATCAGTTTCTTCAAAAACTGCATGACTCTGGAGCTGAAGTGCATAATAACTTAGATACATTTTTGCCAGAAAACAAAGTAAGGAATCTGGTGTGCTACACATTTAGTTCTCTTGAGCTGCCAGACGACTTGCTTTCTGATCAAGAACATTTCCTGAAACATTCAACAATGAGGACAAACTCTGAGAAGAAACCTAGTGCAGTGCCTCAAACATGGCTCACAGGAAGCATTAAGGGGAAAATGACAGAACATTTAGAAATATTCCAAGAACTGATGCTTTTACATGGAAATCAGTCTGTAAAATTTTTGGTCACCTCAAAAGAGCACACAATCTGTCCTGGTTCCTGTATTCTCCTCTATGAGAATGGATCTGATGAAGCCACTTGCTTCATTCCTCCTTCAAAACCAGCTTGTCCTGTCATTGAACAGATCAGTGGTCACAGTGTGGTTGTGAAGGTGTCTCCAGCATGTCCTGCAACAGAAGAGCTCAGGTTACTGTACAAAATAAAGGAAGAGAAAGACTGGAAATCTCAGTCTGTGCTACAGAGTCATGAAAAAGTCACTCTGACAGATCTCAGTCCAGACACTGAGTATGAGATGAAATACGCAGCTGTGGGGAAGCTGAACTACACCGTAGATAGTGATGTCATCACAGTTACTACACGCACAACCAACATCAGAGCGGTATGTTACTTATTCATGAAATACTAATAACATTTTTTGAGAGGGTTTTATTATACAGTAACTTAATGTAGCTATATATGGGACTACTAATAGGTGTTTAATTGGTAAAAGTTACTTCTTGCAGCTCATTGTTAGTGATATTAATGATATTGTTTCCTTTAGGAGAGTACAAGGAACCCAATATTTAACAGTGAGTATAACAACCGAAAGAAAATTTGTCCAATATACTGTTTTAGATGATGTGTTGTTGTTTTAAAGAAGAAATGTATTGGACGTAAAAGGAACAGAAAATAATTCTGACATTTGATTTTGATTATCATAGTCATCCATTATTGTAAAATCATATTTGTACATATTTCATCACAATTTATTTTTCAGAAGGGGTAAAAGTCCATTCCATTTTGACTGGAAAAACAGCTATGGCACACAAACACATTATTAGTACTCTGCAAACCCAAATTGAGGATCTAAGGGAAGTTCAAACTGTGCACGAGAGTGACATTGTTATGGTTTTTTGTCCTATTGTTTCTCGAGTTGGAACTGACATTGATGCAGCACTAAAAGCTTTCAGTAACTATACAGGTTTGATTATCATCATCATCACAGTTTTAAATGTAGTTTTTTATTTTGAGCATACTCTGGCTTAATGTGATGTTTTTCTTAAATATGTTTATATCCTTGAACAGAAACTAAACTGGCTGTTTTGGTGGTGATTCATCACACGTTTGACCCAGATAAAATGGTCCCAGAAAGCAGCAAATGTGTGAACAGGACAGACATACTCACAGTGGACTATCTGTTCTATGAGGATACAGGATTACTGAAGTGCCAGAAGAATTCAGATTCCACTAAAAAAGTTGTGAACTGGCTAATACATGAGGTATTTAACAAGATGCTCCAAAAAACTGCTTTAAAAATGTGTCATTTGAAAAACATCACTGTTTACTGAGTATCATCATGTGCTCATTGTGCTCATGTTGTGATGATTTTCTGTAGGGGAGGAAAAGAGGTGTCCAAATATGTCCACGTCAAAGTAGGTTAAAGCCACTTTTTGTCATATAGTCCATATTCATTTTTGTCAAGTAAATTAAACCTTTTCTGATTTAATGTGAAAAATGAGATGCTTAATTATGATCGCTGTTTTCTCTGATGTATGTCCTCATGCTAATATACCTTAAATCTTTCTTATTTGAAACAGACAAAAGTGTTCCAAACTGGCTTTCATCTTTGTCACTGGGAAGACCGTGACATGACGAGGGTCGATACACACCTGTCAGCCTGTCTGCCACTGCTTGGTGCAGTGCTTCAAGTTCTGTATTACACAGACACAAATGTAATTAATTTGTTTAACAAACGATAATTAGCTAGATATATATAGAAATCACCTTGAAATTCTCTTTAATGCATCTTAATAGTGTTTTTCTTTAATTTCTGAACTGTCTTAAAATAAACGAGGGCAGCCTCCACTCTCCATCTATAATAGATTAAATTAAATCTAAAAACTTGCTGGTGAAGGGAGAAATGCAATGCTTCATGTTCTGTATTGGACAGAGACAATTAATTTGTTCTTTGTATTCTAAAGATTTTTTGACAAATTATTAATATTAAGTGTGAAAATTAAAAAGAAATAGTCTGAGTAGAATATAATAATTGAATAATAAATGATAATTAATTATGTGATTTGAATGATGAATTAAAATAAACTGTCCACTGTAACTGGCATGCTTACTGATGAATTATATCTGTTTCTGCACCTCTGCCTGAAGACAAAGGGATATAATTTTCTTTTTCTTTTCTTTTTTTTTTTTTTTTTTTTTTTGCTCATCAGTGGGCCATTGTGACTTCGGACTTACTTGCAAATAATTTATTCACAACTCATTTTCATTTACATTTTGTTAATTTATGCTGTTTCACGTTTAATTTAATAAACTTTATATACATTTATAATAAAAAAAAAATAAATAAATAAAAGAGTTACAGCCCGTCTTATGAAAATAACACAAACTTTGTTGAAAATAAACAATGTAGTAAGTCAATGTAGTAAGCAACTGTGCTGTCAAAATCTCTTTGGAAGGTGGTGCAATCTTTTGGTGTCTCAATTTTTTTCAATGGTAAAAATGGCCCCAAAGTTCTTAAGAATAGCCTTTAAAGTGAACACAAAACTATTAGACGTGTATAAAAACCTAGAAATCCTCAGTTAAAGCTAGAAAATAAAAACCATCCAAATCCTTGACAGTACAGATTTTAAAATAGAAGGCGATATATTACATTGTTGCTAAATGTTAGCTGTTAAAAAGTGACAGAGACATGCTCTCTTTAAAAAGCAACACCAACAGGCCTAAGTCTTTTAAAGAAAAATACTTCTCAACCAGCTTGATTTTGGGGCCACGGTGGAGGAGAATCTAGATAAATATTTAATGGATCTGAAAAGGTAAAATGTGATTAGCTACACTTTCACATCATTTGAGTGCCCAGATGTGCTCCTTTTTAAACAAAAAGCCTTCCTGGGTCCCTTAACAACAGGAAACAAGGATGGACCTGATTCCAAACAAAAAACTGTCTTCACCTCTAAAATTAGAACGACTTTGAGGAGCAATTGACTATCTTTAAAAACTCGATTGAATTAAAAATGCGTAAACCAGCCAAATTTATTGTTGCATTAAACGAAATGAAAGACAATCCAGGGTCTTGTATTCTCATTTACGAGAATGGATCTGATGATGCCACTTGCTTTACTCCTCCATTAAAACCAGCCTGTCCAGATAATGGTGACAGAGTGGTTTTGAAGGTGTTCCCAGCATGTCCTGCAAGAGAAGAGCTCAGGTTACAGTACAAAATGAATGAAGAGAAAGATTAGTATAGACAAGAACAAGGAACCCAATATTTAACAGTGAGTATACCACTCAGATTATCATTTGTCCAGAATACTGTTTTAGATGTTTTTTTAATGTATTCATTTATTTTTGTATTTGATGTAAAAGGAACAGAAAATAATTCTGATATTTGATTTTGATTATCATAGTAATCCATTTTTATGTCCACATCAAAATATTCAGTAGTCATTAATATAGTCTATATTATTTCATTTTCTGTCAAGTAAATTAAACGTTTTCTGCTTTAATGTGGAAAAATCAGATGATTTATGTTTTCTCTGATGTATCTTTATGCTCATTAATACACCTTAAATGTCTTCCTTATTTAAAACAGACACATTTCTCAGTGATGCTCTGTCAAACTGGACTCCACCACCTTTTCTTTAATTTCATGTTTTGAAGAACCGACTGCCGTAGACAGTAACCCACACTCTCCATCAATAAAAGGGGTTGTTTTCCCCTATTCTTTCATAAATAGTCTGATTATAACAATTGAAACTATTTATGAGATATGAATGATCCACTCAGTAGGTGTCATTACATTATTAAATAAATAAATATGGTGTAGAAATTTGTTTGTAGTTACTTAGGACTTACCTGCAAATAATTTATTCACAATTGATTTTTTTTAATATTTTGTTCATTTATTTTGTTAATAATCTTTTTTTCAATCTAGAAGAGAAAGCTATAGTAACTATACATTTGTAGATGCTTGCAAACTTAGATTAACTTGCAATACGGACCGTATTCTGAAAATAATACAAAATTTGTCGAAAATTACCAACATTGTAGTAAATCTGAGCAATCCTACTGTTAAAATCTCTTGAGGAAGGTGGCGCCATCTTTTGGCAGGTGTCTCAAAACCTTTATCAACGGTAAAAATGGACCCATAGTCCATCTGAATGGCTTTTAGATTAAAGTGAATACAAAATTATGGCTATAGAAGCAAATAAATCCTCAGTTAAAGCCAGAGTATAGCTGTTCATTTCAAGTTACGTGGTCTTTATAAAGGAGACATCTACAGGCTGATCCACTTTATGTCCCTCATAAGAATGGCGTGGCTATTTGCAAATGTAATGTATCTGGCTTCCTGTCTCATCCTTCCTATTTTTAGCTGTATAAAGCATCTCGTTTTGCTGCTTGATATTGCAAACTAGTGTCTCTTACAATAGTATTTTAATGTATTATCTTAATTGTAGACATTCGTTTAGTGCAAACAGTTTTACCGTTTACTGCACTTTGTTATTCTTCTCATTATTCCCCTACAGCGGCCAATGAACCGGAAGTCTCACACATTTACAGAAAACGGCTTCCGCGTTGAAAATAAGGTGGATGCATCCCAAAAGACGTCTCTTAAAAACGCTGAAATTAACTGTTTAGGGATTTTATTATTATTATTTAAATATAAAGGTACTTTAAAAGTGCACTGTAAATTATTCATTAGTGAATGGTCAAATATATTCAAACACAGTGCAATTTTTGTAGTTGAATAAACAATGTAAGCACATCTGCAGATGCAGTCTCCAAAATCAAAACTCCACAGCACACTGATATATACAACCTGTATTTATGAATTAGTGCAGATATCAGTACATAAATGATTTAATGTCTCATTTCAGCTATACAAGTGATCTGCTCATTCCACTCATTTCTCCATCTCCATCATCATCAGTCATCATAATCATCATCCATCATCTCAGTGCTTTGCTGAAGATTGAAACCCTTTTTGATAAACATGCACAGCTGTTGCATAGAAATCACCTCTATATTCTCTTTCATGCAACTTAATAGTGTTTTTCTTTAATTTCATGTGTGAAACAACTGACTTCAAAATAAAGGAGGGCAACCCACATACTCCATGTATTTTAGGGCTTTTTTCTCCATTCTTTCAGTAATGAAATAAAATAGAAATACTTACTGGTGAGGTCAAGCTGGAGAGAAACAAAGCCAGGCTTAAAGCAAAAACTGACCACATGGTCTAAAAATCACAGACAAATATGTTGTTGTAGTGACCCTAAAATTAAAGTAGGGTAAATTGAAGAGTTCAAATAAAAATTATGTTAGCACTGAAATGCCTTTGCAACACTGACCTCATGTGGCAGATTTAAGAAATGCAGGGATCATGGTCTTTTCTAATACTCCAGATTGTTGTTCAGGGAGAAATTGTGCTTTTTGCAGGCAGACCGTAGTCAAGGTCACTAAAACAAATGTTGGATATGTAGAAGAGTCAAAAGGTTAAAAAGGAGTCCAAATCCGGGGGGGAAGAGTTGGTTAGGAGCAAGGTTGCTTCAGCAAAGGTAAGACAGAGACATACACAGCAGCAATTTGGTAACAGACATTCATCCCCCCTCAATCACATTTATCAGACACAGATACACAGTGCAAAACAAGTTCAGCCTCTAGTTATGCAGTTTCTATGACAATGATAAAAAAAACAGATTTGACTCAATCAGATCAATATTGGACGTTTTACTGGAGCTCATCAGGGGTCAAGCAATGTTTTATGTCATGAAAATAATATAATCTGTAAATGAGTGTTTTATTCGGAACATACTGAATACAATAATGGAGGCGGTGCCCACATCTCCTTATTACATGCATTCATAAGGCACCCACAGTGAGAAAAAACAAACACATTAGATGAGTCCTAATGTTATTGATCTTCCAAGCAGAGGTTTGTAGACAGTGCTGGATTATTACAAATGTGATTATTCACAGATTTAGGTAAGGACTAGGTGTAATCTCAATTTCAGATATTGGTTTTAGTATGATTAGTATGATTTTGCTGTTGCACAATGAGGCCTGTCAGAGTTTGAACTCAGAAGAACAAGTTTGTGCGGTGAAAATAAAACTAGATAGGAAAAGCTTGACCTCACCAATGTGATTTACAATGTAAATTAAAGCCATAGGATCAGCAGTACAAATAAACACAGACTGATTTCATTTTTTTTTTTTTTTTTTGTAATGATCCTGGTTTACTCTGATATTTTTTAACTCTTTAACAGGGAAAATCATTGTCTTTGTCATAGGAATTGCAACAGCTGCCAAGAGACAGTTCTCTTAACATCTAAATTAAACACAAAGCAGTCTCTGATGAGGGTTTTAATGGTGATTTCTTTTTACAAGGATCCTGATCTTTTGCCCTGGCCAAAAAAAGAAACGAACAGAAAAAACTTAAACAGTAAAAGTTGCGTTTCCGTATACAAGAGATTCCGGGAAAGGCGGCTAACGCGCATGTTTACCGTCTTAATTCAGCCAGGGGCACTTTAAACAACTCTTTTTAACTTGTTACAGTTTCATACGTTGATAAAAATGATTTTTTTTTTTTTTGTAATTCGACGCTGCAGCTCATAGAAGTAAATCTCGTTTACTAGTATATATACAAATATATATATATACAATCTTTTTCTTTATAGCATGACAAAGTCACAGACACCCTATTTTATGTGTACTAATCATTTTACAATCAAAGAGTGATGTAAGGGGGCAGAGATGATAAAAAGCAGCATATTTGTACAAGTACGGGGAGTGTTTGATCATACTTCCTCTTAGTTCGAGGAAGATTAACCTTGCGTTTAAAATTTGTATTGTGATAACCTAATAAATACGATCAATGAGATTATACATAGTACATTTGATCTCCTTCTGGATGGAGCTGTATTCACACACACACACACTGCCACATTATATTCACGTATTGTGATCGAGACTCTTCATAGAGTGTAATTTGGACTGAATCGCGCTCACCACAGTACTGTGAAGCGTCTCGCATGATTAAAACCATTACTACAAGCAGCAGGTGGAAGACGTGTACGGCCTCAGGTGAGAGAATGGTGTTCCATACCAAACATTTTCCCATGATGCACTGTGCGTGTGCGTATGCATGTGTGGGGCTGTGTAAGGATGTCGATCAGGAGGAACACTGTCCCTGCTACCGCACCAGATTTCTCTCTGAAAGACTTCTCTCTGTCACTTTCTTTCTCTCTCTCTCTCGCACTCGCTTGGAAGAGCAGAGCGGCTAAAACAAGCGGCATCGGTTACAACGCATGGTATATTGCTTCAAGAAAACGCTTCTAAAATATTAAGGGCTATAGTCATCCTCAATAATCTAAAGTGCCTTTTCTGTGAGAGTCGAGCAGGGCGGCTGAACTGGCCCTCTGATGCTGGGATACGTTCATATACTGTTCATTTCATATTCTTTCACAGACGTTCTCTTGGACACATTGGCACACGCACACAGACACACATCGACACATTCAAGGGACAATTACGTCTGTCCTGAAATCAGGCTGTCAGGACAAACAGAGCAACAGAGACAGAGAAATGCAAGTCCTGTCTTCTCTCTGGAAGGATGGAGGGATGGATGAGTAAATAGAGGTGTCGAGAGATGAGTCATTTGCTTTTTCCCGAAGTGCTGGAACCCCTGGAGCCCCGGTCTCCTCGTTCGCCCCTCTCTCTCTCCACTCGTTCTCCCCTCTCTCCTCTTTCACCTCTATCTGCTTTCTCCTTCTCGGATGTGTCCCTCTTTTCTGAGCTTTTGTCCGATGCCTCTATTTTATCTGATCGGTCTGAACGCTCAGACTTCTCTGACCTCTCTGATCTCTCCGCCCCCTCGGATGGCTCCGCCCCTTCAGAACGCTCCTTGCGCTCTGATTTGTCGGGGTCGGTGGAGGAGTTTGTGGCTTTCTCCCACTTGGCAATTTCCTCGATCTCTTTCAGGCTGGCGTTGATGCTGTTGACCCAACCTTTCAGATCCTCCTGTGAGACAGAACACACACAGACTTGTAATATTTACCAAACAATTTTGAACATCTTTGATCTTTTTTTTCACTCAGGTGGGGCTTTGTATGACATACCTCATCCTTAGCCAGGAAGATGTAGTCCCCTTCAGCAGTGGTCCTAAAAAAAATAAAAATCACATAAACATATAAATAAAAAGTGTTTAAAGGGATGGATGTGGCTTTGACATACATTACACTGCAGTTTAAAAGTTTTGAAAGAAGTCTTGTATGCTTACCAATGCTGCATTTAATCAGAAATACAATATTGTGAAATATTACATTATATATATGAGAAATATCACATGAGTAGACTTGAGATATGGCTGTATTTTGGCAGGGCTATGACTCGGTCGTAGGTAATCACAGTGTGCTGATGTACAGCCATATCTCGAGTCTACTCCTGTGATATTGCATTTATACAACAGTTCAACAGCACGAGTGTGTAAATAAACAAAATAACAACATTGTCTTTAAGTCCTCTTTTGTGTGAACTACTTAGTTCCGCCACGTTTTCAAATCAAAATTTGACAATTGAACAGCTGAGCCCAAAGCCCCCGTTACTAATTCCAAAAAGTCATTTTAGTAACATTTTAGTAACTAGTAATGAAGGAATTTTGAGTTGCTTCATTGAAAGCTTATTGTATTACTGCAGTAAAAGCTTACTGTAACAGAGTATTATGAGAGAGAGATTGACTAAGCGCGTGTGATTAACTTACTTACATCTAATACAGCATTCAGATCGGTCTAGTCCTGTATCAAGCTGCTGTTGAAGCTAAAAATAACTTCCGCTTATAACTTTTCCGTTTAAGTCTTTACCAAAGTCCCGTCTTTACTGCAGACTCACTCATAAAAACAGTCTGTCACCATCTAATGGCGGAACAACATAACTAAAATCACCATCACGGACATGCACCTTTTCTTAATACTAAACACTATGATTGAATTTATTTTTTATATAACATTTTATTCATTGAATAATAGTATTTAATAAACAACAATAACAGCCATCAAAAAAGTTGCTAGGCAATTCAGTTTAAAAGTACAAAGGCAGCATTCTGATACAAATAATAGATTGAGACCAAAGACTGCCTGTTAGATTTACCCAAAACAAAATACATCTCATGTTTAACCACTATAGAGACATCAGAGCCAGTGGTAAATTCCAGAAGATCTGGCCGTGTTGAGGTTGCTCTCCATAATTTATGTTCCATAGTTCATGTTAGGCCATTGTAGCCTAAATGTTTATGTATAATACATTTTATGTTAAATCAAATAAAATATTTATTTTTAAAGCTATAATTTATCATGTCTACTTGATACTTTCTCATTTAACACAAAAATAGCTTTAAATAATCTTTTGTGGGTATTTTCACAGTCAAATTGATTTCGCAATTTATTTAGATTAATTAATCGACACATCATGTAATAAATTAATTACAAATTTGAATTGACTGACAGTCCTAATTACCATATTTAAAAATATAATATATTCCTGTATTAAAAAAGCTGAATTTTCAGCAGCCAGAACTCCAGTCACATGACCATTCAGAAATTGTTCTGATACTTTAGTGCTCAAGAAACATTTCTTATTATTATTATTAATGTTGAAAACAATTGTGCTGCTTAAAGAATTAGTTTACACCAGAATTAAAATTTCCTAATGATTTACTCACCCCCATGTCATCCAAGATGTTCTTGTCTTTCTTTCTTTAGTTAAAAAGAAATTAAAAGGTAAAGGAAAACATTCCTGGATTTTTCTCCATATGGTGGACCTCAATGGGGACCAATGAGTTTAAGGTCCACATTGCAGTTTCAATGCAGCAATCCAGCCAAGGAACAAGGGTCTTATCTAGCGAAACGATCTGTCATTTTCTAAAAAAAATCGATACTTTTTAACCATAAATGCTCGTCCTGCACTAGCTCGACCTTAGAAAAGTCAAGTGTGACTAATGGTGCGTTCACACCACACACTTTGTCTGCGTCAGGCAACGCACCTAACGCATCTAGTTTGACGCATGTACGTTGAAGCTGGCAACGCTTGCTTTTGGGTGCGTTCACACCGCACACGTCAGGCAACGCTCCCAACGCATCTAGTTTTTTGCACACTTCCCCTGAATAAACCATGGCAAACTATTGGGACTGGACATTTTGGAATCCTCTCATGAACATGTTTCGCTAGCTAACGAAATGGGAAATAATTACGTTGAGAAAAAAATTTGACATCCCGATCTCTTCAGCGATCTTCATCCAAGCAAGTTCCTTTACATTCCTGTCTTTATACAACAACGAGGACGGATCATACAATTCTCTGCGATTGCAGACGGCTAGAATAAGCTTGTAGCCGTCTGCAATCGCAGAGAATTGTATGTTGTTGTTTTTTCTGCTCCCGCTTCATTCAAAATACGTGTGGTGACGTCGCTACAGTGAGATGCTCTGATTGGTTGACGCACTGCGTCAAGTGCGTCAAGTCCATCAAAAGTTCAGCTAGCTGAACTTCTGCGTTGCTTGCGTTTGCTGCGTTGACGCATGACATTTGGAGCGGTGTGAACGCAGCATTAGGGGGAAATAACGACCCAGTGTTTACAAAGCGAACATGCAAAGAAAGTCAAACGCCCTTTACAAAAAGGGTAAAACAATGTTTTACGATTTTAAAGTTGGAAGAGAAAATTAGATGTTTTTCACCCTACCCTACCTTTTTGAACTGAGCTACACAGACGTAGATCTAACCACACATGACCTTTCTAACAAAAGTACTTAATGCGTCATAAATGCGCATCGCAGAGTTAGTGTTAGACAAGCATTTACGGTTAAAAAGTATAGATTTTTTTTTTTTTTTTTTTACAAAATGGCCGATCGTTTTCAACCCTTATTCCTCGGGTGGGATCATGGAGAGCCCTTTGAAGCTGCATTAAAACTGCAATTTTGGACCTTCAACCTGCTGATCCTCATTAAAGTCCACTATATGGACAACAATCCTGGAATGTTTTTTCTCAAAAAAAACAAAAGTCAAACGCCCTTTACAAAAAGGGTAAAACAATGTTTTACGATTTTAAAGTTGGAAGAGAAAATTAGATGTTTTTCACCCTACCCTACCTTTTTGAACTGAGCTACACAGACGTAGATCTAACCACACATGACCTTTCTAACAAAAGTACTTAATGCGTCATAAATGCGCATCGCAGAGTTAGTGTTAGACAAGCATTTACGGTTAAAAAGTATAGATTTTTTTTTTTTTTTTTTTACAAAATGGCCGATCGTTTTCAACCCTTATTCCTCGGGTGGGATCATGGAGAGCCCTTTGAAGCTGCATTAAAACTGCAATTTTGGACCTTCAACCTGCTGATCCTCATTAAAGTCCACTATATGGACAACAATCCTGGAATGTTTTTTCTCAAAAAAAACAAAAGTCAAACGCCCTTTACAAAAAGGGTAAAACAATGTTTTACGATTTTAAAGTTGGAAGAGAAAATTAGATGTTTTTCACCCTACCCTACCTTTTTGAACTGAGCTACACAGACGTAGATCTAACCACACATGACCTTTCTAACAAAAGTACTTAATGCGTCATAAATGCGCATCGCAGAGTTAGTGTTAGACAAGCATTTACGGTTAAAAAGTATAGATTTTTTTTTTTTTTTTTTTACAAAATGGCCGATCGTTTTCAACCCTTATTCCTCGGGTGGGATCATGGAGAGCCCTTTGAAGCTGCATTAAAACTGCAATTTTGGACCTTCAACCTGCTGATCCTCATTAAAGTCCACTATATGGACAACAATCCTGGAATGTTTTTTCTCAAAAACCTTAATTTCTTTTTGACTGAAAAAAGAAAGACATCTTGGATGACATGTTCATGATCAGGAAATTTTAATTCAGGAGTGAACTAATCCTTTAATAATTTTTTTGGAAACAGATGGCCTTTTTTTAGGATTCTTTGATGAATAGAAAGTTAAACGAAGGCAGTTATTTGTAATGCAAATGTTACAAAGTAACTGTTACAAAGATTTCTGTCACATTTGATCAATTTAATGCATCCTAATTTATAAAAAAGAAAAAGGCAAACCTTCAATATGTCCACCCCATATCTTTTTAATGGAATCTACATTTAAAATGCACTTCATGAATGAATATTTGTCATTATTTTGTTTTTTCTATTAATAGGATGTACATTAATTATGATTTGGGTATTGATATATTTGTAAATTGTCAATGAAGTAAATGGTCTGTTACTGATTAATTAATTGGATTGATTAGATACACTCGTGTTGAGATGTGATGAATTAAACAGAAAAAAGGAATCGTTTCAATGGTATCTGAACACTAAGGAAGGTCCTGCGTGACCGAAACGTCTGTTGTTTTTAATATGCACTGAGCACTTTTTGCACTTTATACAAATAAAAAAAGACTGCTAGTATCTCAGTGTGTAACCCTTTTGTTTGGATACACAGCAAACGAATTTCAAGAATTTTGCTTTCTGATGGAGGATAGTAGTCATTAATCACACTGAGTTCATTTTACCTGAGAATGAAGACATTCTTCTTCTTTTTATATCCATTGGTAGTGTCAAATTCGCAAATGGCCAAGTTGAGAAGTGGCTCATCGTTATAGGGTGTGGTTTTGTGTCGTGCATCCTTGTAGAAACCGATCTCCCCTTGTTTGAGCACGCAGAAAAGATTTACCCACGACTTGCTGCAGGAGGTGTAAAAGGTTGGGAATAGCTTTGTGAGTTACTAGACTTTTAGCAGACAAACACACTAAGAACTACATTTCTAATACACTACTGGGCCATTACTACTATTGACAAGCCCCTTCCAATATTCAAAATATTAGCTGATCACAATATGGTTATAAATGACAAATTTGTTCCCACAATCTTAAATATTACATCTTTGACTATTCATATTACATTTGAATGACGAAACTCAGTATGCTGTATACAACCCTAACCCTATAATGGATGTAGTGTAAATTCAGTATGTAATAATCCAGATCACTCGAAATACATCAAATTCAGTTAGCGCTCACTCAGTGGTTATTTACCATGATGTACTTCATTTACCAGAATCTAATCTTTCTCTAGCTTGTAAAATGGCAGTGTAGGTCATGCAGCAACAATTTAATGTACAAAAATGAATGTAATTTATGATTGCATACTGTGTTTGTATACTATCTAGCAATGCATACTATTCTGAACACAGTGGATAACATTAGCATAATTACCTATTAGCTTGGTAACAGGATTTCTAGTGTTTTAGCAGTAGCGACAAAAGGCATTTCCATTATTCGTAATAAGATTACAGTGATCGGGGGAAAAATCATGAAAAAAGTCAACAGAGATGATGTCAGGGCATTGCAATCAGTTACTAGCTATTAGCAGCCAGTAAGAAACACACCTGTTTGGGCTTCTCTCTTTTCCCTCCTCTTCGTGCTTCCTGTACAGGAAACCCTCATGATTAACGGTGTGGGTAGGAGGCTGAGGTGTGGATGGGACGCTCTGAGCAGGTGCAGAACGGGACCTCCGTGGCTCCTCGGGTTCTTTTGGACGAGGTCTTCGTCGTGGTTTGGGGCGGTCTCGAGCTCGAGGGCGATCCAGGCGGCTCACTGGTGCAGAGAGGCTGCTGGGTGGTCTGTACACCTCTCCCCTCGCCTGAAAAATATTCTTTGTGAATATATGACGCAGAATTGTTTATTATAAGAAAACAAAAAGTGAATTATAAAATAAATACGAAATGGGTGTATATGAAAAGTATGGAAGTGCTGTACCTTCCATCTCTAAATAAAAATATATAAATACTATACCACACCATTTGTATCAAAGTCTGCATAAGATCATTCATACCTTAACAATAAAATGAATTGGGATACTTAAGAGTCTGAGCTGCTGACTAAAATGTTTAGGGATCAGTCCTAAGTTTCAGAGGATGCAAGGTGACCCAGAAAGTGGAGAATTACTGAGATCACAATTCTGCTCTATCACTATTGTGCCCTTGAGCAAGACACCGAACCAAGGTAAACCAGAGGCACTGTACCTGCAGTAAGTCTACTCTTATTTCTCGTTGGACGACACAAATGCTAGAAAAATCCTAAACCTTTAAATCAGTGGTGTGTGGACTGATTTTCTGCAAAAAGAAAGTCACATACTCTACTGCTGAAAGGTTTGGGGTCATTAAGATTCAATCTTCGTTTAAAAATAAATGACAATTTAAAAAAAGAAACAGTTAAGATCTTACATGGGTACAAAAAAATATATATATATATCAAATAAATGCTGTTCTTTTGAACGTTCTTGAGCACTAAATGAGTATATAATGACTTCTGAAGGATCACAGGACACTGAAGACTGAAGTTTACATAGAAAAAAGTTTTCTTTTTAGTTTAAATTGTAGTAATATTTCACAATACTATAGTTTTTACTTTTCACCGACCCCAAACGTTTGAACGGTAGTGTATTACTATTTGTGTAGATGATGCATTCAAATGGTGAGGGAGAATATGATGCATGATGTGATTTAAATCTATGACAAATATTAAAATCCAATACAGACACGCAACATACATTGCAAGCTTCTCTCTCCTGCACTTGCTCAACAATCTCAGCCATAGTGGAACGCTTCTCCCTAAAAAAACAAATGAAATCGAAAGATGAGAATGTTAGCTACCCATTATCATAAGATAAGAACACACACGCACACACACACAAACACTTGTTATTTGAGCATGGCAGGGACTTTGACTTCTATGTTTTTATATTGAGCTATTTATATTTTCCAGACTCAAACTTAATTATTATTGTTTATATAATATTATTAATATTTTTAATGCGGTTCTGCTTTTATATTTTCGGTTTTCATTTTAATTAGTCATTTAGTTTTTTTCTATTCAGCTTTATTTTAAATTTTAGTTTTCATTTGAGTAAAATTTAAATCACCTCAGCTTATTTTATTTCAGTAAATTACCACAGCACAGCAACTGTTTAGTTAAAAGGTTAGTGGTTACACTTTACAAAAAAGGTCTCATTTGTTAATATTAGTTAATGCATTAACTAACATGAACTAACAATGAACAATATATTTTTACAGAATTTATTTATCGTTTTAGTAACACTTAACAATAAGGTGTCTCATTTGTTGACATTAGTTCATGTTTTAACTAACATGAATAAACAATGAACAATCCATTCATTACACTATTCATTTTAGTTAATGTTAGTTTATAAAAATATAGTTGTTCATGATAGTTTACAGTGCATTAAGCAATGTTAACAATTAATAATAATGGATTAGTAAATGCTGAAATTACCATTAACTAAGATGATTAAATGTTCATGTACATTCAGTACATTAACTAATGTTAATTATATACATAGATACAACTTTATAATTTAATAACGTATTAGTAAGTTTTAAACTTAATATTAACATTAAATTATCTATAATTATTGTTTATGTTAACTAATATAGTTAATTAATGTTAACAAATGAAAGTTTATTGTAACATGTTACAGTTTTAGTTAACAATAACAACATCGTTCTTTACTTATGTTTATTAAGCTTCATTGCAACTGTCAGTTTTACTCTCTTTGTGGGGATCTTTAACACTTACCCAAACCCTAAACGTACCCCTTTTTAGAATAAAAATGTAGCTAATTTCTGAATTATTTTTACCTCTAAGGTATCACAGAAAGGAGGTTTTGTTCCCAAAATACAGCCAAGCAAACACATTTACAGAAAAACTCACCCGGATGGTCTCTTGTCAGATGGCTCTTTCCCAGATTCTGCATCGCTGGAGTCATGTTTCTGTACTCTCTGCCTACCGCTGCCCTCCTGCTCACTGGACGACTGTCTCTCCATTCTTCGACGGTAGCGTTCCTGCCTAACGATCAGCGGGAGCTCGTTAAGTCGTGCCTGGATCTCCTGCTCACTGGAGGTCTGTCGGCCAAGCCGGTACTCTCTCTCCCGCCGCAAGTGATCCATCTGCGGGTCAGAACGGCTACCACGGGGGTCTCTCTGTAAACGGCTGTGGATCATCTCCAGGGAGGGGTCCAGGCCCATTGGAGGAGCTGGCATGTTTGGTCCTCCACCGGCGAGCTGTGCTCGGTGCGCCTCCAATAAAGGTGGAACAGCTTTGTGAATGTGGTTGATTTTAGGCTGATGGCAGTCCGCTTTCAGGTGCTGCCAAGCATATCCCATTTTGGGCTCTACCGCTACCCCCACAGCACCTAAATGGTTCAGGCTGTGGTAGCTTGAGCTGTCCTCTCCTAAAACACCCTGTTGGTTTAGTCCAGTGTAGCTGGAGCTGTTCACCCCCAAGATACCAACTTGTTGGTTTAACCCCTGATAGCCTGAATTATCCAACCCTGAAAGACCCTGTTGTTTTAGCCCATGGTATGTAACACTCTCCACCACGACCCCTGATGGCTGGTTTAGCCCGTGGTAGGAGGAGCCATTCATGACGGGCATGTAGGGGTTCAGGTTAGACCCGAGCCGCTGAGCGAGTGTCGCCATTGTGTGTTCTGTGGCGTGCATGAGGTCCGGCCCGGGCTTGGACTCCAGAAGTGAGTCCTGAAGAGGGTTACGGAAGAGAGAGGAGGACGATGATGAAGAAGAGGAGCTGGGCACAAGACAGGAGAGAGGGAACATCTGCCTGCTGAGGAGAGAGGAGGTAGAAGGTGGCTTGTTCATTTCCTCCTTCATCTTCTCTGCCTGCAGATGGAAGAGAGAGGCAATGAGATAATGAGTGTGTTACATTACTGAAATGGTCCCAGGAAATGTGTGTTTTTATATTAAAGCAGACATAATTATTTACATTTGATGGTTGAAGTATTATGGTACCTTGTCTGTAATAAAGGGGTCATGACATGAGAAATCAAATTCACCTTGGTCCTTTAGCATATAAGAGGTCTTTGTGCCATTAAAACATCCTGCAAGGTTCCTAGCTTAAAACATCCTCCTCGTTATAAACAAAGCATTTATTTAATTAAGCAATAAAAATGGTTCGTTTGGATCTGTGGTGCCAGATGACATTACAGAGGCACAAACATTTGCAAAACACTGCCTCCAGCGCAAGACATCGAGAAATAGTAATCTTCTCGCCATCTCACTATTTCCTCGCCCATTGGCGTTTAGTCGCTTAATGGCTTGACACTTGATTACGTTAAATGCGAGTGTCGTGTCGCGTCAAAAGCAAAGAGAAATTACAATCACTGCCACAGTCTTGTCTACACTGGATACAGTATACAGATGCGCATTCACTTTCAGGCACAGTCCACATGCTTGTGTGTGTCATCAATAGGACAAATGGAGTGAAAGAACATTCGCTTTGATGCATTTAGTTTAAACAGTGTGTTCCCGTCTTTGTACAGATATCAGAATGATTCCAGCTTAAGGAATAATTGGATAGTTTATTCTTAATGGCATCCCAGGTCATGTCTGAGGATTGATCTGAGCATTTTGTTTTGTAAACGAGTCACAGTGTCATGAAGAGTTCACAAAGAAACATTTGTTGAAAGATGAGGTGGAACTAGATCTGACTGCAGCTGCATCACAAACTGTAAATAAATGATTTCATAATGTCTGAAATTACTGATTTTTTTAAGCATGTTGTCAAAACACATGCAACAGCAAGGGGGCAATGATACCGTTTCCTATGCAATGACGTTAGCCAATCATAACAGTGGCTGTTTTCTTACATGCCTTAGAGCAGTGGTCTCAAACTCAATTCCTGGAGGGCCACAGCTCTGCACAGTTTAGCTCCAACCAGCTCCAACTCACACCTGCTTAGAAGTTTCTAGTTACCCTGAAGAGCTTGATTAGCTCAATCAGGTGTCTTTGATTAGGGTTGGAGCTAAACTGTGCAGAGCTGTGGCCCTCCAGGAATTGAGTTTGAGACCAGTGCCTTAGAGGATGCACTCCTTAAAAACAGATAGTTTTAGACAGGGTCAAAATAAGAGTTGAAAAGATTTTTTAGGCATTATAAGTAAACCTCAAGGAACAGGTTAAAATATTTTTTATGGTCTAAAACATGTTCAATGAATCAAAATTTTAAAATATGCTGCCCCTAGGCAATTTTTGTTTTATGTAATAATATTATTAAATGCTTTGCTATCTGTTAGTTGCTCAGTAGCTTTTAGTTTCATAGTTGTAGTAATAACAGGTTTGCTTATGACAGATGTCAAATACATGAAAGGGGCACTTCACATATATCTGGGGATACTCTGCGTTATATCATTGCCCCCTCATGGGGCAAATCAAAACCTCTTCAGTGCTGTGCTGGTGCTGTACACATTTGTACATAAGTCTTTGTTTCCATATTGACCTGTCGTAACGAGCTGAAATGATCCTTCCATGTAGACGCAGCCTTCCTGAACGCTTCATGGCGGCGAATCAGCTCCTCCACCTCGTCTGTCCCGCCCCCTGCCTCACGGGTATTTGGAGTGATTGGTTCCTTGATTGTAAGCCAGGACTGCTCTGCCGATCCCAGCTGGGTAGACTGCAGCCTCTGCTGGGCTGAAGGGCAGAAATAAAGCTTGTAGGAAGGATCTGATTGGCAGACCTTTACCATGACGTTACAACAATGTCATCACTGACCTTGCTGAAGCTTCTCCCAGTGCTGTTCCCATCGCTCATTTAGATCTTTCTGCTTTGCCATGATGTACTCCAGCTTTTCCTTAACCTGGATCAGAGGATTTGTAATCATTTGTGAGCAAAGCACTGATCGCAAATGATGCATGTTCAATGCAAAATGCAAAAGTGTATTTAATGCAAAAGTACTTTTATTTAATAAGGACGCTTTATATTAAAAGTTAAGACATTCATAAAGTTACAACATATTTTAATTTCACATTCTATTCTTTAGAATTTTCTGTTCATCAAAGAATCCTGGAAAAAAAAAAAATCATGATTTCCACAAAAACAGATGGACACTGGACTGGAGTAATGGCTGCAGAAAATTGAGCTTAGCCATCGCAGGAATAAATTAAATTTTAAAATATATTAAAACTGAATAAAGTTATTTTAAATTTCAATAGTATGCCCCAATATTATTGTTTTTACAGTATATTTGATCAAACCCTTGGTGCTCATGAGATTTTAACAAATAATAATAATAATATAAAATAACAAAAACAGCCTGTGACATTAAGCTCAGATAAAGCCAAACTTTAAGACATCAGCCTGATTATTTGTGTTTTTGGAAAATGTGTTGGTACCTGAATGATCCACAGCTGTGTTTTTTTTTTTTTTGAGTGAAGTTTATATTTAGTGAGTCCCTTGTTTGTCCTGAACAGTCTCTCTGCAACTATTTCAGAGGTTTCAAATGCTCACTGCTGCTTCAGAAGGAAACACAATGAATTAAGAGCCAGGGGTGTAAACTTTTGAACAGAATTAATTAATTTAGTATTGCCCTTCAGAAGCTACAGAAGATTCGTACATGTTCCCCAGAAGACAAAATAAGTTACATTTACCCTGATCTTCAAATTCAAAAAATTTTCACACCCCGGCTCCTAATGGATAGTTTTTCCTTTTGACGCATTAGTGAGCGTTTGAACCTTCTCTAATAGTTGCATGAGTCTCTCAGTTGTCCTCAGTGTGACAATTTCATACAGTCATTGTTGGAAAGGGTTGAAATACACAAAAAATGCTGAAAAATCAAAGAATTTTTGGACAACTATCACTAAACAAAAAAAAAATAGCTGTGGATCATTAAGGTAACAACACAGTATTAAGAATCAAGTGTATGTAAACTTTTGAACAGGATCATTTTTATAACTAATTTTGTCCTATGGACTATATGTAAACATCTTTGATGTGACATATCCTATTCAGGTCAGTACTAAATAAAAATGACATAAAATTGCATTTTGTATGATCCCTCTTATTTTGGAACAATATTTTAGAATTTTGCAGATGCTGCAAGGTGTATCTAAAATTTTGACTTCAACTGTGTGTGGTGAAATGTTTTAAGGTATTCAAGGTATGGGTTTAGTGTTTGAGTATTTGTGTACCTCTTCAGCTGCAGGGTTGCGTGCAGCGAGCAGCATCTTTCCCATCTCCACGCAATGCACAAAGTTCTTGCTCTTGTTATCTATCTTACTCTTCAGATTCTGATGTTGGGACATCATGCCATCCAGCACAGAGAGGTCCCTGACACGTACACAAGCACCCCCCCAACACCAAAGCCCACGCCCAGACACAAACAAGAAACACGCACACACATTATCCTGATGTAAATTGTCTACTGTGATTGGTTTAAATCCAATTGTAGATTCAGGATACTTCAGATGGTTTTATAATTGATCTGGTACCTGGCATCATCAGTCGAACCAATCTGTCCCATGATTCCATCCATCCACATGCTCAGTTCCCGCACCACAGCGAAGAACTGGATCTTATCGGTTACTGTTGTGACCTGCACACGGCTGCCCTCACATGCAACAAGGAGCTCTTTCCAGGCCTGCATCACTTCCTGCTCACGGGACAAAATGGCATCTGCCTTCTCTCCAGCATAAATTGCACGCAGCTGAGCTGCGTTTTCTTGCAGTTGGCGCACCTGAAGTAAAAGTAAAAACATAGGTAAAATTACTTGTCTCTATTTACTGACACCTGGGGTCATCTAAATAAATTTGTCACATAAAATGTTATTTGTTATTTACAACAGCATTTTGGTGGCACGTTACAAAATAAACACATCTAAAATTACGAGATTAAAGTCGTAATATCTTGAGAATTTATTCGAAATATTTCGAAAATAAAGACAAAATTCTGAGAATAAAGTTAAAATTTTTCACACAGCTTAGTTTTCAAACAAGGAGATCAGACACAATAAAAAAAGTCTCATTGTAATAGGAAAGATGACTGATTCACATGCTGCTTAAACCAAGTCACGCCCCATTAAAGAGTGTGAAAAACACATTATTTTAATAGACATATTGTTTTTATTTTGCTATAAAACTGACAAAATTTGAAAGCTGAGGGCCATTTGCATACGCAATAGGTGAGAATATACTCTCAAAATATTATGACTTTAATCTCATAATTGCTATGAAATAATTCTCGTAATTTTGACTTTATTCTCAAAATATTTAGATTTTATTCTCGAAACATTCCGACTTTCTAATAATTTTTTTTCTTTATTCTCATAACTGTGACTTTATTGTTGAAATATTTTTACTTTATTCTCGTAATGTTTACTTTATTCTCAAAATATCTGACTTTATTCTCAAAATATTTAGACTTAATTCTCGTTTTTCTTGTAATTTCGACTTCTAAAGTGCCTTTGTAGTTGTAGTTCACCAAATGCTTTTTTATTAAATCCTTTAATAAAACTATTAAAACTACTACTGATTAAACAATTTAAATTCAATTTAATTAACAGCTACTTGTTTACCTCATTCTAATTGATATTTTATAGAAGCTTGTTTCAGCCATGGGATAGAAAAGCCTTTTTGACTTTTTCCTCTAGCAGAGTTTATATCTCATAATTCTGACGTTTTCTTGCAATCCTGAGAAAAAAAGTCAGATATGTGAGATATACACTCAGAATTTTGGGAAACTAAGAATAGTGACATATAAACTTGCAGTTCTGAGGCAAAAAGTAAGAAATGATAGATAAACTCGCAATTGAAGACGAATAGTCTGAACTGTGAATTATATATATATATATTTTTTTAACCAGTGGCAGAAACAAAAAAAGAACAGAAATGCACATTGTAAACTTGAAATTTAGGGGGGAGAAACGTCAAAATTGCCAGATGTAAACTTAGAATTGTGAGAAAAAACGACTTGCAAGATGCAAACTTAGAATTCAGAAAGAAAAAAAATTGAATTTCGAGATGTGAACTTGCAATTACAATACAGAACTGTGAGAGGAAAAAAACAGCAATCACCTTTTTTATTTTTATTTTTATTCTATGGTGGCAACAAGTTTTCATAGTATTCTGCACTGTGTGATGGTTGTAACTGTGTTTCCGAATGTTATTATGCTCATGGATTGAAATGGGAAGCACCCCTTGCTGGGTCAGGAGGATGAACCAGCCTAAACACTTATTTATCACGACTGCTGCACCTGCTCAGAACAGGTGTTGTTGTTTTGTGTGTGTGTGTATTAGTGTGTGCCTTACCTGTGAGACCAGCAGCTGTAGGGAGTGCTCAAAAGAGTGCAGGAGTCTCTGCAGTGTGCCAGGGTTGGCCGAGCTCACCTGACATGACCTCACCTCTGGCAGTTGTCTCATTTTTCCCTCAATCTGGACAAGCACCTACAAAACACCAACACAGACACATTGATGATTCCTCATATTGCAATGAACTGTGAATGTGTTAAAAAAAAAATGTGTTTTATGCCTGTATGTGTGCTTGTATACCTCCTGACAATCGGTGAAGAATTTGTGTAGCTGGTACGAGGCCGCAAGCATCTGCGCTCTGGTCTCCATGAGCTCCAGAAGATCTGCCCAGGACTCATTCAGCCCGTCTTTCCACTCTGCAATGGTGGCAGCATCAGAGTGACTGCAGTCAATCATCTCATTCACCATCTTATTGACTGAATCCATCTGTTTCTGGCCGACTGCACGGGTCTCAGTGGAGAACTGAGTAAAGCTGCTCTGCAGAGCCTTGGAAAATTAAACAGGACAAGAAGAGATGTCAGAGATGAGCTCACAGAAGTATAACAGTATAACAGAATGCTCAACATGGCAAAACAATACCGAGGGACTTGGTTTTATCCATCTGGAACATTAAATGTGGTATCACTTTCCTTCAATAACCTAAACAGCTATTTGGTTAACATTATTTCCAGCCTAAGTGACATTAGCAAGAAGATTTCTCAGTGGCAGAGTAATGAAAAAGGTGATTAATAAAGTATACAGGCTCGATCTTGATATCGGTATACTGCATCCCTGAGTTAAAAACACTTGACATTGTGTGTGTGTGTGTGTGTGTGTGTGTGTGTGTGTGTGTGTGTGTGTGTGTGTGTGTGTGTGTGTATGTCAGTCGGTGATACCGAGACATGCTCCAGGTCCTGGCCGAGTTCAGTGGAGCTGGCGACAGCCTCCCTCTCAGTGATCCATTTCTCCAGCGCCTCCACCTCTCGCTTCAGCTGATACAACCAGTATTGCTGCTCCAGCTTGGTTTTCCTCTGTTCCACCAGGTCTTTTAGAGATACATATAGCCGGTCTATATGAGCCTGCTGTTTGGTGATTTGCTCGCTGAGACAGAGATGAGTGAGAGACAGAGACAGACAGTGGATAATTCTGGTTACACTCTGTCCTTAAAAACAGTTAAATCTGACATTCAAATTTTGGATATTATTTAAATATTAACACACTTTAAAAGAACAGTTTTCTATTTTAAAATGCTATTTATTACTGTGATTGCAAAGCTGAATTTTCAACAGCCATTACTCCTGTCCTCTGTGTCAAATGATTCTTCAAGAGTTAGTTCACCCAAAAATGAAAATTCTGTCATTAATTACTCATCTTCATGTCATTCCAAACCTATAAGACCTATTCTTTGAAAACACAAATCATCTTCAAAACACAAATTAAGATATTTTTGATGAAATCCAAGAGCTTTCTGACCCTGCATAGACAGCAACACAACTACCATGTATTACGGCCAAGAAAAGTAGTAAGGACATTGTTAAAAGAGTCCGTGTGCCATCAGTGGTTCAACCAAATTGTTATGAAGCTATGAGAATACTTTTTGTGTGCAAAAAACTTTATTCTTTCTTCTGTTCCCTGTAAGACTCCACTGCAATTCAAAAGAGTACCATGATGCATATGTGTGGTGCTGCTAAAACAAGAGTCAGTGTTCTAACGTAAAACCGGGATGCACTGCGCCTTGTTTACAAGCAAAATACGATACACGCTCTATATTTAAAGTTCTTCATAACAGAGAGGATGACTTGCAATTTTTGGCAAAGCCTTACTTATTTATCCCAGAATATACAGACCATGAACTATGAGAGATGGACGTTCTACGTCAGAACATCAGCTCCTGTTTCAGCAACATCACACGCATGCTGCGTCTGATACAAAAGAGAAGAAACTGTTGATTAAAGTTTTTATTTTTGTTTTCTTAGCCCAAAAAATGTATTCTCATAGCTTGATAATACATAGATTATCGTAGCTTCATGGCTGAACCATTGATGTCACATGGACTATTTTAAGTGTCCTTAAAGGATTAGTTCACGTCCATAACAAAAATTTACAGATAATGTACTCACCCCCTTGAAATTCAAGATGTTCATGTCTTTCTTTCTTCAGTCATAAAGAAATTATGTTTTTTTAGGAAAACATTTCAGGATTTCTCTCCATATAATGGATATGTATGGTGCCCTCAAGTTTGAACTTGTAAAATGCAGTTTAAACACAGCTTCAAAGGGCTCTAAATGATCCCAGCCGAGGAAAAAAGGTCTTATCTAGTGAAACAATGTTTTTTTTTTTAAACAAATTAACAATTTATATACTTTTTAACCTCAAAATGCTTGTCTTGTCTCGTCTCTGCGATGCGCATGTGTAGTCTGTGTAATCCAGGTCAATACATTTGGTTATGTCAAAAAACTTGTTTTCGTCTTCACCTTTAAAATTGTCCTACAATGCTGTTTTACCTTTTTTTGTAAAGGACGTTGATCTTCTATGTATGTTCACTTTGTAAACACTGGGTCGGTACTTCTGCAGTAATGTAGGACGATTTTGAAGTTGGGGAAAAAACGAGATGGGAGTTTTTCGACATACTCTAGCTGTACTGACCCCGATCACATAGACTACGCATGCGCATCGCAGAGATAAGACAAGACAAGCATTTGAGGTTAAAAAGTATATAAATTGTCAATTTGTCTCAAAAATAAGCGATCATTTGGCTAGATAAGACCCTTCTTCCTTGGCTGGAATCTGGGATTTAGAGCCCTTTGAAGCTGCATTTAAACTGCATTTTGGAAGTTCAAACTTGGGGGAACCATACATATACATTAAATGGAGAGAAATCCTGAAATGTTTCCCTCAAAAAACATAATTTCTTTACGATTGAAGAAAGAAAAACATGAACATCTTGGATGACAAGGGGGTGAGTACATTATCTATAAATTTTTGTTCTGGAAGTGAATTAATATTTTAAAGGCACAATATGTAAGATTTTTTTATTAAAATACCCAAAAAACACTAAAACATTGTTAAATATTTTGCTGACTTGTGTACTTGAAGAATGTTTAAATCCAGAGAAATAAGCAATTTTACCTAGTGTAACGGACCGTGTCATTGCGTCACCTGCCAATGACGTCATACACCTTTGTTTTTACAGTTTTATTTTTGTAGAAAACATGGAACTTCAAAGACACTTTAATATGTTATGCTTTTTATTAGACAGGTGACAAACGCACAGGGTAGCATTGTAACAAAACTTTTAACACACTCAAATGAATTTAGTATGATAAAACAGCACTGCTTTTTCCTTCATACACATGACTGGAAGTTGGGGAAGCTGTTGACTGTGGCATAATTAAAAGCTTCTTTTTTTTGAGCCATGTATTGCGTTCATCCTTTATTAGCAATCACTCCAGCGTCCACTGTCTGCTTCCATGACTTTAAGCCCCAACTTGCTTCATACTAGTGACCTTAATAAGTCTTTAATACATTAGCTCATCCATGGACATGATTTCTGCCCGAGTCCCGACTGATTGAATCGGCTGTGGGGGGGGTGAAGACACTTAAGCCTTTGGTTCTTTGTTCGTTTTAATATTCACCCTCGAGTCTAGCAGAAAAAATTACATATTGTGCCTTTTATACCTTTCTGGGCCTTGTATGTGTCAGTTGCGTTGCTGTCTATGCAGGGTCAGAAAGCTCTTGAATTTCATCAAAAATATCTTAATTTGTGTTCCAAAGATGAACAAAGTTTTTACGGGTTTGGAACGACATGAGGGTGAGTGATTAATTGCAGAATTTTCATTTCTGAATGGCTATCCCTTTCAGGAATCAATCATTTTTACTTTTTTCAGAGTCACACATCTATTTATTTACCTGTCTGGATGTCCCAACTCAAGCATGCGACGGCACTGCTGGGACAGTGAGCTCACTGTCTCTGCATAATTCTCCACTGTTTGCTCTAAGGCCAACTGCTCTTTCAGTAACCTAAGAGTGCTGGCCTCATCCTACAGACAAAGAGGAGAGAGAGACAAAGAATAAATCTTGGTTTACAAAATGAAAGACAAGCAGACCACATCACACTGACCACAGATCACGACCCTGCTATAGTCTGAAGACTTTTAATAAACACACAAAGATGTCAGTGTATTAACACACTGTAATAAAGTAACTCAAGATTTCTGAGTGTTGTTGTATAAATAAATGGTGCATACATTTCCTTTCTCTTCATTGAGGACCTGAAGTTTCTGTCCACTAAGCCAAGACTCCGTCTTCGCTGCTTGGGTGTAGTACTGCTGGGCGTGGTTCACGGCATCCAGCATCACTGTGCGACGTTCCATCTCTACCTGAAGCACCTCCCACAGCTGCCTCACATGCCCCGCCCCCTCCCGCACAAGCTCCACCTCTGGGGTCCGCAGGGCAGCAACAGTCTCCGCCCTTTCCAGCACGTCCTCGATCCGCCCCCTCTGAGCCTGTATGTCCATTTGCAGCGCCTGCATGCCCAATCATACACACAATTGAGATTTCAGTCAAAGCACTTTGGCCAAACAAAATACATCAGTGGAAACAGAAGCCATGGGAATAGGCTATTAAACACAGGTCAGCTAAATTAAAGAGACAGTTCACCAAAAAACTATTTTATCAATATCCTTACTACCTTTCTGGGTCTTGAACGTGTCAGTTGCATTGCCGTCTAGGCAGGGTCAAAAGCGCTCAGATTTCATCAAAAATATTTCAATTTGTGTTCCAAAGATGAACGAAGGTCTTACGGGTTTGGAACAACATGATGGTGAGTAATTAATGACAGAATTTTCATTTTTGGGTGAACTATCCCTTTAAATATCCACAGGCTTAAACCTCAAGTGTATCCATAAATCTGAAACAAGACTAATGAAATATCAAACAATGACAAGCAATTAAAAATTAATTAATAGTTGGCTTTAAAACTAAAACTTATAAATCAAAACTAATAAACAAAAAATGAGCGACCTTCACAAATTAGGATGATAGTCAATCCAACAGATTGACTAAGTGAATTGATTGACAGACTCTAAAAGGCATTTGTATCATATTTGGCTCTTGACCTATAATAAAGCACTGAGATACATCAATTCCCAGACCTCTCATTTACTCTGCTCCCTCTGTCTTTTATAGTCTTGTAGTTGACGGATGCTGGCAGTAAATATCTTCTTACATCATTTTATGAATGTACAAATCACGTGCATGAACATACAGAAGATGTAGAAGTTACATCAGATGAGTTGCATTTATCCGTAATACATATGGTGTCCCAAAACCAGACAAAACCTTCATTGTCTCAATGCAAAGAGTAGTATTGACTGTTTAAGTCATGTGATCAATGCTAACCTTTCAAATTGTTTAGATCGTCACTTTCTCTGAAATAATTTGGGTAGGTGGACATATGAAAACCTGAATTAAGGTAATATAAAAGTTGTGCATTCTTTGGCATTCATAATGATTTTAGTCTGAAAGCTGTTCATTTAACACATTAATTGAATGTGATTGATTGTAAAAAAAAAAAAAAAAAAAAAAAAGGAAGCACTGTGATTGTCTTTACTCTTTATCACAGAAAAACTACTGCCTGGCTGAAAATGTACTAGAATCGTGTCCTATATCAGTGTTTAGAAAAGGGATACAATAGTTTTTCTTTCAAAAGGTTTGTGACTCTCACCTTATGGTTGATGATTAAATGTTGGACACTCTGCAAATTAGTCCCATATTCTGTCGATGAGGCCAAAAGTAACCGATCCTGAATCCACACCTAAAAAATCCAAAATACAGAAAGAGAGGACTTTAGGTACAGTACATAAATAAATGTGATATTTTCCCTGCACATGCAGAAATCACAGACTGACATTTCATGTTTTAAAATGAAGAAATTAAATAAGCCATAAATATTAGTATTGTAATTTTACAGTTTTACTGTATAATAAAATTATATTATTTTTCTCAAATAATCTGCATTTTTTATTTTATATAGCAATAATAATAATATTAATTATTATTACTATTATGATTTCTATTATTATTACACATTTATATTGATATATAATCACAACAATTTTGGCCAAATTTTGCAACTCTACAAACAAACACAGCAAACCTGGAGCTTTTTTTTTAAATCACATTTAAGATTGAATAAAATTGCTATTTATTTTTTCTCAGTTGTTTTTAGCATGAATTTATGCAACTGCTAGAAACTGATAGTTGTTTGCTAACATTCAATGGAGTTAATAAGTGAATGGATTGCTAGGCTGTACTGGGCAGTTGATCTCACCTCAAGATTATGATATTCTGGTTCCTAAATATGGTTTGGGTTCCTTAAACGAGAAGTTCACTTCCAGAACAAAAATTTACAGATAATTTACTCATCCCCTTGTCATCCACGAGGTTCATGTCTTTCTTTCTTCAGTCGTAAAGAAATTATGATTTTTGAGGTAAACATTTCAGGATTTCTTTCTATATAGGGGACTTCTATGATGCCTGCGAGTTTGAACTTCCAAAATGCAGTTTAAATGCAGCTTCAAATGGCTCTAAACGATCCCAGCCGAGGACGAAGGGTCTTATCTAATGAAATGATCGGTTGACACAACTTATATACTTTTTCAACCTTAAATGCTCGTCTTGTCTAGGTCCGTGTGTACTCTGTGTATTCTGGTACAAGACATTTAGGGTATGTTGAAAAACTCCCATCTCATTTTCTCCTCCAACTTCAAAATTGCCCTACATTGCTTTTAGCTTTTTCGTAAAGGCCGGTTGAGGTCGTCGTCTTTGCACGTTCACTTTGTAAACACTGGCTCTGTACTTCTGCAGCAATGTAGAACAATATTGAAGTTGGAGGAGAAAATGAGATGGAAGTTTTTCGACATACCCTAAATGTCTTGAACTGTAATACACAGAGTACACACAGAGCTAGACAAGACAAGCATTTGAGGTTAAAAAAGTATATAAATTGTCAATTTGTTTAGAAAATAATCGTTTCGCTAGATAAGACCCTTCGTCCTCGGCTGGGATTGTTTAGAGCCATTTGAAGCTGCATTTAAACTACATTTTGGAAGTTTAAACTCACGGGCACCATAGAAGTCCACTATACTACATGATGGTGAGTAATTAATGACAGAATTTTTCACCATTTTCATTGTTCTTCTATTACTTAAATACAACTTTACTCTTCAACAAGCAGCAGGATTTTAAATATGCATCATGTCCACAGTGTAATATGTGCACAATTTAATACTTCAGGTAACAATGAGAAAATAATAATAGTGATGGTCGCCTTAAGAAGCATCACAAACTATACAGAGTAAAGAAAGAGCCACTTACAATCTCATCCTCTAGGTCCTGGGTGACTTGGTGCATTTCCTTTGAGGCGAGAAGGATCCGCCTCCTTTCCTTCAGAGGCTCAATAAGACGCACAATTCGGGTCTCCGTTACGCATCCTTGTTCTTCTCCCTCTAGTCTCCGGTGATCAACACTAGCTCTGACTTCACCAACACCTTGATAAAGCTGCATCTGGGCTTCCATTGACTAAGAGACGAAGACAAAGTGAGTTTACAAATGGTTTTACAATTTTCCAAATCAAGAAAAAACATATAGTGGCTGCTGCTGGTCTCACTTGTATCCTCTGGAGTTGCTGGCTGAAAGTGGGGCGGGGCTGAAGGAGGGTGGGTTGAGTGCTGTGGGTGGAGCCTAGTGTGGGCGGCTGCTCCTGTATGGCGTTGAGATGCTGGTCCAAGTCGATGAGGGTATTGGTGGGCAGGTCGGTAGTGCGGTGGTTCTGGGTTTCAAACAGCTGGCGGGCCTTGACTTTGGTGGTGTTCTCCAGGTGAGACCAGCACTCTCTGATTTCCTTCAACTTCACCTCCACCACCGATCGCAACTCTGGCTGCTCCTGGATCAGCTCCTCACCCTCCTACACATACAAATGTAACACAATCCGCGTACGTGTTACTGCTCTGACCCTCAACCTTCATCCTTGCCAGTTTATGCCCGTGTGTGTACGTGTAAGATGGAAAGAGATCAAAGTAAAGAGAGTATCTGTCTCTTCAGAGCCATGGCTGAAGTCCAGCCTCCTAAAATAGGGCGCCATCACACACACAAGCACACACACTCACTGTCTCTCTCTCTCTGCATCAGTGTGTAAAGGTTCATTCTTCCCTGCAGAACCACATGAAATTAAATTCACTCCTGATTCTCTTTTCAAAACGATCTACATCCCTCTTTCCGTCACAGAGCTGTCACTGTGTGTGTGTGTGTACACGTGTGCGTGGCCCTACGTGTGTGCGTTTGTGTTTCATAATGCAGTGCAGCATTTCTCCTTTTGGCACAAGTCGCCTGCTCCCCTGTACTGCAGAGAGGGAAAGAGTGTGTGAGAGAAGGAGAGAGAGAAACAGATGGAGAAACAAAGAGATAAAGGAAAAAAAGGAAAAGGGGGACGTTTGGATGGAAAACAAAAAGATGAGGAAGAAGATGAGACTGAAGGTGGAAATTAAAATTTGTGCTGGATGCTAAAGTATTCCGACTGGCTGTTAAGCATTGCTAGGGTGTTCTAGCTGGTTGCTAGGCATTGTTAGATGTCTTAGCTGGCTGCTAGAATTTTCTAGCATGGCTAAGCCTATCTGGCTGTTTGTTAGGGTGTTTAAGACAGTTGCTAAGGAGTTATAACTATAGATAATGTATATGTAGATGTCTGTTTCTATAGGCGCTATATGCAAGCCGTCTGCAATATTGTATGTGAATACTCAAGAGCAAGCTGACTGTGCGTCTGCGACTGTGGTTATACATATGTATATCTGTATCTGCAACCGACTTCAGCAGAGGATTTTGCTAATACTAACACAATACAACAAATCAAAAGCCGTTAGCTAAAAGAATATTAAAAACATACCATAGTTCAAAAACTTGTAACATTGAGTTAAAGGAGCAATTCACTTCCAGAACAAAAATTTACAGATAATTTACTGACCCCCTTGTCATCCATGATGTTCATGTCTTTCGTTCTGCAGTCTTAAAGAAATTATGTTTTTTGAGGAAAACATTTTAGAATTTCTTTCCATATAGTGGACTTCTATGGTGTCTGTTTGAAATTCCAAAATGCAGTTTAAATGCAACTTTAAAGGGCTCTAGACGAGAAAGAAGGTTCTTATCTAGCGTAACAATTGGTTATTTTCTAAAAAAAAAAAAAGAAAAAGACAATTTATATACTTTTTAACCTCAAATGCTCGTCTTCTTTAGCTCTGCATATATTCTGTAATTTTAAAAAAAAAAATTTTTGAAAATAATCGATCGTTTCACTAGATAAGACTCTTCTTCCTTGGTTGGGATCGTTTAGAGCAGGCACCACAGAAGTCCACTACATGGTAAGAAATCCTGAAATGTTTTCCTCAAAAAACATAATTTCTTCACATGAACATCTTGTTCTAGAAGTGAACTTCTTTAATTTTAAACCAGCATATTTTTCCCAGTGAAAGTTTATACTTGCTCTGGTTAGTTCTAAGGTTGTCTAAGGTGTTCTGGCTGGATGCTAGACATGGTTAAGTGGTTGCTAAACATACATTAATTTCTAAGACAAACAGACATCTACTCAAATGGATGACAGCCACCATTTAAATTTCAGCAAACAATTGGAGTAGAAACGTTAATATTCACTTTTTCTTCTTGTAAGAGCAGGCACAGCCATTTGTAAATTTTATGGGTATGATTTCCAGTTTCACCTGTGTCCAGCTATTTTTAGCTGTGCAAAACAGCTCGTTTTGCTGCTTAAAATTGCAAATTGGTGTGTCTTACCATATTATTTTAATGTATTGTCTTAATTATGACATATTATTATAATTATCTCACCCATAGGCTTACTACCGCGTTAAAGAATAAGGTGGATAGCATTAACAAGTTTATATAAAAGCTATGTTATATGTATGTAAATTTAGATGTTCATGTTTTTTGAGTGTTAATTATTATATTTAAAAGTAGGGAGCAACTAAAAGTACTCTGCTGGTTATTTTAACCTCTAATATTACACTGATGTACTAACTGATATGCATATTTTACAGCATTAGCTGAGAAAGATTTTTTCCTTAAAAAACGACTTACTGCACCTGATATATTTGAATAGATGGATTAGAAATAAATCAAGATCTTGTATAAAAAATTGCATCAAATCATAAAATCAGTGTCAATACTCAGCCCTGATAGATAGATAGATAGATAGATAGATAGATAGATAGATAGATAGATAGATAGATAGATAGATAGATAGATAGATAGATAGATAGATAGATAGATAGATAGATAGATAGATAGATAGATAGATAGATAGATAGATAGATAGATAGATAGATATAATACATTCATTTTTAGTACTTAATTAGTACTACAAAGTACTTAATCTGCATATGTGTGTGTGTGTATGTGTGTGTGTGTGTGTGTGTGTGTGTGTGTATAAAAGACGGAGAGAGTGTGTGTGGGTCTAGAACTATTATTGTGCACAATATAGTACATCATGTGTTCTTGTGAATGACCTGGTGAAACAAGGAGGCAAGGTCAGCTCTAAGGACATCGTCATGTTCTGTGATTGGTCCAGCCGCCTGTCTGTCATTGAGGATGCTGAGCTGAGTGAGTCTGGAATTGGGGGAGGGGGGCGGGTCTCTTCCAGAAGGATGAAGAGTGCTCCAATCACAGTGGGACGTGGTGTCATTGCTTCTGCTGTTTCTCAGGTTACAGCCTCATTAACTCACGTTTCCGCGGCCACGTACCACTATCTAAGAGTGAGCGCGTTTGTGTGTGATGCTGTAATTGCTCTCAAGTCAGGCAGTTCCTCAGGGCTACAGAAATCAGGTTCAGGAAATACTGGCAGCCATCTTAGTCCAGCTAAACATGAAGAAACTTGTTCCTGCAAAACATGCTATTTCTGACAACATTTCTGATACGTATTGGCATGACAAACGTAACATATCCACCTTATTTTTGCGTTGGAGCGGCTATTTGTCAATTTAATGGGTCTGGCTTCCGGTCTCATCCGTCATCTGTACAAAACAGCTCGTTTTACTACTTGATATTAAAATTGGTGTGTCTTACCATATTATTTTAATGTAATATTATCCTAATTATGATCACACTGGTTTGTAGTGCAAATAGTTTTACCATTTACTGCACGTAGTTATCCTTCTCGTTATTTCCCTACAGCGGCTAATGAACCGAAACTCTCTCCCATAGGCTTACTTCCACGTTAAAGAATAAGGTGGATAGTATATATATATATTTTTTATTTATTTTTTTGTTAATTTGCTTAACTTTTGATGTACTGTAACAATGCTTGTGATTGCTCAAGTGATTAGACTTGAATAAATTCAAAGCCCCCCATTACCGAAAAATGAATATACACTACCAATCAAAGAGAATGGGGAAGTGTGTCCAAACTTTTGACTGGTAGTGTAGATAATATGAAATGTATGAACTTAAGAATTTTAAATAATTAACCTTATATTTCAAAAACTTGACCCTTATTGACTGGGTCACAAATGTATATTCTCCAAAAATGCTTATGCATTAATAGACATCTAGAATTCTACAGAATAAAATATTCTAAATTTTAAATTCTACAATGACCTGCATATCCGTAAAACAAATCCTAGATTTCTGACACAGCTGTGGTCCTGAAACAAAATCCTGAAGAACAGGGAGAGAAAAGGAAGCATGTTCCAGATTGCACAGAAAGCAGAATTAGACTCTCCTTCTTCAAACCAAACAGAACAAGCAAACGTCTGACAATTCAAAGTCAAACGCACAACACCAAAAGACATAAAACTTTGACCTGACTTAGTGAAGCAAAAACTATTTTCTACACAACGACACAGAATGTTCAACGTATACACGTACTCCCATGCATCTGCTGATGAATCTAATTCACTGCAGGATTTAGATTATAAAAAGCTATTTTACTCATGAGATTGGTTTGCATGTTTGATATGGTCCACTGAAATCGCTTGAATAAAGCTTGCTTTTAAAAAATGCTGGCACTCCAGTACCAGAACAACATTAATCACAAGTTTCACAAAAGGCCTGGAGATACATGAGAGTCACACCCACAGAGAGTAGCCGAGAAGCTGCTGATTTCCACTGGCATTTACAGATTGAGAAAAGAAAAAATCGTGCCATTTATTATAGTTGCGGATATTATGTAATACTATGACATTAGACTTTCCCAACCCATGATCTGACACTGATCCATGTCACATTAAGGCTGGGCGATCCATTGAATATTCACAATACATATTCACAGTGACTTTTATAATGATATCAATTTATGCAACACAGACAATACAGTGATAATTTGATGTGCCTTTTTTATTTGCACCATTTTTTTTTTCATTTCCCAAGACTACCTGTCTTTAGACTAGTACATTAGCAGTGTAGATGATGTTTCAGTAATGTTCACTTAAGACTGATTGTAAAGGATTAGAAAGCTGCAGTAAAAATAAATAAATAAATATATATATCAATAAATGTGTATTATTTATTATATGTATTACTGTGTTGGTGTTTATAAATTATATATAAGGGCACAGAATTGGTGCAAACTAATACTAGTATTCAAATCTTAGATGTTTACTAAGATCCTTCTATTATCTACTGAAACCCACAATAATATTTAAAATATCAGTAAGCTTAATATATAAAATCATAATTTATTGAGTACTTTCAATTGGGAGGTGGCTGTCCTGAACTTCCATTGTTGTTTTTAAAAGTTTATTTTTAATTCTTTTTATAAATAATTATTTTATATTTTCTTTGTAAATTAAGAAACTTTATGTAAAAATTATTTTTCGCATTTTTCATGTCACTATACTGAAAAAATACTGTGTATTTTTTAGTCCATTGGCTAAGGCTGATTTTAACTACACCCTTAAATTTATGATCAGGAAATATTTCTGTGTCCCCCTCTGAAAATTCTGTGTGTAACTTTAAGGAATGATACTACCGAACACTTTTTTTCTATAATTAAACACTTTTTTGGGAGTTATTCCACAACAGTTAGTTTTTGTATGTGTGCCACTGTTCACAGTGGAACTGTGCTAGCTAACCATGTGCTGATTAGCATCTTTGAGCTAGGTTCAAAAGTATCTGCACTGTCACTACCGAAACAGTCATGACCGAAACATGTCATTATTGTTTCGGTAGTGACAAAAGGGAACACGTAATCCTTTATTTGGAGGAAATAAACAAAATTTTAGTACAGTTATACAATTTTTTGTATTTTAGTATGTTTTAGTAGTGTTTTAGTATGTAAGTTAAAATTCTGTAATGTAATGTGGTCGCTACCAAAGCATTACTATCACTACCGAAAATGTGCTTCACGACCAAAACGGGATGTTTTGTCAAAAATAAAGTATACTGAATTATCAACTAAGATGTTATGATAGTTTTTGGTTCAATGTATATTAAAACTAATGAATCCTTAAATTTGAAATCAGTATGATCAACTATTTGTCTTTTACAAAGAAAATTTGGATTCAAAATACAACAAATCTCATAGATTACACTTGAAATATTGTTAATAATGTAATTGTTATTAATTTACTTCTTTTAAAAAATGTAATAAAAATGCAAAATATATATATTTACGATGTAGATGTAAGCAAAATCTTAATAGGTTAATATAATCCTTATAATAAAATGATTATTAACCGTGTTTCACTAGTGACAAATTTGGGGAAATATTCCCTCTGAAAATACAATATGAAAATTAAATGCACAATTACTACAAATGAGTACCTTGGATATTATACAATATGCATACAAACAATTTGTTAGGAAAAATACTTTTTTTTCCAACAGGTTTCCAACCCTGACTTTGGACCTAATTTGTAAAAATGCTCTTAATGAAAAACGGCGTGGATAACATGGCTTTATATTTATATTATTCTTACTTTTTTACATTTTTGAATATACCTGCTAAAATATCTGTTTGTTTGAAGTGTTGATCTTTCTTTCTGATAAAAAAAATCATAATTTTGTGCCATTTCAAAAAGAATATATATAATATTTCAGATATATAAAGATTTTCTAAGTGCATAAACCAGTCTGATTGCTGTCTGAAAACTGATTGTTGACTAGACTTTAATAATTCCAGTAAAAGCACTTCTCCTCCAGGCAAGCTCTGACACAGAAGTATCAGAAAATAAACAGGAGTGACATTTAAAAATCAGCTTGAATAAAGATTAGCTTAATTATTACAAAGTGCATCAGCCTAGAGGCTATGGAGTTTACAATCTTACATCATGTATTCCTTGGCGAACTGTAAATAGCAAACTTCAATAGTGATACATGGAAAGAAACATGAGAAGAGAAAACAAGGCCAAAACAGAAGGATAGCAGGCCCACGACATCTAATAAAGCACTCAGAGTGTTGTAATTCAGAGTATTGTGGTACAAATCCACCACAAGAACACAGTGACGAATCAGCAACAAGGCATTTGAGATATTATTCACCAAATCATCAATGCAGCAAAATGCATCTGAGATTTCTAGTCAGAGCTGGATCGTTTACCGCTTACAAACACACTATTCAATCAGGACAGAAACCTTGTGGCAGAGCTCCTTCACCTATATTTAATTCTTCTGGCCATCGTAACCACAATGTGATACAAAGACAACACTACCGCATACTAGCACTGATGATGCTGTTCACACAGCATCATACATCTACCATAAAAACACACACTTCAATCCATGGATAATACATTTATATTTGCACAGTTTAACTCTTTAAGGCAATTTAGCATTTGCGAAACATTTAGCACATATCAGTAAGGCTGTGTGTCAGCTTTTCACCCACTGTCAGCATGAAGGAAGAACAGTTGCAGCGTCTATGCAGTCATACAGTGACACACGATGCATCATGTCACATGGTTTCTTGCCATTTTCTGTGATCAGCAATACTAGCAGATATCCCATTAATATCCATCATACCTTTAAACTGATTTACATACTAATCATATTAACATCCCTGCCATCACACAAGGTGCTATGTGGTTTCAGACAATACAAAGTGCCATTCGAAACCCGGCCATCACACTTCAGCCGCACTAGAATGTCCTGTTGTGTATCAGGCCATGATAAGCAATCTTCCAGGACAGCATGTACCGGATCTGAACAGGTCACCTGGGATCAAATATTGTATTGCAGAGCATCATAAGGCACCATAGACCAACTGAGACTGAACATGTTATACAACATTTAATGGCAAGTGATAGTAAAAAAATTTGATGTGAATATACATGCAGATGTGAAGACAATGTGGTTGTACATTAAGGACAGCAGTGGATCCTTCTTTTCCAAAGGCCTACTGCTTTTCATTTCCACTACCAAGCTTTCAATGACCATTGTCACCAAAGCTTTTCCTCATTTACATTGCCAAGGTTTTGAGTAAAAACATCAGCTTCATGCTGACTCTCAGCTCAGCTTAATGAGTACATTGAACGAGCGCTGAACACTGGAGGAAACGTGTCCTACCACCACATGAAGACTAGCCTGAGAAATGTTTAAGCCAACCCTAAATGGGAACACACCAAAAAAATTTAGCTCATACCAATAAGATGATAATTGCTTCATAACCAACACAAGGCCAATAACATGCTAAAATCTAAAATCAACAGTCGTCTTCAATGTCAGATCAGTGTTTCGGTGTTTAAGCAAAATATAAGGCTCACAATTTACGGTATTAAATACATACACTCCTACAAATAAAGGTGCTGTTTCACAAAAAGCTCTTTGTGGCGAAAGAAGGTTCTTTAGATTATACAAATTAAGAAAGAGATGGTTCTTTAAAGAACCTTTGACTGATTGGTTCTTTGTGGAACCAAAAATGTTTCTTCTACACTCTTAAAAATAAAGGTGCTTTAAAATGTTCTTTAAGTGATGCCATAGAGGAACCATTTTTGGTTCCACAAAGAATCATTAAGTCAAAGGTTCTTTAAAGAACCATCTCTTTCCTACCTTTTTATAATCTGAAGAACATTCTTTCACCACAAAGAACCTTTTGTGAAACAGAAAGGTTCTTTAGATGTTTAAGGTTCTTTATGGAAACATTTAGACAAAAAAGGTTCTTCTATGGCATCGTAAAGCACCTTTTTTTGCACCCTTTGATTCCAGATTTTCAAAGTTGCATCTCAACCAAATATTGTCCTATCATAGCAAACCATACATCAATGTAAGCTTATTCAGCTTTCAGATGATGTATAAATCTCTAGTTAAAAAAAATTTGACCCTTATGACTGGTTTTGTGGTCCAAGGTCACATATGTATAATTTTGAGAATATGTAATGCTCTATAATGTAGTGTTATACCTATTAGCATTAGTTGACAGCAAAAGCAATCTAAAATTTTAAAAACAGTATAAATGAGTATCCATAACTAAATATCCAATACCTATTGATAAAATGTGTGTATGATCTGTAATATATGTATATATTTATTTAACTTTGTTTAAAAGTAATACATTTGGAAGTACTTTAGCACTTTCATTTAATGTTGTTTAGCACAGTGGCCAACTATTGTTGTTTTATTGTGCTTTAGAAATAAAATGGTTGATTGAACGATTGAGTGATTGATTGCAAAAAATCAGGCAGGGGTATTCAACACCGAAAATATAACGAAGAGAGAAGAAGAAAGCCTGTGCACTGCCATGTGTGCCATGTCTCTGCTTTTACATGCCTGATGAAGGTTGCATAATCGAAAATTTGCTGTTTCAACAAACATTGGATTTCCTGCAATCTACAGCAATTTGGGGATTTTTTCTTATCTCTAACATCGGTTTAAGAAAAAAACAAACATGCATGATTACAGAGGACACTAGTTCATTAGCTCACTTCCAAATAAACATCCCAAAGTCTACACCTATATGCCAGAATTTGTCCTCAGTCCATCTTTAATCAATCCCAAATTTATTCAAAACCCATTCTTAACCAACCTATAGTGAAGCACTCACCTCAAATCTATTGTCCGTTCATCCTCAATCAAGGCCAAATGTCTTCAACTAAATCACAACCCAAGCTAAATCTGTGCTCGGCCCATTCATAACCAATTTTCAATCAATCCAAATCCTTTTTTCAACCATTCCCAAACCTTTTCTCTATTCTTTCAAAACCAGTCCTAAATCTTTCCTCAAAAGATACTGAATCTGTCCTCAACCCATTCTTAGCTAACCCTGAATCTATTCTCAATCAGTCTTAACAGACTTAGTGTTATTTCCTTTATACTTCTCATGTGCTCTGTAATGTTTTCCACAATTTCCAGAATAAAAGTAAGGCCTAGAAACTGCATTTAAATTTATTAGCCAAGACCAGTCACCAAGGCTGCATTTATTTGTGACCCTGGACCACAAAACCAGTAATAAGGGTCATTTTTTGAAATTAAGACTTATACATCATCTGAAAGCTCAATAAATAAGCTTTCCATTAATGTATTGATAGGACTATATTTAGCTGAGATGCAGCTATTTCTAATCTGAGGGTTCAAAAGCCTTAGCAATGCATATTACTAATCAAAAATTAAGTTTTGATATATTTACGGTAGGAAATGTACAAAATATCTTCATGGAATCTAATACCCTAATGATTTTTGGCATAAAAATCGATCATTTTGACCCATCCAATGTATTTTTGGCTATTGCTTCAAATATACCCATGCTACTTCAGACTGGTTTTGTGGTCCAGGGCCACATTTGATCAAAATTACAGTAAAACAGTAATACTTAAAAATATTTTTACAATTTAAAATATTTTAAAATACAGTTTATTCCTGTGCTGGCAAAGCTGAATATTGAGCAGCCATCATCTCAGTGTTCATTGACATGATCAATCAGAAATCATTCTACATGAAGATTTACATTTCTTATTATTTCCCATGTTTACAGTTGTACTGCTTAATATTTTAATGCAAACCATATAAGGATCATTAGATGAACATAAGTTTCAAAAGAACCGCATGCATTTAAAAAAGAAATATTATGTAACATGTCACCTTTGATTAATTTAATGCATCACTGCTGTAAAAAAAAATCTTTTAAATAAAATGTATTTATATTCTTAAAAATGTATATATATATATATATATATATATATATATATTTACAAAGAAGCTGTGCTCATATAGCTAATGTGTTGGAAAGGACTTGGAGCCCATGCAGTTACCTCAAGAGCACCTTGTGTAAGTAGTGCCCATCTGTATATTAATTTTTCCCTCCTTTATATCATTCCATTTCTTTAATTTCATCCGTTGTGACTCACCTGTTCGATCTTGGCGAGCCATTCTTTGTTGCGGGCCAGTTCGGCCATGAAGGCCTGGTGCTTCATCCATTTCCTGTGCAGCTTCTGAGCTTCATCTCGAGCTCCATCCCGAGCTGTCAGCATCCTATCGGCCTCTGGGAGCTCTGCTCAGCTACACCATACACACATGCACAGAGCAGTCAGCAGACAGCTACGACACAGACACACTCTGTCACAATCTTTTAGCCATCATTTCCACACGCACACAGCACTAGGCCCCATACCCTCAACATCAGTACAACACTGCAGCACCACGAAAAACCTCTTCACCTGCACCACCAGCACACACACGCATCCCAAAAAATGTCCAGAGCAGAGGAGAGAGCAGCACCTCAGCAGAATTTGCAGAAGCAGTGGGGTCTGGAGCTCAGGGGTGGGGGATCCACTGGGTCCTCATGTCCTCCAGGTTAGCGTCCAGGCCCCTGCAGTTCTGCTGCAGTATCCGTGCGTCAGTCCAACGGCTCAGAAAAAACAACCGGTACGCACGCACACGCAAGACAGACACCCACTGAAAGCGCTCGGTCTCCTAGAAATCTTCAGTGAGGAACACACCGGCTTCTCCCTGTAAAAAATCACTGCGTTATAATCCTTCAAGCCACACGAGAACCAAAAGCCGCGTCAGGGGCGAAGCTCTGGTTTCAGCGCTGCGTCCGGAATCGCTACGCCGTCCTGCTGTCGACCTGGGTGGATGGGGGGTTTGGAGGAGGAGTGGGAGGAGTCGCTGATGTGCGTGTATGTTGGGGAGGAACAGCAGATTTAGACACCTAAAGACACAAGTTACCCTCTTTGAATGAGCTCACGCACTCGCAAACATCGTGCTGCGGAGGATGCGACGGCTGAATGGATGCACACGTGTGCTTTTGTGGGCAGATTCTCATGTGCTCTAGTGTGATTGCAATGCAGCATGCTGCAGTCTCTCTCTCTCTCTCTCTCTCTGTCAGCGCAGAGAAAACCGCCTCAATCCTATCAACAGACTTTACTGCAGTGCCTCAGAGTGAGGGAGGGAGGGAGAGAGCAAGAAAGAGGGAGAGGCAGAGAGAACGAGAGAGAGAGGGAAAAAGGGAGGGGGTGGAAGAGGATGAAGGCAAGGGGGGGTGGCAGAGACTGAGGAGAGATAGAGAGAGAAAGAGAAAGAGAAAGGAAAAGACGAGGCATAAGGATGGCACATTGGCTACAAAGGGAGATAGAAATACTGTGGGAGAAACACCTTGTATAGTTAAGAAAAATGGGAAATGGGAGAGACAGGTGTAAAAGGAAGGGAAGCATAAGTGGGTGACATTTTTCAGTGTCACTAGGGATGTTTAACTGCACCGCGGGGGCGGGTGTTTGTCTGTTTTTGCGTGTGTGTGTGTGTGTGTGTGTGTGTGTGTGTGTGTGTGTGTGTGTGTGTGTGTGTGTGTGTGTGTTGGAGGACAGTAAGGAAAAGAGAACAGATTGGTTTAGAAAACAACCACAGGGATGCTGAGGCACTGGAGGTCACAGCCTCAGCAGTAGTGTTGGGTAGTTGCCACAGGGATGTATGTGTGTGTGTGTGTGTGTGTGTGTGTGTGTGTGTGTGTGTGTGTACCTGGTATTCATCACGTTGTGGGGACCAAATGTCCCCACAAGGATAGGAATACCAGTAGATTTTGACCTTGTGGGGACATTTCTCAGGTCCCCATGAGGAAACAGGCTTATAAATCATGCACAATGAGTTTTTTTGAGGAAGTAAAATCTCCTGTGAGGGCTAGGTTTAGGTGTAGGGTAGGTGTAGGGCGATAGAAAATACGGTTTGTACAGTATAAAAACCATTACGCCTATGGAATGTCCCCATAAAACATGTAAACCCAACATGTGTGTGTGTGTGTGTGTGTGTGTGTGTGTGTGTGTGTGTGTGTGTGTGTGTGTGTGTGTGTGTAAGGACATTCAGAAAGGGATATTTGTGTATTGTATGTTACATGAGCACTGAGAAGAGACTTACCTAGGGAGGTGGATTGTGTTATTTTAAAGGTAAAAAGGGACACCCATTGTTTTAGTGGGAGATATCTTGACTGTGTGTCTATAACGAAATCTGTCATCATTTCAAACAGCTGAGTGAGAGCAGAGGGAAGGACACACACGTGTCGCTGTAGCATCGCTGCTTCCGATTTAAAGAGACAGACACGTGTTTTAGAAATGCACACACCCAGGAAGCAGGTTTGGGCTGGAATACATGTGCAGAAATGGATGGATTTTGATTTTAGGAACAATCGAAGCAATTAAGCATCAGTGTTATTAACTGCGGGATTTGGATGAACAAGAAATAAGAGACAAGGATTGTACCGTGTGCCTTACAGAATCTGTATGAAACCCTGTGTGCTCGGCATATTTTTGCTGTTGCTGATAGTCTAATTAAAATTACAGTTTTGTAAGCCTATTACATTTGAGATCACCTATATTCAAGCTAGTTTATGCAGATTATATGAGAGCAAAAAATAATTACAATTTACATTTTAACAGTGAATATATATATACATACACTACCAGTCAAAAGTTTATGAACAGTATGATTTTTAATGTTTTTAAAGAAGTCTCCTCTGCTGACCAAGCCTGCATGTATTTCATTCAAAATACAGCAAAAGCAGTCAAATTTTGACATATTTTTACTATGTAAAATAACTGTTTTCCATTTGAATATATTTTAAAATGTAATTCATTCCTGTGGTTTCAAAGCTGAATTTGTAGCATCATTACTCCAGTCACATGATCCTTCAGAAATCATTCAAATATTCCAATTTGCTGCTCAAAAAATCATTTATTAATATTATTATCTTGAAAACAGCTGAGTAGATTTTTTTCAAGTTTCTTTGATGAACAGAAAGTTCAGAAGAACATCATTTATCTGAAACAGAAATTTTTGTAACACTATAAATGTCTTTATCATAACTTTTGATCATTTTAAAGCATCCCTGCTAAATAAAAGTATTAATTTCTATAATTTCTTTCCCAAAAAATATATTTCCCATAAATATACTGACTCCAAGCTTTTGAATGGTATAGTAAAAACCTTTTATTTCAGATAAATGCTTATCTTTGGATCTTTCTATTTATCAAAGAATCCTAAAAAAATATACCTAACTGTATATGTTAGATATTTATAATAATAATAATAATTATAATTATAATAATACATGTTTCTTGAACAGCAAATCAACATATTAGATTATGATTTCTAAAGGATTGTGTGACACTAAAGACTGGAATAATGATGCTGAAAATTTTGCTTTAATCACAGGAATAAATTACATTTTAAATATATATTCAAATAGAAAGCAGTTATTTTTAATAGTAAAAATATTTCAAAATTTCAAAAGTTTCTGCTGTACTTTGGACCAAATAAATACAGGATTGGTGAGCAGAAGAGACTTCTCTAAAAAAAACATTAAAAATCTTACTATTCGAAAACTATTGACTGGTAGTGTAAATGCAACAACTATTTGTATTTTTTGGCCTTAAAAATATGTTAGAAAAAAATATATATACATATTATAGAAATTAAGAAAAGACTTTAGAAAATTACATACAATTGAAATTATATTTGGCTCATGTTTGTAGGCTGAAAACCTCAACAGTCATTTAAAAAAAATGTTTATAGTTTTATATGGATTTAAAACAAAATAATACACCTAATAAAATAAAAACCTGGTACAATAAAAATCTTTCTAGAATGAGAATGTTCCAGGCCACTAATTAATAATTACCTCCCCCGCTGATTTAATGTTCTTAAAGTAAGCAGACAGTAACTCCGAGATACAAAATCATAAAAAAATGGTTTTGAAAACCTACCACTCAAACAGATCAGAACCGCCAGCCTCAGATCTTGGTTTGAATAGATATGGCTGTACTCCAAAAATGAATCAGTGTCCCATTCTGGCAAGTCTGCAGGTACATGCAAAGGTGGTGGTGAGGAATCATTCAAATTCAAATAAAAACTGTTTTTACTGCTTCTTTTTATGATACAAGTTGCTGTATTATTATGAAAAGACATTAACCATATTGTTGCAGTGTCACTGCATCAGGACATGTGCTAATACTACTAACATTATGCTTAACTGAGGAACACAAATAAGTTTTTTTGTTTTCATTATTCCACTTTTTTTTACTATAAAAAAATACAAATGAAAGGTTCTGTAACCCAATGTGCCTAGTCAAACAATTACAGATTTGAAAAATGACCAAATTGAACCATAAAGCATATATGAGCATAAAAGAAAGTTCGATTACTCACCTTCGTTTTTGTAATTTGCTGGACGTCAGCATAAACTTGTCTCCTTCCCCGTTAAATTAAATCCAGAGGCCTTCAGCTTTTTGGCGCCACCCTGTGGACAATGCACTACCACTACAAGAAATCACATAATCAGGGATGAAATAACAGCAGGGGTTTTCAATCCTGGTCCTAGGGACCCAATGCTCTGCACATTTTGTGTGTCTCCCTTATTTAACACAGCTGATTCAAATCATCAGCTCTTTAGTAGAGAGATTCATGTACTTAACTGTGTCAGATAAGGGATGCATACAAAATGTGCAGAGCAGTGGTCCCCAGGACCAGGATTGAAAACCACTGGATTACAGAATAGTACAAAAATGCAAAAGAAATGTTCATGTGAAATGTTCAGGAACATATGTGAAACCAATGGAAACACATAAGAATTTTACAACAAGCATATCCTATTATATTTCATTTATAGCTTAATTATGTCATAAATAACTAGTTAGCACTACAAATACAGGTACAGCATGCCAAAGAAAGTCACTCACTTAAAGGGGTCATCCATTGTGTCGACTCAGGTGCAGACAAGAATGTCTCTGAGCGATTGAGGTGTTGGATGTAATAATGAACACAGCAGTCATCATTTACTCCTGACATCTGAGCCGCTGAAGACACAGAGGATTTTTAAAAGGAAAACGCCGATCCCGATCGACATATGTCCTCTATGTTCATGCGAAACGTTCCTGATGCAGCTTCACCCACAGCAGAAGTGAGTATAAAGGTTTTTTACGCATCTTTGTGAATGGCTTTTCTTAATAATGTTCTTGTTGGCAAGTTTCGCCGCTAAACGCGGCTAATGTAAACATTACGTCTCATAATCCCAGAGAGGGGCGGGGCGAGCAGAGCTTGTTTGTATTTAAAGGAACCATGTCTTAAAATGAGTTGAGTTTTTGCAGAGCTGATTTTGACAAGGTAAAAGGCTGTTTTTTTTACACTACTAATGAGAATTTTTAACCAAAGTATATTAAAGACTTTTCATTAAGACCCTAAACAATCATATGAACTTGTGGAAAATGAGCATCAGATGACCCCTTTAAAAAGATTTTTTTTATACGTAAAATATGTACAAATATACATTAAAAGGTAAATTGAACAATGGTGCACAAACATTACTGGTTTTCAAAAATATAAATGGCCAGTGTTGTGTCAAGGATTGATGACTCGCCAGTGATCCTGCAACATAAAACTTTGCTTTATATCAAAGCTTTAATATCAACACATGAATGTTAATTTCCTTTTTACCCACCTTATTCTTCAAGGTTAAGGTGACCATATTTTAGTCTTCAAAAAAAGAAGACGTGGGACCAAAAAAAATCCTACTTTTGGTATCAAAATATGTCATTTCCATACCAAAACTACATATTTTACAATCACCGTTTCGCAGATTAATCATAAACACAGCTAAAAAGCTTCCTACCACAGTGGCCATCCTTCACAAAACTAATATCTACCACAGTTTTATCACAGGTAGAATGTAAAATGTTTTAATATACAAGCATTTCAGTCAAATGGAATTTATGCAATATTTAAAACTTTTTACCAACATGAGAAAATCAACCTCCCGCAACAGTTTAAAATCCTGTGGAAAAATATGGATTTGGCAACCCTACATCCAACACAACCTGCATCCAAAGCGATTTAAATACTTTGCATATTGATAGCGACTCTGTGATGTGCAAAAATTATATTCAATATTAGAAATAAAGAAAACAGTCCTGTGCAAGGCTTTAATACAAAAATCCACGCGATGAATGGCGACTGTAGAAAGCAAAAGCCGAATCCCGGACATTTTGGGCGATTTAGGAATCCCAGCTGGACACATTTTTTTAAGTCCAAAAAGAGGTCATTTGGGTCTCACGATGGGAGACTTATAGGGAAATAAAGAGAAGAATAACAATGTGCAGTAAACAGTAAAACTGTTTGCATTACAAACCAATGAGTTCCTAATTAATACGTTAAAATAATATGTTAAGACACACCTATTTGCAATATCAAGCCCACTCTTACGGCAAAAATAAGGTGGATAGGCTTGCAAATCAGACACATTTCCTCAGTCACTGGCCCTTTAACAACTGAGCAACATCCCTTCACACATGCACTGTTTGTTCTTTGTCTTTTCAAATTATTTCACTTTAATTAACCCCATTAATCTGCATGAAGGGAGCCATAGGCGAATATGCACAATCAGGTGTTATTAATCAAAGCTCTAGGACATGCAGCGCGTATTGTGGATGGTTGAGTGGAAGTTTTTTCAGAGGGCATGTCAATCTAAACCCTGAATGTGCAGGCATGATTTTCTAGTAACATCTAGCAGGCTAGTATAATGTGCAAAATGCACCTTGAAGTCACTGGGTCAGGCAGATGTTATTACAGCTCATCAGGAATGACCTAGTGAGTGTCGCCATGGTGATACTGCCGGCCAGCAGCATGCTGCATGTGCCAGTCCCAATCAACTTCTCAGGCGGCCAGAGGGCACACAACAGCACAAGCAGTGTGGTTTCTTTTTTTGCTGGCCGTTTGTTCTCTATACTTATTCACTGACAAAACAAGAATTACAACAAACGTTAACAAATGAGAAATAGCGGTAGAAAAAAAACAGTTGTTTAAATTAAAATATTACCATGTTTATAACCTCATTTCTGATTTCAGTATTCATTACCAGTCAAAAGTTTTTGTTTTGTAAAGAAGTCTGCTCACCAAGCCTACATTTATTTAATCTAAAATACAGCCAAAGCAGTAATATTGTAAAATATTTTTACTATTTAAAATAATTGCTTTCTATTTGAATATATTTTAAAATGTAATTTATTCCTGTGATCAAAGTTAAGTTTCCAGCATCATTACTCCAGTCTTCAGTGTCACATGATCCTTCAGAAATCATTCTAATATGCTGATTTGCTGTTCAAGAAACATTTTCTATTATTAGTATTATTATCATCAATATTTAAAACAGTTGAGAACATTTTTTTCAGGATTCTTTAATACATAGACAGTATAATTTTTTCTGTCAGTATAATTATAGAAAATGAATACTTTTATTTACCAAGGATGCTTTAAATTGATCAAAAGGGATGGTAAAGACATTTATAATGTTACAAAAGTTGATATTTCAGAGATCTTTCTCAAAGAAACCTGAAAAAATATATACTCAGCTGTTTTTAACATAATAATAAATGTTTTTGTTATTATTATTTTATTTTATTTTTTGCTAATCAGAATATTAGAATGCTTTCAGAAGGATTATGTGACTGGAGTAATGATGCTAAAAATTCAACTTTAAAATCACAGGAATAAATTCCATTTTAAAATATATTCAAATAGAAAACAGTTCTTTTAAATAGTAAAAATATATTTTTAATATTTTTAAATGTTACTGTTTTTGCTGTGCTTTGGATCAAATGAATGCAGGCTTGGTGAGCAGAAGAGACTTCCTTAAAAAAAACATACAAAAACTTTTATTCAAAAACCTTTGACTGGTAGTGTATGTTTTGGTCAGTCGTCATTTAGTACAAACAGCAAAGCCATACCTGTTACATCTTTCTTCCTCATTATTTCCACAATAACCACGGCAGATTCATGTCTGTATAATAATAGAGCACACAGGTTACAAAAATTAAATTTAACATAAGAATTCAACACAATTCAATACAACACTGTATATTGTATACTTACTTTCCTGGTCTTTGAAACTCTTCTTTGTTTTTGAGAACAGACTTCCTCAGTGTCGTGATTTCAATTCTAAAATGTTGCAAAAGTACTTTAAATATAAATATTTGTCATTTCTTTTCTTTTCGTTATGAAGAAAATATCATACAAACATCAGCTTATTATGTGATACTGTATGTCGCATTTTAAGTCATTTTAAGACATGTTGATCTTTTTTTCAAAACAATGTTTGGTCGATGACGCACCTCATTGCTTTTTCTGAGTATTTATCAAAAAGGAATTCGCGTTTTAGTCACGTTTCGAAAAAACATAGCCATAAACAGCGATGCCTAGTTACAATCGCGCTTATCCGTGATCTGTGTTAAAATTAGACATAAAACTAAAAAAATAACTACTTATTATTCACACTCGTATGTTTCATATGTATACTTGGTATTTCGACCATTAGGTGGTAGCATCGTGCAACAGCAAACTGCGCAGATCCTCTCTTGCACGACCCGGTACTAATGCTCTGAGTGACGTCTATACTTCCTCTTTGCTCCTGCGCCGCGAGGGCAACCATGGTGCGTAATATTGTCCTGTGAAGTTTCATCCGAAATCTGTTTTAATCCTAAATCTGTAAACAACCTAGACCCAATCAAAATGTATTGTGTGAATGTATACATCCTTGGCATTATATAAAATGTTGTATTGTGTTGTTTATGTGACGATTTAGATGATTATTCTCCTCTATTTGCCGATTTCCCATCTTGTAATGTAGATGAAACAGTGAAGCCGCCTATGAGTTCTGTTTAGTATAATCTTAATAAAACACTCTCTTTTTTCTCTTGACATATTCGAATTTAATATTGACATCTCTTAGATTACGACATGTTTTGTACATTTAGCGAAAATGCAGATTAGCTTGAGCGCTAACGCTATGTGATAGAACGAACTCGGGCTGCATGAGATCTGACAATATCCACGTTTATCTGTAGGTCAACGTACCGAAGACCCGCAGGACTTACTGCAAGAAATGCAAGAAGCATCAGCCACATAAAGTGACCCAGTACAAGAAGGGCAAAGACTCTTTGTACGCCCAGGGTATGTTCACAGAGCTGAGTTGAGACGATCAGTGTGTTCCTTGTCTGTACACTTTTAACTTGCTGCATTTGTTTATCGCCTGTTTCTTCCAGGAAAGAGGCGTTACGACAGAAAGCAGAGTGGTTATGGAGGACAAACGAAGCCTATTTTCCGAAAAAAGGTATGTTGGTTGTTGCAGATGGGTGTCAGGAATATGGATGCAAAGGTTGCTGCTTAATGTAGTCCAGTCTGTAAATTTAATATTCTGCCAAATCACTATTGTTCTAGTATTTCAAAGCAATTCTCTATGATTAAGACACTTTAGGTATTGTTGCAAAACGAAGTATATATATACACCATAAATTATCAATGTAGGCCTAGAAGTTCATTTGTGACCCTGAACCACAAAACCAGTCAAAGGGGTCAGTTTTTTTAAAATGAGATTTATACATAATCTGAAAGCTGAATAAATAAGCGTTTATGTATGGTTTAAGATGCAACTCTTTGAAAATCTGTGGGTGCAAAAAATAATCTAAATATTGAGAATGTCCTTTAAAGTTGTCCAAATGAAGGTTTTAGCGATGTATATTAATAATAAAAAAATAAAATTTTGATATATTGACCGTAGAAAATTTACAAAGTGTCTACATTAAACATGAGCTTTACTTAATATCCTAATGATTTTTGGTGTAAAAGAAAAAATCATTTTTACCCATACAGTGTATTGTTGGCTATTGATACAAATATACCCATACTAATTAAGACTGGTTTAGTGGTCCTGGGTCACATTTGATTTAATTATTCAGCAGAATGGTGTAACTTCTCTTTGTACAACAAAACTGCATAAAATAAATGTTCTTAAAAAGAGATCTTGACAGAAATGAAACCCACTGGGGTACACTATGGTGGGAACTTGATATCTGTATGTGGTAAACTGCAAGTCTTAGGTGTATTTGGGTTATTGTTAATGTTCGCGTAATATATGAATTTTTTGACTTGCTTAAATGTCTTTGTGGCATTTGACTAAATATTATTGCTTTATTGGACTTAGATAAACACTGAGTTTACAGGATTAGTGCACTTCCAGAATAAAGAATTCCCAATAATGTACTTGCCTCCATGTAAGCCAAGATGTTTGTCTTTTTCTTCAATTGAAAAAAAAAATTTAAGATTTGAGGAAAACGTTCCAAGATTTTTCTATATAGTGGACTTCAGTGGTGGCCAGCAGGTTGAAGGTCCAAACAGCAGCCTCAAAGGGCTCTACACGATCCCAGCCAAGAAATAAGGGTCTTTTTTTTTTTCTAAAAAACAAGATCCAAAACATTTAAGATAGCGGTCACATTCACTTTCAACATCACATTTGCAGTGTAAACAGCTGGTCACAGGAGATTCATTCAAGTTGCAGGTGTAACCAGTGATCTGTTTTACCATTTTGATCAAGACAAGATCTACCAGGTGTAGATGGAGCCTAATGTAAAATTAAAATGTGCATATAGCTTTAAACTTTCTACAGATGATCCTCTAAGCCAGTGGTACTGTTCTGACACACTCAGTTTAGTAAATTGATCTCTCTCCTATAGAGCTGATGATCTGAATCAGGTGTGTTAAATAAGGGGGAGACACAAAATGTGAAGAGCAGTGGATCCCCAGGACCAGGATTGAAAACCACTGCTCTAAGCAACTTGAGGGGGGGAAACATAGATTTTCCTAAATATTGATTTGATCATATAGGTGTTTGCATATCAGGTGTAATTTGTCCCTCCTTGTGCCATAGGCTAAAACCACAAAGAAGATCGTGCTGAGGCTGGAGTGCGTAGAGCCCAACTGCCGCTCAAAGAGGATGTTGGCCATTAAGAGATGCAAACATTTTGAGCTGGGAGGAGACAAAAAGAGAAAGGTACGAGGAATACACATCAGCTGAACAGACTTGACATCACGTTGATTTAAAAAAAAATATTCTTATAAGTTAAATGCTGAATTTGGGACTATTTGTACTGATAAGATTTTCAATGCTATATTTTTAGTCATTAATTGTTTTCAGGGTTTACACTATAATGGAAAACCTGCAACAAGCCTTGCAAGGCAATCTGTGACGCATCTTGCACAAATTAATTTGATATTTATGTAGTAAACAGATTTGTGGTTGATTTCATCAGTTAGAAATTGATCTTTTTAAAAATTTAATGCCATTTTACAAAGCTGAACTTTTTTAAAAGTTAACCAGTAAATGCAAAAGGTATTAATTCATTGAAGAAAGAGGTGGAACTCTGGTTCATACAATGTCTAATTTAAAATAATCAGTGGTGGACTTGTTTTTAAAAATTTCCCATGTTAGAATTAATCAAGTCATAAATGTTTGGGGTTTTAAATAAGTATTTTTGAAGGACATTTTTAACAAGGACCGAAGCACCCTTTCAAGCTGTTATTAAGGGAATTAACATGCCTAATTTCTGTTTTATTTTTTTCTCTTACAGGGCCAGGTCATCCAGTTCTAAGCTGGGCCAAATGCTTCATTTGTGGTTGATTTTGTCAATAAAAGACGTTATACAGTTATGCTGACTTTGGCTTTCATTCAACATCCGTATCAAACTGTGTTTCCAAATTAAGGTCCACACAAGTGCACCGTAGGGGACCAAAGTGGCAGTTTTGCTTCTATAAATATGTACAAAAGTGTTGCTTTAACAGCAGATGTGTTATGTGTCTCGTGCCATTGTTGGGGTAAGGCAAATTATGCATCCTGCAGTGGAAAATGTATCTTTACTTAGACTCTTATTCAATTTTGTGTGCAGTCAGGGAGAGAACAAGGACGAGACATGCCACACGTTAAATGATTGTGAGAAATTTTAACACTCAACTTGGCAACAGTAGGAAAGAAAAGTTGTCTTAAAAGGCATCCCCTGGTGTTTCTGCACTAGAAAGTGCACATAACATGAGATCAACCTGAAAAGTACATTTATAGACTGATTTGAGTTTAAGCTTGTATTGTCAGTTTTGATAGCCAGTCTGATACATGTAAATACAATGTACCTTTGAGATTCAGTGCTTCTCAATTTATGTTGATATGTGTACATACAGGACTAGAAAAAAACTGCCAAGCAAACCATTTTTTGTGTGGATTTTTTTTTTACTTTAGTTCATCTTCGGAACAAATTCTGAGAAATCAAAGAGCTCTCTTAGCCTTTAGACAGCAAGGGTTGAATAAATCTGTCTTTGCACACAAAGTATTCTTGTAGATTTGTAATATTACAGTTGAACCACTTATGTCACATGGACTACAGTTGAGGTCTAAAGTTTACATGCACCTTGCAGAATCTGTGAAATATTAATTATTTTACCGAAACGAGGGATCATACAAAATGCATCTTATTTTTTATTTAGTATCTGCATAGACAGCTCACTTACCCTTTATAGACAGCAAGGGTTGAATAAATCTGTCTTTGCACACAAAAAGTTTTCTTGTAGATTTGTAAAATTACAGTTGAACCACTGATGTCACATGAACTACAGTTGAGGTCTAAAGTTTACATGCACCTTGCAGAATCTGTGAAATATTATTTTACTAAAACAAGAGGGATCATACAAAATGCACCCTTTTTTATTTAGTGTCTGAATGAGATATTTCACATGAAAGATATTTACATATAGTCCACAAAAGAAAAATAGTTGAATCTATAATACTGTTGTTACCTGAATGATCCACAGCAGTGTTTTTTTTTTCTTCTTCTTTTTTTGCTTAGTGATAGTTTTTCATGAGTCCCTTGTTTGTCCTTAACAGTTGGAACTGCCTGATGTTCCTCAGAAAAATCCTTCAGGTCCCACACATTTTTTGGTCTTTCAGCATTTTTGTACATTTGAACCCTTTCCAACAATGAGTGGATTAGGGTAAATTAAACTTATTCTGTCTTCTGGGAAACATGTAAGTATCTTTTGTAGCTTCTGAAGGGCAGTACTAAATGAAAAAAATATTTAATATTTAGCCAAAATAAGAATGTACACATCGTCATTCTGTTCAAAAGTTTTCACCCCCTGGCTCTTAATGCATTGTTTTTCCTTCTGTGGTATCAGTGAGTGTTTGAACCTTCTGTAATAGTTGCATATGAGTCCCTCAGTTGTCCACAGTCTGAAAAGATGGATCTCAAAATCATACAGTCATTGTTGGAAAAGGTTCAAATACACAAAAATGCTGAAAAACCAAGAATTTGTAGGACCTGAAAGATTTTTCTGAAGAACAGCAGGCAGTTTAATTGTTCAGGACAAACAAGGAACTTATGAACAACTATGGCTGAACAAAAAACAGTTGTGGATCATTGAGGTAACAACACAGCATTAATAATCAAGTGTATGTATACTTTTGAACGAGGTAATTTTTATAAATTCAACTATTATTTTCTCTTGTGGACTGTATGTAAATGTCTTTAATGTGAAATATCTTATTCAGGTTAGTACTAAATAAAAAAATAACATGTATTTTGTATGATCTCTATTATTTTGGTAAAATAATTCAGAGTTAGCAGATTTTGCAAGGTGTATGTAAACTTTTGACCTCAACCTAGCTGTCTATGCATGATCAGAGAGTTCTCAGATTCATCAAAAAATATCTTAATTTGTGTTCCGAAGATGAATGAAGGTCTTACAAGTTTGGAACGTCAAGAGTAATTAATGACAACATTTTTATTTTGGGGTGAACTATCCCTTTAACATCTTTTTGGCCTTTTCCTCAAAAATCAGTCCTGAGGAAGAATTTGTTTATAACATTTATTTTTAATAACAGACAGAAACAAATGTGCTCAGTGCAACAAAAAATAGACTTCTCAGACATCTCAGGAGACCAAAAGTCAGGAGCAAATCAGCCATTGCATATAAACTAAAGGTTTATGAAGATCTTTTTAAAAGTGGTCTAGACACATGCATATGTTCACTCATGCAGAGAGAATGTGTGTTGCACTTTCCCTCAACTGGTTTGATTTTAAATGTCCTTGATATGGGATCTCATCCTCACGCTGGACTTAAACTGGCTCACAAAACGGGATAATGGGAAGTTCAGAAGTCTTAAAAGGAATCAGGGTTGCAGGGCAGGGTGAATGTCCTCGTTTCTAAGCACTTTGTACGTGATCCAATAGAACACATTGAAAACGAGGAAGCTGAGTGGGAAGACGGCTCGTGAGATGGTGTCGATCCGCTTTGCTCGCTCCACAAAGCGCCGGCGGATCTCAAAGAGGACGTGGCCGGGCGGCAGGCCCACAAACATGGCAGCAGCCTCAGAAAGAGGCCCATCCCCAGACAGACAGCTGTCCATCCCGTATCCCATGAAGTACATGTCCTGATTCTGTGAGGCTAACTGCTCTTCCTGAAGAGAAACATCACATCAAAACATATATGAAGTGGCAAGAGACCCAACTAGTTAACAAACTTGTGTATTTATAATAAGGAATAAAACATCTGAGTGATGAGACACAAAAATAGCGAAGTTATGTTGGTATCAACAACAGGTAATTTATACGAAAAATGTAACAAATGACCAATCAGAATCCAGTATTCCATAGGCAAGGGTGTTTATATGTAAATATTTAATTTATGGGTGCATATACCCGTGCACAGGCACTGCACTGGCGTTGTGTGCTTCTGATTGGCGTACTCTCTGTGACGTTGTTGCTTTTGTTCTTTGTTTCTGCTGCTCCAGCCTGACCAGATGCCTGAAGACAATACAAAAGACATTTATTTAAAAATGGAGTCATCATTTATTCAAACAATAAAATATTCTCTTCCAGCGCACTCCTCAAAAGACCTCCCCGTCTTCTCTGTAACCATGCATTACAGATCTGAAATGGGGTCACAATGTACCTTGAAAATCTCTAGTGAGCATGCATATTTCTACTGTAATATCTTTAATTTGTAAAGACTTAACTGAGACAGTGAGCAGATTTCACTATGAACCATCCCATCTAACAGGGAACATTCACAGGAATTTGGCTAAAATTTGAAGTTATGAACATGTTCTTTTAGTAATGTTCATAGAATGGTCATTCAAGTTTTCTGGTCTTAAAGGGATAGTTCACACAAAATTAAAAATAAATAAATTTTGTCCCCCTCATGTTGTTTCAAACCTGTAAGACCTTTGTTCATCTTCAGAACACAAATTAAGATATTTTTGATGAAATCCGAGCTTTCAGACCCTGCATAGACAGCAAAGCAACTGACATGTTCAAGGCCCAGAAAGGTAGAAAGGACATTTTTAAAATAGTCCACATGATATCAGTAGTTCAACTGTAATTTTATGAGCTACCTTTTGTGTTCAAAGAAAACAAAAATAATGACTTTATTCAACTATTTCTTTCTTTCTGTATCAGTCTTCGACTCGTATTCTCAACTTCAAGTACCACGACTCATGTGTGGTCTTTGAAATCTCCAGACATGTTTATGAAGTCTGTTTTATGTACAGCATGTGTCTTCCTCTGCATGTAAACAAGGTGCAGTGCATCTGGGTTCTGCATCAGAACGAATGTGTTATGGTACTCTCGATAAAAAAAAAGTATTCTCGTAGCTTCATAAAATTAGAGAAAGAACCACAGATGTCACATGGACTACTTTAACAATATTTTTACTACCTTTCTGGGCCTTGAACATGGTAGGTCTATGCAGGGTCTGAAAGCTCTCGGATTTCATCAAAGATGTCTTAATTTGTGTTCTGAGGATGAACAAAGGTATTACAGGTTTGGAATGACATGAAGGTGAGTAATTAATGACAGAATTTTCATTTTTGGGTGAACTAGCCCTTTAAATACAATTTTCAACTGTTGTTTTTTCTGAAACCTCTTAATTCAATACTTGTCCAACATGTTTTAAATGTGACAACTTGTTTTAGAAAACATTCAAAAGTAATGTTTCCATAATGTTTGCAAAATGATAAAATAGATTTTAAAACTGGACATTTTGAATGTTCTGAAAACATTCAGAAAACATTTTGACAACATAATGGGAACATTAGCAAAACGTTCTTAGAACACATTGTGTTAGCTGTTTTAAACAATGCATTTACTCTCCAAGATACATGCATTTTCTACACAAAAATACTTTATTTGTGTTTAGTCTAAATATGTTTGGTCAGTTTCAGCAGTTTTCTTTGACTTCATCTTCCTTTTTTGTGCCAGCTTTCTTTGGCTTTCCTCAGTCTTTCCTTTTTTTCCAGGTTACTTATTCTCAGTGATATTTTCAATATAGATCTGTGTGTGCGCATGATATCAACAGTGACAGCATATTTGTTCCGTAGGGAAAAGATGCTCCTTTTTTGAGTATGAGATCCAGTCAGTTAGGTGTGTTTGTGTTGAATCACGTTGTATACAGGTCGCTGCTTTGGATAACTTAATGCACATGAGATCTGACAGCCTACTGCACTGTGCTGCCTGTGACCAAGAAGCCAACCAGTGTGTGTTTGTATGTATGTGGCTAACACCACATGCATTGTGTGTGCGTGTGCGTGTGTGTTTGTATGTACATTGTGCCTAAAAGCTTGAGTGCAGTAGTGTGTAAGCATGTTTGCATGTTACATGCCTAAAAGCATCCCCAAGGCAAATGAGGGGGCACAGGGCCACCAACTCACCCACTGGGTGTGGGTCTCACACACACACACACACACACACACACACACATACTCACATATACAGCCTGCCCTGCAGGGCGATAGAGGGGAGATGGAGGAGAAATAGAAAAGGACAGGATAGTGTAATATTTATTCTCTCTGCTCTTTGTGGCAGGACAGTGTCCTTCTGTGTCCAAAAGAAAGCCACAATGTTTTCTCAACTAGCTGGTTGCAAGCAGAGTAACAAAGATAGTGAAATAACTGCAGTTTCTGCTGACAAAAACTCCTGAGAGGAGTCTGGGAATAGTCTTCTATTCTAGGCAGACAAAGTGCATGTCTGGGTCATATTAGTCTTTAAAAATCAAAAGACAAAGCAAGAAATTATGTGTTACATAAAGAACATGAAGCCTATTTTAGGACCATTAAAAGTACATTGTAAAATTTTAATAACAAGCACAACTTCCCCCACCCCATTTTCATTATCATAATACATCTGGATGTTTTTCTTAAAAGGCTGTTTGTATTTTTTTTTTAATGAAACACATATTTAAAAAAGAAAATACTACTTTTACTCAAATAATACAGTATATATACACTACAGTTCAAAAGTTGTGTGTTGGTAAGATTTTTTTTTATGTTTTTGAAAAAAGTATCTTGTTCTCACCATGGCTGCATTTATTTGATTAAAAATACATTTATATTTTGAAATATTATTACAATTTAAAATGACAATTTTCAGTATTAATATATATTTTTAATATCATTTATTCACTTTTTATTCCTGACATTTCATCAGACTTCAGTGTCACATAATCCTTCTGTTTTTATGTTTAGTGAAAAACAATTTTTTAGTAATTTTTTTAGTTTCTTTAAAAAAATCTTTCTTGAATGTTAATGTAAGTACATTACTTAGCCTATATTCGCACATAATGACAGTATTTGTTAAACTGAAAAAAGGTTTCTTTTTAAAATGCCACAAATATGTTCTTAACAGTATATGTTCTTTATAGCCATAGAGTATAACAACACATGAGAAGATAAAAGAAATTTTCAATGTCAAAATACTGTCTTCTTAATAATGAGACAGTTTAATATTCAGAATTGATCTATACTATAGATTAATTTACAGTAGACTTCACAATTACATCACCTGCAACTGTACACACATATGCAGTTCATGGGGAACATATTATATTAGCCCTACAGTTACAGCACTTAATACTATTTAAACTAAACTATTTTACTAGTTTCTACACTATTTTCTCACAAAAGCAAATTTATATCTAGTATTTTGGACTTTGTAACTCGATTTAGCTCAACAATAGCGAGTCTGTCCATTCTGAGGGGGGAAAAAGCCAGAAGTGTGAGATATAACCTTAAAAGAGAGAATGACAAGTTGATTTTTCTTATAAGAATTGTGAGATATAATCTTAGAATTGTGAGAATAAAGTCAGAATGTTGAAATAAAAACTCAAATTTACCTTTTTTAATCTTTTATTTCATGGTTTCCATAGACTGGCATTTGAAAACTGTCATTTTTTGCCACCAGATAGGCTCCGCCCACAAAAAAAGCCATCATCACTGTTTTTCAAACACCGAATTGGTCTATAAGAAAGCAATTTGTAGATAAATTCCCCCAAAAGTACAAACACTGGCTCTGTGGTGCTCTCAAAACATTGCTTTGTTTATGGGTCAAGCACATGGACCAGCCTGACCCAACTGCATGGTGTAAGCTTTGGGCGGGGCTATCTTGTCTTGCCAACCAATCATAGATTAAGGTTCAAAAAACCTGTTTGAACACAATTATTATTTTAGCATTTCCATTTGGTAAAAGAGAAATCATGCTTTATTTATCAGTTCAGCAAATCATTTAGTATTCTGCTTCACTTGGACATTTAAAATCAGATTTAAAATCCTGCAGCTCTTTCACTTTCTTGCTATTCGTGATGTCCCACATTTTTGGGTGGAAAAAATAATATAACTCAGTGCAATATTCATGACATGGCTTTATGCCATTACTGACCTTCCCTCCCTGCTCTGGAGGGGGCCAGCAGGCTGCTCTCATGAAAGATCAAAGGGACACAGTGGTTGCACAGTATCTTGAGGGTACTCAACGCATGTCACATGTGTATGACAAAAGAGAGTTTCAGACTGCCACTCACAGCTCTATAGCGCTGCTTCTCCCGCAGTTTTCTCCTCAATCTGAAGAATTCTTTGTGCTGCCGAGAGACAAAGTTAACTGCTGCGTACTCCAGCAAAGCAGCAAAGACGAACAGCAAGCACACTGCCATCCAGATGTCAATAGCCTTCACATAGGACACCTGTACACATGCACACAAACCCTCTATTTTATATTCTGGATTCAACAAAAGTATAACATCTATCAAATGCCATCGATAAACATAGAAAACTGTTATAACAAGTCATACAGGTTTTCTAAAACAATATCCGGGTGATTAAATGACTAAAAGTGGATGAATGGTATGAGTGAATGAAAGTAGATAGCATCTTCTTTCCTACCTTAGGCAGTGATGCTCTGGATCCAGAGCTCTGTGTTGTCATTGTGAGAACTGTAGTGATGCCCAAGCCAACACGGGCCGGGGCGGCATCCATGTTGATCCAGAAGGAGACCCACGACAGGATAACGGTTAAGAGGCTGGGAATGTACATCTGGATCAGGTAGTAACCCATCTGCCTCTCTAGATGAAACTTCACCTCTATACAGGTAAATTTACCTGGGTAAAACATGCGATCAAGTTAGACAGAAAAACAAAATAAACAAAATTTACATTTACATTTAGACATTTAGCAGACGCTTTTATCCAAAGCGACATACAAAAGAGGACAATGGAAGCAATCTAAATCAACAAAAGAGCAATAACATGTAAGGGCTATGACAAGTCTCATTTAGCAGTACACATATCAAGATTTTTAATAAATAAAGTGAAAATAGATAGACTAAAAAAGAAAAAGCAAGCTAGTGTTAGAGGACAAGAACAACAAGAACAGAGAAGCTAGTGTTAGTTTTTTTTGTTTTTTTTTTTTAAACAAGCAGTAAGTAAATGAATAGAGTATAAATCTAAAAGGGCATTTAAATTTTTTTAAAGAATAGAATTACAATAGAGGGTGCTAGAGTTAAAGGGTCAAATAAAGATGGAACAGATGTGTTTTTAGCGGATTCTTGAAGATGGCTAAGGACTCAGCTGTTCGGATTGAGTTGGGCAGGTCATTCCACCAGGAGGGTACATTTAATGTGAAAGTCCGTAATTTTGTGTCTCTTTGGGATGGCACAATAATGTGCCGTTCACTAGCAGAACGCAAGCTTCTAGAGGGCACATAAGTCTGAAGGAATGAATTTAGGTAAAGGGGTGCAGAGCCAGTGGTGGTTTTGTAGGCAAACATCAATGCCTTGAATTTTATATGAGCAGCTATTGGTAGCCAGTGCAAATTGATGAAGAGAGGTGTGATGTGTGTTCTTTTTCCGAAAGAACTGGCTGGAAGACATGCCAAAAGAGCATTACAATAGTCCAGCCTAGACAGAACAAGAGCTTGAACAAGGAGTTGTGAAGCATGTTCTGAAAGAAAGAGCCTGATCTTGCTGATGCTGAATAAAGCAAATCTGCAGGACCGGGCAGTTTTTGCAATGTGGTCTGAGAAAGTCAGCTAATCATCAATTAAAAATCAACAAATTTACAATTTACAAATGCTAACCCTGACTATATACTAACCAAACACCCTGGCAACCACGCCATACACCCAGAATTTTATGAAGCTAGGAGAATAACTTTTGTGCGCAAAGAAAACAAAAATAAATTTATTTAACAATTATTTCTCTTCCATGTCAGTCTTTGACGCACATACACAAGAGTACAATGGTACATTGTGGTACCCTTGCGAACGCGTGACGAAGACTGACACCGAAGAGAAGAAATTGTTGAATAAAGGACTTATTCTTGTAGCTTCATAAAATTAAGATTGAACCACTGATGTCACATTGACTATTTTATTGATGTCCTTACTACCTTTCTGGGCCTTGGACGTAGTAGTAATGTTATTGTCTATGCAGGGTAAAAAAGTTCTCGGATTTCATCCAAAATATCTTATGTTGGGTTCTGAAGATGAACGAAGGTCTTACGGGTTTGGAATGAGATGATGGTGATGAATTAATGACAGAATTTTTATTTTTGGGTGAACTATTGATGCATATTTAATGCATCAGATGAAGTAACTGTAATTAATTTACAGTATTCCCTTACTCTATTTTTCCATGAGAAAAAGACATTAAAGGTCCCATATTGTACACATTTCTGGAGGTTTATTTTAGTTGTTGATGTCCTTAAGAATATATATTTGCGGTATAAGTGCCAAAATCCATCTCAATATATTTTTACAGCTCCTTTTTTAGGAGCTCTGTCAAAAACAGGTCGATTTTGGCCCATCTAATTAATATTCATGAGCCTCTCTTCTGATTGGCCTGTTGTTTTCTGAGTGACGCACAGCCAGGCCAACCACAGTTAACTACGGTCATGTATGCTTTAGCCGAGCCCAGAGCCATAGAGAGCCTAGCCTGCTGATACTCAACAGGATATTTCAGAATGATCATTAATGTTTTTTCTTTTTCAAACACCGAATGCAGTAAGCTACATAACTGTTGCTTCAGTAAAGCCCCTTTCACAATGCGCGCTGATTCTGGAAAATTACGGGAACGAGCGCTGTGTGAACAAAAGCCAGAACCATAAATGCAGTGTTGTAGTGATGATGCACGTTATCATGCGACTCTTCACGACGAAAAAATACGTGCAAAGTGGAATGAAGCAGCGATCAGGCAGAGCCAGCTCCTCACTATCAGCACTGAAGCAGTTTGTTCAGGTTAGTTTCAGTTTAGTGAATCGTACGCGTCCCATTACATCTCACATCCAAACGTCACATGTCTTTATGGGTTGTGTGTAAAGCACGCACAGATTCCGGAAAACAACTGTGAATGAACCAAATTAAACAACTCCGGAACAAATCATGAGACACATTATCCGTGTATTTACCGGAATCGCTGTGTGAAAGAGGCTGAAGTTGACTGCCACTGGTCTCTTATATTCACGTTGTTCAGAAGCCTGTGCAATGATGTAGTTTCCTGACATCCATGGACTGAACAGCGTTTTCTCTACTTGTTTTCGTGTTGTTGTTGCTCAACAATGGAATGGATGCGTTGTTGTCTGGGTTTGACAAAAGGAGGGTGGGACGTGATTGGTGCTCGGGGTGGTGACTGAAGGCGGTGACTGAGTAGATCGGACGTCACATCTTTACGGAAGTCACAGCGTCTCGTGAAAAGAAACAGCTACTTTAAGCAGGCTGTGTGCAGTTTACTGTGGATTGACTGCTTTGAAACTCATATGGTATAGTTACATAGCCCCTAGACCTCAGTTATCATGAAAAAAGCCAGGAAATTTCGATTTTGACAATATGGGACCTTTAAATTATAGTATTTCATTACTTACTAATGCATTACACCCATTGGGTTGTTAGAACCCATTTTGAAAAAGCTTAGCAACTGCAAAGCAGCATCCTATTATAGTGGTAAGTTTTATATAGGCTAGCACAAATTACATTTTAAATTCAGAAATTTTAAATCTCTTTGGCATTATTATTCCTTGTAACATTCATTATATAACCACTTATGAAATGCATATATAAAAAAATAAATGCAAATGTATTCTGGTGGAATTGCAAGAGCATACCAGTGTTGTAGTGTTTTGTACAATATCCCAAGTCTTTCTCCTCTTTTAGGACAAACTGGGGCAGCATAAGGTCATCAGCCACTTGCACTGGGCCTTCATCCAACCACTGAAATATCAGATCATTCATGGTGTAGCCAACTAGAGAGAGAAAGAGAATAATGAGCATATAAAAGAAAAACAAGATGAAAATGAGAATAGATGACATTCAGTCTTACAGCTCTCTAACTGCATAGTGCAGATCTGTATGTCCATTGGAAAATTCTTTAGATCCATGGGACACGACAGAATCAGAGTGAGTCTGAGAGGGAGAGAGAGAGAGATGGACATATATCATGACATTATATCATATTTATGTTATTTGGAATGATTTAATATATAGGGGGTGCAGAGCTGGGTAGACTTCTTACAAATAGTAGCCAGTTACTGATGAAAGATTAGATTATGTAAAATGTAGTTAATAATATAAGGTTACTCATTTTATGTAATGCATTCTGACTACTTTTTAGATTACCTTTAGATAATTTTTTTTTTCAAACCTGTTTTAAACTTAGCAATAAACATTCCATATTGATATAAAAGAGCAAAGAGAATGCATCCAGTCTTCAGGTTTGAAGTTTTTTTTGTCCAAAGATCCAGAAGGTCACTGGTTACATCACCAAAAATGTGTTTTTGTCCCTCAAATTCAGAAGCAATGTTTGCAATTTACACAGTATTTGTGAATATAGTCAATGCTAAATGGTATGACACACCGTAGGATTTTTAGAAATACAAATTTTAGAGAGAAAAAAGAAGAATTAGGAAGAATCGATCAATTATGAATAATTTGCTGCCATTGTGTGAATAATATGAAATCATGTAATCCATAAAAAAGTCAATGTAATCTGATTATGAGCATTTTAAAATGTAATATACTCTTATTACATGTACTTAATTTTTGGAATCTGATTATGTAATCCAGATTATATGTAATTGGTTACCACTCAGCTCTGAGGGGGTGATATTACACCTGATGCTATATAGCACATTTCCATTCTGGAAAATCCTCAGCAGTTTGTTGTCCGTGGTGACCTCATGAAAATTGGCGCCTTTCTCATTGGCGAAGAACAAGTCTGGCTTCCAGATGGAGTCCAGCATGGATGGGTCCAGATCCAGGGAATCATCTGGATACTCTTTATAAGCCAGCCGTGGGTCATTCCACTGCTGCCGTAGAAAAACGTTCAGCCGATAATCCTGAGGAGTTTGTGTTTAGAAATAGATCAGATCACATTCACAGCAGCTGAGGCAAACACATTTGGCAAAACATGACAGTGGTTAATGTACAACAATTATTTTCAGTCCACTATTTATCTCTCTGGATATGACAAATTAGTGGACTTAATTCATATAACAGCACTGGAACTTTACATATCACTCCACTTGTCTGTGTTAATTATGGTTGCCATATTGTGTCTAAAATGTCAGTTAACTTCTTGTTAATAGCTTTAATAGCTTTCTGATTAGCTTTTTATATGTAGACACCCTTCCCATGTGTATATATATATATATATATATATATATATATATATATATATATATATATATATATATATATATATATATATATGTGTGTGTGTGTGTGTGTGTGTGTGTGTGTGTGTGTGTAAATTAGTATTTTCACCATCTAATTCTAAAAAATGGTTTAAAGTCAGTTATTTCTATCTTTTGCTGTAGTGTGTCAATAGAAAATATCAGTTTACATTTACAAACATTCATTTTGCCATTAATTGTAATAATCCAGAGAGATTTCTTTTGCAGCCAACAGCCAGTGCTCCACACAGAGATCTGATCTCATTATCATTCAGTCTGTCTGGAATTACATTAGGAAACGGAACAAACTGAGTAAATGACTAAATCCAAAAGAACTGTGGCGACGTCTCCAAAATGCATCAAAAAACCCACCTACAAACCTACCTGAAAAACTATGCACAAGTGTACCTAGGGCAAAAACTGATTTAGACGTAAAGGATGGTCACACCAAATGTTGGTTTATTTTTAATTAATAGAAGTTAATTGATAAAGAACATCTATTTATGACATTATTTTTTTTGACATTATTATTATACAGCATCCTCCTTGTACAACATTTTTACACAGGTGCCTGTAGCTTTTCAGGTAGGTTTCTTGAAGCATCTTGGAGTCATTGTCACAGTTCTTCTGTGTTTAGTCTGTCTCATTTTGTTCTGTTTCTATATTCTTCATGTCATTCCAGGCAGCCTATAGATGAAGATGAGATCAGATCTCTGTGTGGAGCACTGGCTGTTGTCAGACTCCTTGTGCAAACAAAAACTGGATTATTACAG